>NC_141066.1:7114433-7714433 GCF_041138505.1 Cibotium barometz | reverse complement strand
TTAAGTGATCAATACCACTACTGTGAGGGAGAATGTAAATATTTTCATTTTTCATGGACAATGGCTTGGCTTAAGCGATCAATACCACTAGTGCACTTTTCCTTCTAGTGTAAGAGAGAATGCAAATATTTTGTTTTAGTCATGGCACAAGTCTCCCATACTGATTCGAATATCTCTAGTTGTTTCCCATCCCTTTTTGGGAATTTTGACATTAACCTCACCACATGATTAGGCTTGACCAATGTTGCTCTTTGTGGTGCCAATGCAATGCCTAACTCCCTAGCAACCCCCTCCCTATTTCTTTGGCCACATCCTTAAAAGCTGACAGGCATTACGACTCCCATCTGAGGGGCTACTCTAATTGGCTCCCATGGTGGGCGGGCCTCGTACACCATCCTTCCTATAGCTATCCCACCCCTGCCACCTGTGCCTCTGGTGGCTCCAGCATATTGATTTACATGTATCCTTGGGTCAGGTGGTATTAGAACACCTCCTACACTCTTGTCTATATCATCGTCACCAAGGTTGCTTCTCCCAAGTTCCCTTCTTGTAACAACATGCCTCTCATTTACTCTTGGAACTCTAGGGTTCTTAACCTTTAGCCTTAGTGTAATTCTTCTTCAAGTTTTTTGTTCACGATTGGTCATCATTGCCTAGGGCACTTAGTTCTTCTCGAGACTCCTCTCGAGAATAGGTGTTATGAGGATGAATTCATGGAATATTTCATAAATTCCCATGTTGTGTAAATTATGGATTCTTAAAATAATTCATGGAATATTTATATTCCTAGGTTTTTATGTTACGAATTCTCCTAGATAGGTAACCCAGGCGATTCATAGTTTACTTTACATGTACACTGAATCCATACATGTGTGGAAAGTATTAGTTTCATCATCTTATTGACATGAAATTTTACATGGATATTTATTTTAATCAATTAATTTATTAATGGATTGGCTAACTGATGCAAGTGTAGATAAATGGGCCGCATAATGGAGGTGAGCTAGTGACGATCAGGAAATATACTTTGAGATGACAAATTTTGAATATCAACAAATAATATTTTATTTTTTGCTGATAAGTACCATTAGCTTATTTGGATGCTATTCAAATTTATTGACAATGTATATATGTTGATTGGGACATGTGAAAGCTCCCTAGCGCATATTTTGATTTTCAAGACGTGCACTTTTATAAGGTTCAAGGCTCACATCTATTTTAGAGGAAGCCTAGCTTGCACGTTTAAGAAAGCTATTTTTGAAGCAAGCCACTTTTGAGAATACTATTCTAGAGGAAGTCGACATTTTTGTAAAAGTATACTATTTTTTAGCCCCTTAAAGCTACCCATGAAATATATTTAAGTACACCAAGAGGAAGCATGGCTCACTCTTGTGCGGGGTAGATTGGACCCAATCTTGAGTATTGAGTATATTGTTTTTGTTCTATTTATTTTCTAATATTTTATTCATTACAATCATATTTATGGGTTCAAGTTAACCTCCCACTACAATAGGCTCTAGAGGTGGCATACCCATGAGAATAGGCTCTAGAGGCAGCATACCCTCATCCATTACCTATTCAATCTTAATAGCATTGCCTTGTGTGACCATATCCTCTTCATGCCTCAATCCACTAATGAGACTGGAAGAACCTTCTTCTTGCATTGCCATATCAAAAGCACGTCTCTTGGCCAACTCCTTGCAGAAGATCTAAGCTGATCTTCTCTTGTTTAAGCCTTCTAAGTTGGGCTTGTGCTTCTCTCATTCTTCCCTCAATCTCTAGTTCTCTAGAAGTGGGAACGCCATACTTTTGGGAACTTACAGGATCCCTTTGTATTCTCAAAGTATGTAGTATCGAAAAATTACACCCTGGCAACAGTTTCTCCCTCAGTTGTTGCCATGTCCTTTCTAGCTCTTTCAATGCTCATTTCTCTGTCCGAGCTCGATGGGCAGCTATCCCTTAGCAGCCTATAGAGCTTTCTTTTTAGGTTCGTGACCATATCTTAGGATTCCTCCTCCAGGTAGGCCCTTGAACCCTCCATGGTGTTGGAAAGAAGTACTCTTCTTCCCTGCCAATTCCTCCTTTGTGTGTTGGCCATGCGAGTGAACTCTAAGCTTCTCTAGTAAGGAGGATCCTGATTAGTTAGATGCACTGTTGTTAGGGGTGATGTTGTCACCAACAAGCCTTCTCGACCTTAAGTGCATGAAATGGTTTTAATTGGCCAAAATATGGATTTGCACACACTTGGAATTATTAGGTCTACAATTAACATATTTCTACAAAATCACGGTCGTGATCAAAAATCACGGACGTGATCATGACAAAAATCACATCAAAATTACAATTTATTCTCGATTGATCACAACTTCCCCTAGTGTCAAGAATTCCCTAGAAACATCCTTGAGTACTTTTCTTGTTGAGTTCACGTGACCTTGTAGGGATCAGAGTCACAACTGTGATCCTTTGCAGAATCATAGAGATGATATTCACCTAAATAGGTCCAACAAATGTTCAAATGAGTACTTTGATACCCCTAATAACTATTCCAAATGTGTCTCTTATCAAATTATCAAGATCTGTCCTGTGATTGGTGACGTGGTAATCATGGTGTGAACGAGATTGATTTGGATGCGTGGTTTATGATGTGGTAGTCACGGTCGTAATTGAAAATCAAATTATGATGTAATGTGACTATCTCTTTACACTATTCTGAATTAATTCATTACAACATAATGAATTAATCATATGGAGTCCTTAATCACTAATCTATTATAAAATGAAGAAAGGACTAATCAAATTTTGGAAGAGGTCATAATTGATTTGATTAATAGATACTGTTTGGGGTAGACCTTAGGCGGATTATTTTTCAAGTTATATGTATGGGTTTTTGGTATTTTTGGAAGTCGGTTAGCTTTGGGATCTTGGAAGGTAGAGAGTCGTGGGAAGTCTATATAGCTGGAGCTGTTTTGTTTAGTGGTACACGAAAATGGTTCTTGGCGGATTTTCTGTGTAGTTATGGCAGATTCTGTAGTGACAATATAGTTGACAGATTATGTGCTTCATCTCTTCTAGTCATTTCATTCTGTATTCTGTGTTTTGAGAGTGGTGCAAGTGTAGCTGTGTTGTGTGTAGACATGTGTGTAGAGTTGTAGTGAATTTTTGGAGTAAGATGAAACTGTATTCTGTGTTTTGAGAGTGGTGCAAGTGCAGCTGTGTTGTGTGAGACATGTGTGTAGAGTTGTAGTGAATTTTTGGAGTAAGATGAAACTGTGTTGGTTTGTTAGAGTGAGTGTCATTTTGAAGTGTCAAACCTAGAAATGGAGAAATACTGCTCTACTCAGGCAACAATAAACACTGGCGAGATCACGGTGCTGAGGTGGTTATGTTTTCTTGGAAGTCAAATGCTAGGCGGTAGTTCGGGCTGGAGAATTCACAGCAGTTCCTTCACTCATATTTCACTAGGTGGGCAGCGAGGCAGCGAGGTTTGCAGCAGCGCGAGAGAATGACCCGAGTGCAGAAAGGCATGAAGGTGGTGAAGATAGTGGGATGCAACGTGATAGTTTGGAGTATGAGTTAGAGCCTGGTGCAGAGGATTTAGCAGAAATAGAGGAGTATGGGGGCATTTTCAATGAGCTAAGAGAGGAAAGGCAATGGGATCCGGTTGTGATAGGAAGAGTTTTGTTACAACATTTGTTTTTAGTAAGGAGGCGATTGGACTTTGATCCACTGCGGATTGGGGGGGGGCTTACCTAAACCACCTCCATCACCAGTATCGCCCTCATCATCTTCTGTAGGGCATTTGACCCCTAATACGCTAAGGAATATGGCAGCAGAGCGGCTAGAGCTGATTTTCGCGTCAAATTCGGGACCTTTTCAGGGAAGTCTAAACAGGACCCCGATTTCCATGTAGCTCAATTTGAGACAAGATGGCAGGCCAAACGATTTGACGGAGTGTATGACGCGCAAGCCAAGATGCAACAATTCCAAGCGACACTCGAGGCAAGAGCCATGCAGTGGTTGAGCAATTTCAATGCAGGTTATTTTGGAGATTATTTGGCATTAAAGAATGCATTTTTGAATAGGTTCAGAAAGGAGAAAACTCCGAATGATGTTCTTGCAAAGATTAAAGCAATTAAGCAGAGGAAAATGTTTGTGGAGGATTACACTCAGAAGTTCAATCAGTATGTGAGAAGGCTTACAAATGCGGAGAGGGCGATAGATGAAATGTTGGCCGGATACTATATGAATGGTTTGAGGAAGGAACTGCGGAATGCAGTAGAGCAGGTGTGGATGTCGGAGCAGGTTTGGATGGTTTGATAGAAACTGCCACAAGAGCAGAGAAGCGCTTTGGAGTAATCAATCCGAGTCCTTCAAAGCGGAGTTCTCGGGAATCTAAGAAGAAAAACAAGGGGAGGAAGAAGAAGAAATCTTCAGATGACAGTAGTGATGATGATTCTGATTCAGACACAGATTTTGATTCTGAGTCAGAGACAAGTAGTGGTTCAGATTCTGATTCTGATTTCGATTTAGATTCGAGTTTAGACAAGGGGGATAAGAAACAGAAGCATAAGAAGAAGGATAAAGAAAAGTCCAAAGGAAGTTTGGTTGAAAAGATGGTGGAGAAAAAGTTGAAAGAAATGGGGGTTAAGCAGGCGTCAGAATCAAGTAGCCAGAAGCCTCATTGTGATATTTGTGACATTGATGGTCATAAAACAACCAATTGTTGGTACAATCCTAATTTTAGGGGACCAATTCCGGAGCGCATTCAGCAAAATTTGGCACAAGCAAGTGGAGTATTTCCGGATGCTGCAGGACAACAGAGGACATTTAATAATTCAGGTTGGCATGGACAACAACAACAGTGGAGGCCACCTTTTAATCAAAATAGGTCATATAGAGGCAATTTTAATCAAGGCTACCGACCACGGTATGGCGGTTATCAAAATTTCAGGCCTTGGGGAGGAAATTGGCAACAGCAAGCAGGGATCGCAGCAACCCCCAAACTGGAGTCAGCCAAATTGGAGTCCGCAGGTATGGGATCAACAATCACCAAATACGCAGTTACCATAGTTACCTGCACCATCTGTACAGGGGGAGGCAGAGAAAACACCTCAGAGTAATTTCATTGATGTTGAGGTTTCGGAGGATCAGGGGACAAATCAAGTGTCAGTGGAGTGTTCTGCGGAGTGTGATTGTTCGCAATGTAAGTCCAGTGAGCCTGAGGCAATGGCAGTTACACCTTCAAAGGCAAGGCTTAAACCACCGTTGGATTGGGAAGCACAGAAGGAAGTTCGAGATGAGGTAGCAGATGAAGTGGAGCAGTCCGGAAGAAAGAAAGAAATGACATCTGGATAGAAGCAAAAGCAGCTCAAGATAGTGGGGAATTCAGAATTAGCATCAGAGGCATTGTTTGAAGAACTACTGAATACTCCTATATGCAATTTACATTGGATCAGTTGCTTTCATTGGTTTCAATCTTTAGGGACAGACTTTATTCAGTTACCAGAAAGTCAACCATTCCTGATATTCAGAGTGCATTGAAGGAGAGTGTTGGGACTTATCAGATTAGTCCAGATGATGTGGATTTTACTATCCCAATTGTGAAGCTGAAATTTGATGGTCGTATATTTTCTGATGTTCTGTTACATGGGGGATCTGGTGTGAATATTTTGTCTGAAGCTGAATTTTCACGGATGTCAGATGTTAAGCTTGAGCCTGCACCATTCCAAGTGCGGATGGCGGATCAGCGGAGAATGCAGCCAATTGGGATGTTGCGAGGTCAAATTCTCAAGGTGCATGGATTACCATTTCAAGCAAATTTTGTTGTTTTGAAGATGCAGGATGCAGGGAATGCTTATTCAATGCTTCTAGGGAGACTGTGGTTTAAGTCCGCAAAGCTCAAACAGGATTGGGAAAGGAATGAAGTGATTTTGAAGAAAGGTAAACATTCTGTAAGGATTCCAATGACTGCAAAGAAGAAATTGTTAATGTCAGTAAAGCCAATGATGGCTCAGTCAATTAATTTGGCTGATGAAGTTGAAGATGATGAAGAAGCATGTTTTATGGAGGCAAATCCTACTGTCGTTCCAGTATTTGAAGTTGATGTGGAAAGGATTGTGGAGAAGTATGTTTTTCAGGAGGATTCTGCAAAGTCTAACAGGAAGTCGACTGTTAAGTCAAGTGACATGGATATAGGTTAGGGATCAATTCAGGAATAAGGAGTCAGTCTGTCTCCAAGATGAAAGAGGATTTGGAGTATATAGATGAGGAAGTGCCACCCAAAGAGGCTAGAGCTGAGTTTCTATATGACAAGTTGATGGAAAAGGTTTCAAGAGTGAAAGAAGATGATTTGCAGCAGGAGTTGAATCTGGAATCTGAAGTTAATCCAAAAGTGGTCAAAGTCAGTGTCAATTTGGATGAGAGGTTTAAGGAGGATCTTAAGAGGTTGCTGCAAGAGTTCATTGATGTTTTTGCCTGGGATTATTCGGATTTGAAGGGCATGGATCCGGAGGTGTATAAATACCAGATCAATCTGAAGGAAGATGCGGTGCCAGTGATTCAGCAACGTTATAGAATGAATCCAAATTATGCAAAGCAGGTGAAGGAAGAGTTGGATAAGCTTTTGCAAGTAGGTTTCATTACACCAATAGATCAGGCAGAATGGTTGTCACCAATAGTTTTCGTACCAAAGAAGTCTGGCAAAATTCGGGTGTGTGTGGATTACAGAAAATTGAATGCAGCAACTGTTGCCGATCCATTTCCATTGCCGTTTATGGATTCAATCTTGGATGATGTTGCAGGCCATGAAATGTATAGTTTTCTTGATGGTTTTTCAAGATATAACCAGATCCGGATGGCGGAGGAGGATGTTGCTAAAATTGCATTTATAACAGAATGGGGTGCATTTGCATATACAATGATGAGTTTTGGATTGAAGAATGGGCCACCATCATTTTCCAAAGCAGCTTTCAAAACTTTTGAGCCGTATTTGACGGAATTCATGGATGATTTTTCTGTATTTGGCAAGAAGGCAAAGCACTTGGAGTATCTCAAGAAATGTTTGGAAAGGTATCGGCTGTTTCGGATGTCTCTGAATCCATATAAATGTGCAATTGCAGTGCAAAGAGGGAAGCTGTTAGGTCACATCATCTCTGAAGAAGGCATGTCAATTGACTCTGACAAAATTAGTGCAATTCAAAAAGCAGCAGCACCTAACAATTTGAAGGCAGTATCAAGATTTATGGGGCAGATAAAGTGGCACAATAGGTATTTGAGGTATCTTGCAGATGTCAGTGCACCTTTGACTCATTTGACAAAGAAGGATGTTGAGTTTGTATGGGGAGATGCTCAGGAGAAGGCATTTCAGGTTATGAGGAAGATGCTTGTTGTTTCTCCTATCATTCAACCACCAAATTGGCAGTTGCCATTTCATGTGTTTGTGGATGCGTCGGATATGGCGGTCGGAGCCGTTTTGATGCAGGAAAAGATCCGCGGGTGGTTTCGACTAGTGTATTATGCAAGTCGGATGCTGAAACCGGCTGAAAAGAATTACACAGTTATTGAGCGGGAAGCTTTAGGAATGATTTTTGCATTGGAGAAATTTTGGCATTACTTGCTAGGGAACAAAGTAATTTTTCATGTTGATCACCAAGCGCTGATTTTCTTAGTGAAGAAGCCAAAGCTGGAAGGCAGATTGGCAAGGTGGATGCTTTTGCTACAGGAATTTGACTATACGACATTGCATACACCAGGGAACAAGCATGCAGAGCGGATTACCTTAACAGATTGGAAAATATGGAGGAGATGCCTGGGGTGTCGGATCAGCTTTCGGATGCGGAATTATTTCATGTACAGGGACAAGAGTTTGACAACTAGTATGATCAAATGTTTCATTTTTTGACAGATGGAGTTTTGCCTTCTTGTATGTCAACAGATCAGAAGAAGAAATTTGCATTGTGAAGCAGACCATTTTTGATTATTGCTGGTTCACTATACCGGAAGGGACCGGATCAGATCATCAGGAGATGTGTACCGGATCAGATCATCAGGAGATGTGTACAGGATGAGAAGCAAAGAGCTGTTTTGCAGGAGGCACATTTTGGAGCAGCTGGAGGACATTTTTCTGGAGAGATTACAGGACAAAAAATAATGCAAGCAGGTTTGTGGTGGCCATTGTTGCTCAAGGATGCACATCAGTTTGCCAGGGAGTGTTTGCAATGTCAGAAGATTGGGCAGCCAACCTCAATGGATAGGATGCAGGACCACCCCGTTTTGCCACTTGAACCATTTCAAAAATGGGGGTTGGATTTTGTTGGACCCATAAAGCCAAAGGCAAGGGGAACTGGTGCACGATATATTCTGGTGGCAATGGATTACGCCACAAAGTAGGTGGAAGCATTACCTTTAAGAGATAATAAAGCAGCTAGTGTGGCCAGGTTTTTGTACAAACACATTATGACAAGGTTTGGATGTCCCATAGAGCTGGTGTCAGATCAGGGTGTGCATTTCTTGAATTCAGTCATTGAAGAATTGACAACTAAGCATATGATTTTGCATAAGAAATCCACTCCATATCATCCGCAAGCAAATGGGATAGTAGAGAGTACAAACAAGGTGCTTGTGAGAATTTTGAAGAAGATTGTTGCAGAATATCGATCAGATTGGGATGACAAGCTGGATTCCGCACTATGGTCATTCCAGACAGCATATAAAGTCGTCACTGGGATGACACCTTTCAAGCTGGTTTATGGTATAGAAGCCGTTGTTCCAATGGAATATGTGGTTCCAAGTTTGTGGCTAGCAGTTCAAGCATAGGTTGAGCCCTGAGGATTCAGTTTTGCATCGGCAAAGGGAGTTGTTGAGACTAGAGGAGGATCGGATCCGGAGTGCTTATGCAGTGGAGATAGCTCAGAATAGAAGACATGCATGGTTGTCAAGATAGGTGAAGTTTAAAATTTTCAAGAAAGATGATTGGGTGATGTTATATAATTCCAAGTTGGGGCCACATCCGGGTAAGTTAAAATTGAGATACTTTGGGCCTTATATCAGATTGTTGAAGAGTTGGGGCAAGGCACCTTCAGGTTGAAAGATGTGTTTGGAACTCCGGTAGTGAAACCGGTAAATGGCTTCAGGCTGAAAAAGTTTTATGGGAAGGTTCCAGAGATTCCTCATTGGATGGCAAATAAGGCTGAGGGGATATCAGTCAAATGGATTGAGGTTGTTCCATATGTGTCAAGGGAAGTTCAGGCAGATTTTTTGGATTGTGAAGAAAATAGTGGGGCTGGCTGGTCGGATAGTTGCAGCAGATTCCGAAAGGTGTGTGGCAGGCGGATTGCAGAGCGGAATGATTTTTTGCAGTTGGGCCGCACAGAGCCATTCTGTCATTTGAAGAGTCATCCAATTGCAGCATCAAGTGCACTAAGGGAAAGTCTTAAACTGCGGGATCTTTTCAATGTTAGTGTGAGTGGACTTGAGTTGGGTGCATTTTTTGAGGAAGGTCATTATGGGGGCGACTCACCTAACCGGTCACTTCACCATGATAAAATTGCATGCGGTCAGTTCGCCCTTTTTGCTCAAGCATGCAAAACATCCTCGCAAGCAGTTTCACTACTACTTAGCGCCCTCGCCAAAATGTTTTCTGATAGTTTAAGGCTTAAGCAGGCAGAGAGTGCCTTGGAGCTCACTAGCGAGTCTATGATGCAGACGCGCTCCATGCGGATTGCTATGGACGAGCTGTTACCTCCTAGAAGGGAAGGTCTATAGAGTGTCGAAGAGAGTGAGGAGGCTGAGTCTGGCGGGGATGATGCAGTAGAGGAAGTAGAGGTGGAAGGCAAGTTGGATGTGCATGATAAGGACACAGAATCATGGCTCCGTCGGGTTGGCCTTTACGACTATGCTTGTTTGCCATGGGAGCAGTGGGAAAAGAATGAATTTGCAGAGCGGCAGCTTGGGCATCTGCAGGAAAACGCAGGCTATATTGTGGATGATAAAGAGGTTACACCGAAGCTTGTCTGCAGAGGTTTTCAAGGTGCTGCATAATCCGAGCCAGCGGGTGAAGAAGATTATAGATGCCAGTATGCGCTCGGAGTTCGGTGCACCAGAGGGATCTAGGTCATACTACACGGTCAAAAATTATGGTAAGCTCCGTAGTACTCATCTCTTTTGGTACCTTGATAGAGTTTGTCTGTTGTGGCCAAATCCGCTTACATGTCAAAGGAGGCCTTTGCGCCCGTCTTTCATGCGGAGCGTGGGTCTAAGATCGGCTGGGCATCTTTTATTTTTGATCGGTTGCAGTTGTCAGAGCCCAAGGATAAGCGCAGATCTCCCTCGGTGACAAAACTCTCACCCTATTTGTTAGCTCTTTTTTCCTATGTTTTGAATGTGCCTTTGGCATCATCAGTGCCAAAAGTGAGTTTGTTTAAAGGGTTGGAACAAGGGCACGTGAGTGCTATCAAGAAGCGGAAATTGGTCTGGGAAACAGTGTCTTTTGATAAAGGGAAGAGTGGTGTGCATTTGGGATCATAGGAGCATGAAGGACGTCTTGGTTTGCCTCAAGGTGTAGGCAAGTTGTCCTTGTTTCCTCAACCGCCGATGGCATCTAAGTCAGAGGCACGGAGGAGGTCTATTACATTCTTTCCAAAGAAAGTGGGGGAGAGTTCAGTGGAGCTGACACGAGGTAGCAGGCTATTAATATCACTCCATTAGCACAGGGGCCTAGTCAGAGGTCATCTGGGATCTTTTCTGTCCAAGGCGCATTGCAGAGTTTGTCAGATTTGAATTGTTTCATCAATAATCAGGAGGCTATGATTGTAGATGGGGAATCTAAAAAGGTGGATGGCCAAAGGTTGGAGATGTTGGAGAGAGGTTAAAACATTGAGGATCAAGGTAGAAGAGGGGCTGAATGAAAGGAAAGTGTTGCAAGAGGAAATGGTGCGTGTGGAGACAGAAATGCAGGGTCGGTATCTAGAGTTTCTTGGGGCTGCACATGACTTTGGAATTTGGGAAGATGGTTTGAAAGCTGCGTCAGAGTGTCAATTTCATGAGACAGAGGACAAGATAACTCAGCTTCTTGCAGAGAATAATTTTATGCGGAATCGGTTAACACCATTGGTGGAGTTGGAGAAGGCTGCTCTGGGTGGCCAGGGAGTCACTGGGGTTTTGGTGTCGGATGCTGATGCGGATTCACTGCGCTCAGAGGTTTTTGAGTATGTAAAGGAGCTTTGGACTCAAACCTCTCAGTTGTTTCAAGAAAATCTAGCAATACCTATTGATAAGTTTAAAGTCTGGTTTGAAGCTGCGGAGGAGAAGGCTGTTCGGATGGAGAATATGGAGCTGAAGACCAAAATTGCTGAGTTGGAATTGCAGATGGAGACAGTAAAGAAGAAAGGAATGCTACAGAGGGTCAGTTTGTCTTTGGAAACTATGGATGAGCAGGGAGAAGGTAACAAGGAGTCTGAAATGGTTGGTGTTGAGAAGGCCGCGGAGTTTAGTAGTGATAAGGCGGCGGAATTAATTGCAGTGGAAGCACAAGAGGAAAGCGAAAAGGCAAGTGCAGAAGCAAAAGTGGCGGATTCGGTGGATCAAGCAAGTGGTTGACTGGATCAAGGGACTATGGGCCCGAGGTCAGCCGTTGGCTCAAGCCACCGAGCTGTGCCAGGTGTTTGGGGTAGACCTTAGGCAGATTATTTTTCAAGTTATATGTATGGGTTTTTGGTATTTTTGGAAGTCGGTTAGCTTTGGGATCTTGGAAGGTAGAGAGTCGTGGGAAGTCTATATAGCTGGAGCCGTTTTGTTTAGTGGTACACGAATATAGTTCTTGGCGGATTTTCTGTGTAGCTATGGCAGATTCTGTTGTGGCAGATTCTGTGTAGTGACAATATAGTTGACAGATTATGTGCTTCATCTCTTCTAGTCATTTCATTCTGTATTCTGTGTTTTGAGAGTGGTGCAAGTGCAGCTGTGTTGTGTGAGACGTGTGTGTAGAGTTGTAAGGAATTTTTGGAGTAAGATGAAACTGTGTTGGTTTGTCAGAGTGAGTGTCATTTTGAAGTGTCAAACCTAGAAATGGAGAAATACTGCTTTGCTCAGGCAACAATAAACAGATACCCCAAGCTAATAACTTTTCTTATAGGCCTCAAAATGTAGAATAGATACTTTCATTACATCTAGCATGGCCTAAAACCCTAAGATTGACTATGTCCTTGCACTATTGGAAGAGGTCATAATTGATTTGAATTAATTCATTACATCATCGTAATTTGTTTAAGATTAAGCACTATTTTAATTAAGTTTCTTCATTATAATAGATTAGTGATTAAGGACTCCATATGATTAATTAATGCTACATAATATTTGGCTTAAAACAGAGTTGATTTAAGTTAATAAAAGCTTAAAACAGAGTTGATTTAAGTTAATAAAAGCTTTACTTAAATTATTAAAAACTATTGGAGTAGAGTTGATTTAAGTTGATAAAAGCTTTACTTGAGTTATTAAATTATTGGATGAGTATTCCTAATTTTAAATTAATTTCTAAAATCTATATATAATGAGAAAGCAACTAAAGAAACTATGTTAATCATGGAACTAAGGTGAATGAGGTTAGTCATAACTATATGTTACGTTGTTCGACTGATATAAAAAGTTTAAGAGGAAATAATGTTTATTTATTAGGACTTTTATTGAAATACTTGATTTTTTATGGGTTATTAAATCTATAGTTATTTATTAATAATTAATAAATGAGTCACACTTACGGGTGACATAAATTCGACAATGCCATGATGATTTTTAGCTTGGCTATCGCACATCGGCCCGCATCATCAACCCAGCATGATTGGGAGCCTCTAATTTGGTGGACCTCCATGGAGATCAGCTGGAAAGGCCCATCCTAGGAGGTGAGACTTCTTCTTCTAGATGCACCAAGCTTTACGAGCTAGATCTTCAAAGCAATTCCTTGCAACAACAAGCGACCGTTCCTTAGGCTCTAAGTCATCTATCTTCTCTCAGAAAGCTACATCTATAGGGGAATGCATTGTAATTAATAATTCATATATCTTCTCTCAGAAAGCTACATCTACAGGGGAATGCATTGTAATTAATATTTCAAAGCTAGTATGTATTGGCATTACTCTTCTAGCATGCTTTTTTCTACGAGTAGCACTTGAAACCATATTTCTTGTGTGCTTGTTGCTTCATTCCTGGATCCGCTTGAAGCTAATTGATGAAGCATGTGCTCATTTTGTTAAGTGTCTTTCCCAAGGGAAATTGCTAATTTCTTAAATACCACTAGAGTGTCTACCAAAGACTTATATTAGTATCCTTTTACAGAGCATGCTACGCTTTCTCACCATTCAACCAAGGGAGACATCTATAGCTATGGAGTTATGCTGCTTTATATGCTAACTCTCGAAGAAAGGTAGCCCCGCTATTAGCCACAATGGTTAACATTATTGTAAGCATGGTTATGCTTTATATAATCCATTCTTATGCAAAACTATGCTAAGCACTTCATGTAAAAGATATATGGGATGATCGAGCTTACGACATATGTAATGCCGGCCATGAGCATAAGCCTAGGTGTACATAGAGGTAGAAGAACCAATTTTGGGCCCCTAATTGTTAAATGGGTAGCCAACATAAAAAGAGAGCTCATGTATATAAGTGACTTATGAAATATAAAAAAGAGATATAATCACATTATCACAATTGAGTCTTCCTCTCTCTCTCTCTCTCTCTCTCTCTCTCTCTCTCTCTCTCTTGTGGCTATGGTGGTAAGCTTTTGTGTATGCATGCTTGTATGTATTTACATGTAGGTGATGCTCCCTTTGCTTACCTCTTTTCCTTCTTCTTGTTGTCACTTTCTCTCTCTCTCTCTCTCTCTCTCTCTCTCTCTCTCTCTCTCTCTCTCTCTCACTCTTGCACACATGAAGGCATTGAGTAGGAGTTGATCTCTCTGTATCTCCTTCTCTCATTGCTCCCCACCAGCTTGAGGAAAGCTCCACTTGGGTGACACAAGTGGTGGTGGAGTGAGCCCCTAACAGCTTCACATAAAGGAGAGTTAACCCTCATTAGGGTTGGCTAGGTCCGTGTTCCTGAACCAATCCTTGCATTATCTCTTCTTCCTCTCTTATGCAAGGAAGTATGCTCAATTAGGTGAACATCTTTGGCGTCGATGCCATGGAAAGCTCTTAGCTTATGGTCCTCCACACTCTATTCCTTAGCTAAAGTCTTGATTTGCCTGGATAGAATGCAAATCCATCGATAGGATTTGGTTATGAAAAGTGTGTTTGATTTGATTGATTTTGTTTTCTTCTTACGATGGAGTACAATGGAGAAATTGGAGCTTAAGGAGCTTTGGAGGCTACACCAAAAGTGAGAGCTACAAGTAAGTGCCTTAATCTTGCTTTTTATTCCATTAATTTTGGTTTTTTCCTTCAATTAGTTAATCCCATAATTAATCTTAGGATATTATGACTAATTAGGAATTCTATGTATCATTGGATAGCTTGGGACTAGCTTAAGCCATCCATAAAAAGAAAAAGAAAAAAAATCCTTGAAGGGGGTGAAAGCAGTGAAAAAGTAGAGAAAAAACAAGGTGCAGTTCACTCTTGGCTTGCTTCTATGAGAAGTGAATGGCCATTCACTTCAAAGAGGTATGGCTATACGCTCTTAAGGCATGCCCATTCACTCCCTATGGAATCTTTCCATATCTACCTCATCAATGTGAGTAATGTGCATTAAAGAGAGCATAAAGTGCATTAAAAAGGTTATAAAAGAACAATTGAACTGTCAGGGGCATATTTGAAGGTAATTATCAGAAGATACACCGTTTTGACACAATTAAATACCTGCCAATGTCTGTGAGTGTACGTTTATACCTTTGCAAACGTACGCCCGTTCCCTGACAAGTGAATGCCCATACTTTCCCAAGTGAACGCTCGTTCCTGCATTGAAAATCTTTTCACTGACACAAGTCAACGACCGTACTTTTCCTCAAGGAATGTTCGTCCCTCCACCAAGGACGCTCATTCCTCCATGAATCCATGACCGTACCCTTTAAGCTCATGAACACTCGTTCTTCCAAAGGAGAACACATGTTACCATTACCCATGGTATTGTCAAAAAATTTTGTAAATTTTATAGCCTCATCTAAGTTGCTTGGCTCTTTGGAGCGAACTTCCTTCCTGTAATCCCTTTTTAGGCCTCTAATGAAGCCTCTTACTTTTTGAAAATTGTCTATTCCCTTAAGCTTTAAGACAATTTCTCTATAGCAAGTTATATATTAAGTGAGATTTAAATTCTTTTGTTCCATAGAACAATTATCCCACTCCTCCCAATTTCGATCTTCTTCATTTTTAGGAGGAAGATATTTCTTTAAGAATAATTCCTTAAATGAATCCCAAGAATTGGGTACTAGCTTCTACTAAGCTCATACACCACTTATAAGCTTTGTCTTGTAAAAATAGGCTAGCTTCAATGGGACGGTTGTGATCAGGCAAATTTCTTAAAAGATGCAGATCTTGCCATTTTTGTAGAAAAATATGGACCTCATCTTTATTTCTCTCCTTCTCTTCTCCACTAAAAGTGGGTGCCTTTAAATCTTTGAATACCATACCCTGGTCTCTAGTTTTGGGACCCTCTTCAACTATGGTTTCATTCAATCCTTTTTCTAGAGTTTTTTCTCTTCCCTCATCAATGTTTTTTGATATTCCTTTTACTCCCAATCCTTCCCCTCCTCCCATCAAGGAGCTAAGAAGATCCATCATTTTCTCAAGTTTATTCTCTATATTAGAGATTTTCTCTTTCATTTCCGTCATTTCTATATCCTCATACTCATTAAGATCTAAATCTTGTTCCGAGACCCCTGCCCCCTCTGCGCGTCGAATTCCGAAGAGCTAGTGGTGGAAGTAGCAACCTCATGCACAGGGCAAAGCTTCCCACTTGGATCCTTGCCCCACAAATGTCCGGACAAGAGATTAATCCCTCGGTTCATCCAAAACCAAACCCGGAAAAAACTTCCCTCGCCCAGAAAGCATAGGCGATTCCTCTAGGAAAAATCTTCTGACGTAGTCAAGGGCCTTAACTGACCTTTGTATTCCGACCGAACCCACGGGTCACATGGCCGAATCAAAGAAGGAACTTGCACTTGGTTCATAGAGACCAATGCTTTTTTCCACATCAAAGAGACACAACCGTTGATTCTTTTTCCATAGAACAAGGATTATTCTGTGACTTACTTCAACTATCGTAACTTGAATAAAATTGAATTTTAATTATAGGGATCCATCAGTCCAGCCTAACCCCATCCAATCCCATGGGTTAGGCCCAACCACTGTATTGATAGGATCCATTATAAATATTTGGTTATGTTTTGTCCCGCGGGTACCAGGGAAAAGAGTCCCGGGTCCCCTAGGCGGCTCTCATACAAAATTTAAATAGACACACCACTTACACACCCAATAGGAAATTGCCATTTCTCTGATTCAACTATTTCCAAAACAGCATTGCAATAAAACCACAATGTTTCCATCATAATTCTTAGTATTCCATTTCCAGGTCCCATTTCCAGCTTTTCTAGTTCCTAACCATAAAATCCAAATTTCAGTCATTCCTTCCTCAGTGTACCTATGGCATCATCGGCAACCAGAACGCTCACCACACCTGCTCACTCAGGGGCCTTTTCAATAGTTCCTAGCCCATAGTACCTAGGAGTATAATCACATAAAATCCATATGGACTCTCAGTTGGAGATCAACCAACAACAAGATCCATGTAAAAGAGCCATGAACTCATCCGTTGAAGACCAACAAGGCCAATCAACCAGATTCATGCCCGTGTTCAGAAAACAGCTCCAACTCATTTTCTTCCTCGTCGCACGCGTGGGTATCTTGGGTGACCCAGAGCCCGAGCACCGTATAGTCAACACCTTCTAGGCTCCTTCGCAGGTCACCTAGCGCTTCATTCATAGGCCGCTTCCTTGGTCCCTCTCATCCACCGTACCGGAAGCTCACCATTTAATCGAACGGAGGCTGGTCACAAGACCTTGGCCGACCTTGCCACGCGAGACGTCCTTCATTGCCGTTAGTAGTTGCAAGGTTTTCACTTAGGTTCTCCACGATCTCATTCCACAAGATAGTCAAAATGCTTCCCTAGCAATCTCGACATAAAATAATCTTTAAAAAACAGTCCCATCATTACACATCCTTTCTCATCATTCCTAATCATTTCTCACCATTCCACTTCATTTCTCATCATTCATTATCATTCCATGTCATTTCTCATTATCCCACATTTTTCTAGATAAATTCACATCACATCATTTCACATCAATTCACATCCACCCACATCATCCCACATCAATTCTCATCCATTCACACATTCCACATCCATCCACATCCATTCACATCATTTTCACATCCATTCACATCATTCCGCATCCATTCACATCCATTCCGCATCCATTCATATCATTCCACATCCATTCACATAATTTTCACATCCAGTCACAGCTTTCTCACATTCATTCACATCATCTCACATATATTCATATCCAATCACATCATCCCACATCAATTCACATCCAATCACATCACCCCACATCAATTCACATCTAATCACATCATCCCACATAAATTCACATCCAATCACATCATTTCCACATCAATTCACATCCAATCACATCATTTTCACATCAATTCTCATCCAATCACATCATTCCCACATCAATTCACATCATTCCCACATCAATTCACATCCAATCACATCATTTTCACATCAATTCTCATCCAATCACATCATTCCCACATCAATTCACATCTAATCACATCATTTTTACATCAATTCACATCCATTTACATCATCCCACATCCAATCACATCCAATCACATCATTCCCACATCAATTCTCATCCAATCACATCATTCCCACATTAATTCACATCCAATCACATCATCCCACATCAATTCACATCCAATCACATCGTTCCACATTCATTCACATCATCATACATCATTTTTACATCAACTCACATCATCTCACATCATTTCCACATCATCTCTCATCATTCCACATTTATTCACATCATCATACATCATTTCCACATCATCTCACATCAACTCACATCATCTCTCATCATTCCACACATCAAGCAGATTAAAAGTATAATTACTCTACCTTTTTATACTGACAAGACTTCCCTAAGTTTCGGCCATTACTTGACTCAGTTAAATGTAACTTTTCTCGACTCAATTCAGTTAAGTCTAAATTTCCATTTCTCTTTTGGATCCTTGATCCTTTCAAGAGTTCTAGATTCCTTTCCCACGGAATCTAGGAATAAGTCAGTTTGGACATAAACTTTGTAATTCCAAAAGTTAATTATATTCATGATTTCTCTTTCTGATTAAAAATTTATCCATGATTTCTCGATGCATTCCCATGAATATTTTCTCATTCTTATCTCAATTTTTCCAAAATAAATATACTCAATATTCTTCTTTTTGAATAAAAGATTTATGCATACGACCTCATGGGATTTACAAAATCAATTATACCCATATTTCCTCTTTCTGATTAAAAATTAATCTATATTTTCTCGAAGCACCCCTATGCATATTTTCACCTTCATTTTTCTATTTTTCCAAAATGAATTATCATGGAAATACCTCTTTTAGCATAAAATATTTATGCACACCTACTAATCCATTTTTATCTAAATGAATCATTTCCATAATTCATCTAAAAATTTATGCATAACCTTCTTTATTTTTCAAGCAATTGAATAATGCTCAAAACTCCACTTTTAGCATAAAATTTATTATGCATAAATTCATTCTCTAATGATATAAATTCTTCCATAGCTTCCCCACATTTTATAAGAAATGACAATATTCAAAATTCCACTTTTGATATAAAAGTTATTTATGCATAAATTTTGTTTTCTAATGATAAAGATTTTACCATGACTTCCCCATATTTTCTATGAAATGAGAATGCTTAAAATTCCACTTTTAGCATAAAATTTAATCATCCATAAAATTATTTTTTTTATAATAAAAATTCTGCCATAGTTTCCCCGCATTTTCTATGAAATGAGAATGCCCAAAAGTTCACTTTTAATATAAACATTAGTCTATGCAAATCCTTCATTTTCTAATGATAAAATTTTACCATAGCTTCCCCACATTTACTATGAAATGAGAATACTCAAAAGTTCACTTTTAGCATAAAATTTAATTTATGCAAAAACCTTCATTTTCTATTGATAAAATTTTGCTATAGTTTCCCCGCATTTACTATGAAATGAGAATACTCAAAAGTTCACTTTTAATAGAAAAACTATTTTATGCAAATCCTTAATTTTCTAATGATAAAATTTTACCATAGCTTCCCCACATTTACTATGAAATGAGAATACTCAAAAGTTCACTTTTAGCATAAAATTTAATTTATGCAAAAACCTTCATTTCTAGTGATGAAAATTTACCATAACTTTCTCACATTTACTATGAAATGAAAATGGTTAAAATTACACTTTTAACATAAAAATTAGTTTAAGTATAAACCTAAGCTTAAACATAAACATAATTACATTTAAGCACCTTATTTATTTAAGAAAAATACCCAAATATGACTTCCATATGAAAATAATTATAAGAATGTTAGCCCAAGCTCTCTTTCCCTTTAGAATGAATAAATATGAATTTTCCTAACATAAAACAAGCATAAATGAATTAATCCTCATTTTAATTAGAATAAAAATCATAAAAATGCTTAATCTTTATCTCTAGCTTGTTAGGCCTAGAGATTTGGTTTAAAAAATGAGATTAGGACTAAGATCTATCCTTCCAAGAAGGATTAATCCATAAAGGTGAGTATTCTTACAAAAAGAGAGATTTACAAATCAAAACATTACTTTTAAGCAGAAAAGATTAGCACTAATTCATTTAAACAATATAATCAATAAAAACATGGTTTTAAAGAAAAAACCATAGATTAAAATGCTTCCCAAGCATTAGGGAGGTTGGGAAGAAGATTACCATTTAGAAAAGATTAAAACACCATTGTTTAGGCTTACCCTTGGTTTTTGGCTTGATTCTTTAGGGAAATGTGAAGCCCACAAGAAGGGGCTTAGCCACCAAGTAAAAGAGGGTAATCTCCAAGAGAAGAAGAGGATTAGTGAAGCTCCAAAGCTTCACAATAATAGAAATATAATAAACTAAAAATTACACTAGCATAGAGTTACTCCAATATGAAAATACAAAGGATTAGGGGTCTATTTATAGGTGAGGGAGGCCACCAACCAAGTCCAACCAGAATCTAGAGGCTTCTAGCTTCAGTTTGATCCATTTTGGATAAGTTTTATTCTAGTTTGGCTCACTTTTTTGTTCTAGTTTGAAGGAGGAGAGAGGAGAGATGAAATATCTCAATTTTTTGAATTAAAAATGCCCCCTTGATGTGATTTCTAGGTGCCTCCTTCATGAACCCTCCTCCCCATTCTAAGGTGTCAAAATTTTCATTTTTTAACTTAAAAATCCCATTTTTTAACTAATAAACCCATTACAAGTCAACTCTTCATATTATGTGAGAATTTACTCTATTTTGGGGGATTTTCTTATATTCTTTGCCTTTTTCTTATCCCAAAACTTGGATTAACCTTATTGTCCCTTCTTGACACTCTTTGGACCTTAATAAGAATTTTTTTGAAATTATATACCCCTAGGCCAAGATGTCCCATTCATATATTCAATTAATTTCTAATGCTTATTGAAAAACTCTTTTTAAGATTCTGTTTCAGGGGATCTCTTCCTATTGACTAGGAGAATATTCTTATCCAAAAATATTTCAAAACTCTATTATCTCTCTCTAGAATATTTTCTCTCTCTAGACCAAAACAAGGTAAAACAATGTTTTCTTGCATTCTAAAATAGGAGATGATTACAGAGACTGAAGGGGAGGTTCTTACACTTTTACATCTCAAAATCTGGAGGAAGGAATCTTACACTTGCATATCTATTTCATTTGTTTT
The DNA here is from genome assembly GCF_041138505.1 of Cibotium barometz. Lineage (NCBI taxonomy): Eukaryota > Viridiplantae > Streptophyta > Polypodiopsida > Cyatheales > Cibotiaceae > Cibotium > Cibotium barometz. Next base: position 7,693,411 of record NC_141066.1, on the reverse strand, counting down.
TGTAATATCCTCTTCCATGTGAAAAGAGAACATTGGGTTTTCCCCTTTCTCCCCATTTTCATCCTTCCCACCTTGAGAAGCCATTTACTCTAACAATAAGTAAAATGGAAAGTTTCTTACAAAACAAAAAAGATGCAACACAATGACCTTACTTGGTTGGGTAATTATGAATTGTCTCTAATGATGTGAAGAACAAATTTGTTGATTCCTCCTTGTTGATATTTGCTTCAATGATTCTTCAAGGTTGTCATCATGTACTCCACTTGCTTCATGTAGAATCTCCAAAGTATGCCCAATTTATTAGGCAAGAAGTATGCTCAATCAATTAGGCAAGAGGTATGCCTAATCTATTAAGCAACAGGTATTTGTATGAGGAAGATTTGATAATTATAAGGATTAGCTTATGGAAATGAATAGAGAAGAGATTAAGGAGTAGAGATCAGAACTAGCAATGAGTAGCTCAATAGAAACATGGAAAAGAAAATACTTAGCTCTGACACCAACGTAATGCTCCTTGCATCAATAGCTTGAGGACTTGGAAGACTAGAACCTTGATTCTCCACCCAACCATATCCCAAATGGACCCTAAACACTTGGTTATATAGGCCCAGGTGATGCATGATCTTCTAACTTCAACCCCTTGACCTTTCAATGGCTAGGCATGGCCCTTTGACTATCCAATGCCTCGTCAACTTCCCCTAGAAGAGGGCGCCTACTTCTAAGGCCTTTGGGCTTCCCTTATGCACCATCTACACCCCTTTTACATTAACTTGAATGCCTATTAACCATTGCTTTAGGTATTTCCAATTTGAGATCCCCTGAACCTTATTTATATGCAAACCTTTTACATATAAATAACCTTTTCTAGTCTTACCTTATAGTGTTTTCCTGTCAGTCTCATAACACACCTCCAACTTATAGACAAGAGGACTCCTATACCCAATGCGTGGTTAGACCATTGAATCACATGCAAGACCCAAGATCCCATCCACATTCGAAAAGGATTGTTGCCTCAAGATTGAGAATCTTTATCCTAGGAATGTGCAATCGAAAGATCCTCATCCTCCCACAGACACATGCATGGATCGTGAACTAGAGAGAACCATCACACCTCCACTAGATCCTAAACCGGAGATGAGGTAGGGCCCAAATAACCCAATCCAAACTAACCCAATGTTCTAGGGAGCCATGCCGACTGTTGTAACAACAAATTCATTCCAGGATCAAAGGCCACCATCAAGCTGTTGGGGGTCATCCAACCATCACCGGTGCCCAGTCGTGCCATCTTATGTATCCGTTGAGCAACAACTTTCTTGTAACAACCTTGTAAACTGAATCTTGCCAATGGGTAGCACTCGAGATGATGAAAAAGAAAAAGAGACACTAGCAAGACAAGGGGAGGATAGGGAGTGTCAAATGTGAACTAGTCCATTATAATTTGAGTTAAGTCTTGACTCTGATATATAGTGATTATTGGTGTAGTTCTTCATACTGTGCAATTATATCTAGTTTCTACGTTGCATCAATGTTTTTTGTTTAAACATGTATTCTAACTGAAGTCCAAGTCTAAGGTTATTCCTATCCGAAAGGGACTCCTATATGGAAATAGAATCATTAGCTAAGCCCATGTTCTTAGTAGATGCACGAGCTAACATTGTAACTAACTCCCTTGGCATAGGCATATCAGCAGTGCAATGCACTTGCATTAACTTATTATGTTGGGCACAGTTGCATTAGTCGTAGGTGGTTTGGAACCACACAAATGCTGGGTCTAGACCAGACACCGACACTTTTGGAAATCCAACTGGGGAATAGTATGCCAGGAAAGGAGTAGATATATAGGGGCTAGTATAGGCTAAGTCCTACACAGTCACAAGAGTGAACTAGTCAAAAGAAGCCTAGAAAGAAAGCACATGCTAACTAGTGTTAGTAATTCTAACTAGAGAATCATAAGAGAAATGGAGCGATCATGGAGAGCGAAGAAAGCTCAAATAGGAAAAGGTGGCAGAAGCTGTAGAATAAGAAGCACCTCCTCACTGTCCACTACATCAACCAAGAAGATTAGCTAATGGGATTCCATGGCAGCTAGAAAACCTAATTTGGAACAACTAAGGAATTAGGAAGAAGATCATCAGGAACCAAAAGGGATTCTACAGCAGGAGAGAATGATTTCAGAACCACCAAGAAATTAGGAAGAAGATCGTCTCACGAAACACAAAACAAAAGACATGAAGCTTAGAAAGGGAAAGAACTTGCAGCTGTTGGGCAGTATGTCCCTCAAGTACCCGAAATTCAAAGGCAAGAGTGAGGAGGACCCGACTACCCACATTTTCGCCTTTGAAACTACGTTCCAAGATAACAAATCTCCATTGGGGCAAAATATGGAGTATTTTGCTACAATGTTGGGTAGCAAAGCCACCAGCTGGTATGCCCACTATAAACTGGAGCACTTCCAAACATTTAAGGAGCTAAAGAAATCTTTCCTAAAGAGACTTAGGAAAGATAAGACCATAATGGAAGTGCTAGAAAAGCTACAGAGGATGACATAGAAAAAGAGACCAACAAAAGACTACGCGGTCGAATTTAGAGCAATGCTGATGCGCTTAACACGAAATGAAATGATGCAACTTCTGTGAATATGGTGAAAATAGACCATAGAGAAGAAAGGACAAAGCCACGAGAAGTGATGGCCATGACAGGATCACAAGGACTTATCAAGATGAAAATAGGTAGGAATGCAAATTAGAGCAGAGACAAAAACCAAGCAGTGGGCAGGACAGCAAAAATTCCGTGACCAGATCACCAAACTAGTGCAAAGTGCACAAGGAATGATGAGAACAATACAGGAAATCCCGTGTCTAGAAAAGTATGAAGGAAATTTGGACAAGATAAGCCTGATCAAGAAGAGAGAGGAAATTGCAACACGATAGGAAAGAAGCCGACCTACAACAAAAGAGCAACTAGAGGAAGGATGCAAAAATGCTAACTGGAGACAATTACAACCAAGAGCAGCAGAAGTGTTAGAAGAAGTTGAAGAAAATCTAGAGAACATCTGGAATAGAAAACTAACAAGGGGAAGTCAAGAATGAGAGAAAGAAGCAAACCAGGAAGAAGAAATAACATGTAGAGGTCACGATGAGCCCACTATAGTAGCAAGGAGAAAAGCAACAATTCCAAAAAGGAGTATGACTTATGGGAGGATCTTAGAGCAAGATGAAATTGAGTATCACTATGGATCAAATGTTAAACCTAGTTCCCAAGTACAGACAGAAGTTGTTTGCAGGCCATGATACCAAATGAAAAATTGGCACAAATGCCTTTGCAGGAACAGGAAAACCTGACAGCAGCAGAATGCAGGAATGTGGAAACTATTCAAGAATGTGACATGTCTATTCCGGTAGTAGCCATCAGGATCATGGGTGTGAGACAGTGATAAGAGTCATTCTGGACAGTAGGTCAGGGGTAAACATAATATCAGATAACCTAGCCACAAAGCTAGGAATCATTGACATCATGCAGTCTGCTCCATTCCAAATTCATATGGCTGCCTAGAGAAGGGTCCGACCTATTGAGATAATCAAGGGAGAACAGATAGAGGTGGCAAGATGTAGCTTCACTATTGTGTTCATTGTATTGAGAAACCAAAACCTGCATTCTAGAAAGGAGAAGGAAGAAGGACAGGATTTTGAAGGATTTCAAAATGCTAAAGAAAATAGGCCAAAATTGGATCCTCCATGTGTAAATATGATAACAGTGTGTACAGACACCAAGGGGCCAAGCAGCAGTAGCATGGCACAAATGGTAATGTCAAGATTGCTGCCACAAAAAGGAATGCATGGACATGTAAAGGTCATTAATGACCTCAAAAAAGTGCAAAAGAGACTGGTGGTCGAATAACGAGGGAGATCTGGGCCAATCATGGAAAGATAAAGGAATTATGGCCACCTTTAGGAGGGGTGCACCTCACAGCCGAATGTCTCTCCATCGAATGCATACATTAGGAAGTCAATGGAGTCTTTTTGGGCCCTTTAATTTGCCATGAGGTTATGGAAACGTTTAACTTTTTGACAAATAGGAGCCCGCTATGTAAGCAAAAACTATGGGTTTGTAAGAGAGGTGTAAGAGTGGTCAAAGGGTGCACTTTTCCCCCCAAAAAAGGGGAGGGGGACAATTTTACAATTTTCGGACCTCCATAACTTCTACATACAAGCTCCGATTTGAGCGAAGATTACAGATCCGTGATCTACGCATCAAGAGCTTTCCATAGATATGTTACATGATATGGTTTTATCCGCTAGATTTTAAATTCCATTTTCTCCCCAAAATTCAAATTCGAATAAAGTAGCCGTTTTGAAGCTTCAAATTAGAAAACGTTTCTTCTTAAGAGAAAAGGTTTGACTCCCTTAAACTGCCAAATAAAAGGGCCCAAGAAGACTCCATTGAGTTCCTAATGGTTCCCAAATCAACCTTTAAAAAATACCCTACACTCCTCACTCTCCTCCTACTAAACCTTGGTTGCTTTTCCACTTTCTTCCAAGAATTCCCATCATTCTTGAAGAAGAAGACATGGTGCTGGAGTAAGGAGGTCAACAAACATGCACAATGGTTGGAAAGGATGGGCATAGTAGCTAGAGATACTGCAGAAAACAGATATCATCACGGGTGAGAAGAAGGCATGTAATCCCCTCCGCATGGCTGAAGTGTTTAAGATTTCAGTAGAAGGTGAGGGTGAAGCCAAGGTAGCAGAGAATGAGGACCTCATCAAGGAATTTGTCCCTCTATAAGAGGCAAGGAAAAGGAATTCAAAATCACAGGGATGCTAGAAGTGTATGTGCTTCGTGGTGGAGATGATCAATCTCACCCACAAGCCGTACTGCTGTCTAGGAAGGCATATGGCTGGTGAAAGCAAAAGAAGCAGGAACAAAAGTGGCCTGGGTGGAGGTCCTATAAAATAATATCAAGAATCATATTGTAAAATTCAGTCACCCAAACACTAGGATGAAAATCGGCCCCTACATAACAGCATTGTTTAAAGCACAGGCAGGAGATAGAAAGGAAGAAAAGGGCAAGGAGGAGGAACCAAGCTAGAAAAAGAGCATATAGAACAAGGACAAAACTACTGCAAGGACCCATGAAGAGGGGAGCTCAAGACAGACACCATCCATAAGGAAGAGGGCGTTCAAGTTAAAGAGAATGTGGGAGAGAGAGAGAGCTTGAGTTCCTTGCAAAGTAAACCCCCCCCCCCACACACACACACACAAGTATAAGACACAAGAGAGAGATGGATGGCTGAATTTTCTTCTGTCTTCTTCTCTTCTCTACAACCATATAACTAAAAGATAAGAGTACATATATACAAGGAAAGTACTCTCCTACAACAACATACAAAAGTGGTCAATCTATAGTGTGAACCCGACTATATGAGTTGGTGCTATAACTATGCCATAACTCTAGTACTCCAAAGTTGTTGTCACACAACTTGTCATCCACTCGTGCCATATTGGCCATAATCTCACCAACCATGCTAGTGACATAAGTGCGAAAGCTGTCACCCAGGAGGGTTGTCAATGCCTGCCGCCGTATCACTAGTCGAGCTCGATATCTCAACACTCCCCCTCAAGCTCAATTCCACACACTGCACTCCAAGTAAGCTCCTAAACTTGTGGAGCTTCTCTATGACCAATGCCTTTGTGAAGATGTCAACCACCTCATCCTCTGTGCTAACATACACCAAATCTACATCACCTACTAGAACCTTCTCCCTCTCATCACAAAGTGAGAGTGCACCTCAATGTGTGTGCTTCATTCTAGCATGTTATGCTAGGTTACTAGCCAACAGTATGCTACTCATGTTGTCACAATAAATGACAACTGCCCTCTATCCCCACGGGCTCACCCATATCACCAATGTAGCATTTGAAACCAAGCTACCTCACAAGCTACCATAGCAGTACCCCTATACTCTATGTACTTAATAAGGCAACTATTGGCTGCTTCTTACTGCTCCAACTCATAGCAATACTCTATCTATGTACTTAATAAGGCAACTATTGGCTGCTTCTTACTGCTCCAACTCATAGCAATACTCCCAAATGAGAACATAAAACCTCTGGCAGATCTTCTGTCTGCAACACTACTAGCCCAATCAACATCTATGTATCCATGTAGTTGTATCTCTATACTAGTCTCATAGAAAAGTCCATAACCAACTGTGGACTTTATGTACATGAGAACCCGTCTAGGTGTGGCTTCCTAGGGGCCTACATAAACTGGCTCACAAGTCCAACATCATAACTCAAGTTTGGCCTAGTAATGGTCATGTAGATCAAGCTACCCACTATGTGCTTGTATGTAGTGGGGTCCTCCACTTGTATCTGCGAAAAGCTTTGTGTTTTGCTCCAATGGCATTGAAATAGGCTTACATCCTATCATACCATACTTGGACAACATGTCCAAGCCATATTTCCTCTGCAATAACAAAATGCCATGAGGTGATCTCACCACCTCCATGCCCAAAAAATATCGCAACTCACCCAAATCCTTCATCTCAAACTTTTTCTCCAAAAGTCTCCTGACATCATGTATGTCAACATCACTATCACTAGTGATAATTAAGTCATCCGCATATAGATATAACTAATAGCATGATCCCTCTATCTGTATTTTTCACATAAAGTGAAAAATCCACATTGGATATCTAAAATACAATAGTAACAATATACTCCCCTATCTTGTTTGACCATGCTTTGGGTGCATGTTTCAAGCCATACAAGGCTTTGCGTAACTTGCACACCAAATTTGGGTGTGCATCACTCTCATAACTTGGTGGCTGCATCATGTAAACTTCTTCTTTTTACAAATCACCATGCAAAAAGGCATTCTTTACATCCATCTGATGTAAAGACTAACCCTTTACTGTAGCCATAGCAATGACACCACATCGTTGTCATTCGCCCCTCCAACCCCCTCTCGTCCCCTCAAGGTCTTCCATTACCTTCAACGCCCCGTGCTTTGCCTCCCATGGCTCTCCTACCTCCTTCAACCCTAACAAGCATGTCATCCTCATCACCTTCGTCTACCAACTATATACTCTCACCTCGTGCCAGGTCCTTCTAATAGTTTAAGCCCCACCATTCTACATCATTTTGTTTCCAACTCCTTTGTATGACTAGCCCCACTTCTCTGGCCTTTGTTCCTTCTTCAACGAGCGTATAGCAGGCCTTGGGGTTCCCTTCTTCCTCTTTGTACTCATGGCGATAAGCCTTCGCTCGAATGTCGACTGGGTTTAACTTCAACACACTATCAAAAGCATGTCTACCAAGATCAACGTTGCCATGCTTTCTACAAGTACCCTATACTGCAGCATTAGGTTGTGTAGACATGTGGTTGATAGCATCAATTTCCTTGTCCAAAAGCATAGCATGACCCAAAATATCCACCATACACCTTCACATGTCGCTATCCAATATGTGAATGTCGAAGACGAGATCCAAGGATCTCCGGTGCCTCTTCATGCTCACCTTCTATGTAGTCCCAATAACCCTTTCCCATCAGGAAATTCGTCAACCTGAACCTCCAAGCATGTAAGTTGTTCTTATCAAGCTTCTCAGCAACAATCTGGTTTATGCCATCATTTGACATCTTGCCAGACACACAAATTTACCAGAAACAGCACTCTGGTTTGTCTTGCACAAACTGCTGTATTTTTTGCAACGGTACTGTAGGACACTCAAATGTCACAACCAGTGACCTCAATGTGCATACATACACCCAATGGCAACTGTTGACCTCCTTGCAGCACACACAGTGTCTGCACAGCCAATCTGTCTTCCTGCAGTTCTTAAAATAGAGTTCTGCAGCAGAGAATTGATGACTTACCCCCGCAGTACTCGAAATCACCTGCTTTCTGAAAAACGGAGGTCCTAACGTGCCCGAAATGCATTTTCGACCCAAAAAAATGTTGTCCGATAGGACAGTATAGTTGTCCTATAGCTTTACTCCCACGAAGAAAGCTCCTCAATCAGAGATCGTTTGCCGGTGCCTCCTGTAAGATCCCTGTCCCCACTGCGCAACAATTTCAGGGGTGCTAGCAACGGAAGTAGTACTTCTTGCGTGGGGCATGGTCCCACACTCGGGGCCTCGCCCACGGATATCCGGACAAGAGGCTAATCCATCGGTTTTTCCAAAACCGATCCCAAAAAAACTTCCTTTGCCCAGAAAGCACGGGCGATTCCACCAAGATCACTTTTCCCTAACGTAGCCTTAACTAACTGAGCTCATCTGACCGAACCCGTAAGTCCCATAGTCAGATCAGGGAAAAAGACTGTACTTGGATCATAGAGACCAACGCTTTTTTCCTCATTGAGAGGCACAGCCGTTGATTCTTTTCCATAGAACAATTTTTGTCCGGGATTTACTTCATCTATCGAACTAAACAGAAATTGAGTCTCGATTTACGGATCCATCAGTCTAGCCTAACCCCATCCAGTCCCATGGGTTAGCCAACCGCCCAACCACTGTGATGGGATCCAATTAGGAATTTGGTTAGGTTTTGTCCCAGGTACGAGGGAAAAGAGTTCCCAGGCCCCCTAGTCGGATTTTCAAGCAAATTTAACTCCAGTCACACCACTTACACACCCAGTATGAAATTGCCTTTTTCCTAGATTCAAATGTATTTAATTCAGTCATTTAATGAAATCATAGTGTTACTGATCATAAACTTCCAAGTATCCGGTTGAATCTTATTTCCAATCATTCCTTCATCGGAGTATCTATGGCATCATTGGCAACCAGAACGCTCACCACCTGTTCACTCAAGGGCGTTTTCAATAGTTCCTAGCTCATAGTACCCAGTAGATAATCACTTATATAAAAATCAAGATGGAATCCTCGTTGAAGATCAGCAAGATCAACCAACAGATCCATATAAGAGAGCTATGGACTCATCAGTTGAGGACTAGCAAGGTCAATCAACCAGATCCATACTCGATTTCAGAAAACAACTCTTACTCCTTGTTCCAATATCTTCCACGATGCACGTGTGGGTATCTTTGGCCACCCAGAGCCTGAGCACCGTATGGTCAGCACCCTCTAGGATCCTTCGTAGGTCACCTAGCGCTTCACTCATAGGCCGCTTCCTTGGTCCCTCATCCACCGTACCGGAAGCTCACCATTTAAATCGAACCGAGGCTGGTTAAGACCTCGGCCGACCTTGCTACGCGAGACGTCCTCCACCATTGACTCTCCGTCACACAGCAGTTGCAACTTTATCAGTTAGGTCTCCACGACCTTAATCACAAGACGGTCAAAATGCTTCCTCAGCATTCTTGACATAAAACAGTCATTTACAAACAGGTCACAAATACAGTTTCTATATTGAACTCTCGTCTTTCCACATTATCCCTCATTGTATATTCGTGACTCAAAGCAGACTTTGACTAAATCTAATTCGGATTCATAAGACTGAAATCAGAATACACATGTGGATGACAGAAATGAGTCCAAATGCCATTGTAGAGCACAAACGGAACTCCTTAATTCATCATATCCAAAAACACAATAGTGCGGCGCCCACATCAGTTACAAATATTTATAACCGCATTCCTTCATCAGAATTCCCCAAGATATAATGAAAGTTTGACTAAGGTATTTTGCAAAAGGACTTACAAAAAGGAATTGCTAAACTTCAAAACTAAAACAAAGTAAAGTAATTTATGGTATTGTAAGTAGAGCCCTAACACTGGCACAGCCCGGTGCCTGAGCCTGACCAGGCGGACCCATTTCCCATAATCCCTTGATCCGTCCAAAAATTCTCTATTAATTTAGGATAGCAGCTTCCTACTTGATAGCAAACGGTAGTTCCTGGAACCAAATCCAAGGTACCAAACATACGATCAAGCAGAAAAACCACCATCCCCCTCCTGAAATGCTGCATCCTCTTCATCCTTTGTTGCTATATTTATTTCCCAAAATCTCTGCATCATCAGCCAAAGGTCTTGACGTTTTCACCAATTCGAACTGATTTTCTGTCTCCTCAGATGTACTAACCATCAAATTCTGACCCTTAGCCATATCACCTCCTACTGCAACCACAGGCGATAATGCCTCTTGTCCTTCTATCTGCATATCCACTGCAAACACGCCAGATTCCACTGGAACTACATCCTTGAGCTCCTGCAATGTCTGTTGTAACAATTGATTAGACAGCTTCATATTCTCTGCCTCAAGCTCTTTAATCCGCATGACATATTTGATAAAAAACAGAAGCAGGAGGGAACACACACAAGAGAAGCAAACCCTAATCCATATCCATCAATCATAAAGAAGGAGAGAAGCCATAGTCATCATCTCTCTCACACACACAAAGGAGAACACAACATAGTGTAATGTCCACACTACAAAGTAAACCTAATGTAATGTCCACACACACATGACCAGCTGGACGCGGTCATAAACACACCACACGATATCTATCTACATACTGTCACTCTGTCAGCACCTAAGTGCTATCCTCCAGCTGTATACGAGCTTGACATTTCAACACTCCCCCTCAAGCTCGACGTGTCCATCTCTAGGACTCCCAATCTAGTACGGAAATACTCGAACTTATCCTTACCAAGTGCTTTGGTGAAGATATCTGCAACCTGCTCATCTGTCTGCACATATGTCAAATCAACATGCCCATCTAGCACTTTCTCTCTGATGAAGTGATAGTGGACCTCAATATGTTTGGTCCTGGCATGATAAACTGGGTTGCTAGCAAGCTGAATACTACTCATGTTGTCACAATGAATGACAACTCTCATATCACTTTGTAACCTGACATCATCTAGCAACTTCTTCAACCACATAGCCTCACATGCAGCTATGGCTGCGCCACGATACTCTGCCTCTGTGGTAGATAAAGCAACTGTAGGTTGCTTTTTACTGCTCCAACTCACAGCTCCACTACCAAGGCTGAAAACATAGCCACTGGTAGACCTCCTGTCATATGCACTACCGGCCCAATCTGCATCTGTATACCCATAGACATGCATGTCTTTTCCTGCCTCATAGAAAAGACCATAATGCACGGTAGTTTTGACGTATCTCAGAATACGTCTCACAGCATCCAAGTGAGGTTTACGAGGACTCTGCATAAACTGACTCACCAAACCAACTGCATAACTGAGATCTGGCCTCGTAATGGTCATGTAGATAAGGCTACCGACCATTTTCCTGTACATGGTGATATCATCAAGCTCATCACCCAAATCAGCCCTAAGCTTCATGTTTTGCTCTAATGGTGTTAACATTGGTTTGCATGCTGTCATACCATACTTTGCCAGCATGTCAAGTGCATATTGCCTTTGCACCAACCATATACCCTTGCTTGTTCTAATCACCTCAATGCCAAGAAAGAACCTTAAATCACCAAGGTCTTTCATATCAAACTCTTTGCATAAAGAGGCCTTAACCTCATCAATGCCTTTCCCACAATCACCTGTGATAAATCATCAACATAAATGACTATCATCACGATACCATCATGTGTCTTCTTCACATAAAGTGAAGAGTCTGCATTTCCAACCACAAATCCAATACTGACAAGATATCTGCTGATCTTGTCACTCCAAGCACGAGGTGCTTGCTTCAAACCATAGATTGCTTTCTTTAACCTGCAAACAAAAGTCGGATATTGTGGATGTACATATCCTTCTGGCTGTTCCATGTACACCTCTTCTTATAGTTCACCATTCAAGAAAGCATTTTTTACATCCATTTGATGTAAAGCCCAACCTTTTTGTGCTGCTAGTGCAATGATAGACCTCACTGTAGCCATCTTAGCCACTGGGCTGAAAGTTTCATCATAATCAAGACCATAAGTTTGTGCATATCCTTTAGCGACCAGCCTTGCCTTATGTCTCTCTAGGCTGCTATCTGACTTGCACTTTACCTTATACACCCATTTGCAACCAATTGCATTCTTTCCTTGAGGTAACTCAGCCAATTCCCATGTATCATTTTTGTCCAAAGCATCCATCTCTTCATCCATGGCTTTCTCCCATACATGCTCTCCAATAGCCTCTGTATAGCATGTAGGTTCCACATGCTTTACCATAGATGTCATGTATGCATAGTGCATAGCAAAATCTCTATATGTCAATCTTTCAACTGGATATCTGACTCTCTGGGATCTCCCCAATGCATGCGGGTCACTCTGTACACCTGTAACTCTAGCATGTGGGGGCACATATCTGTCCTGCCTAGCACCAGGTGTGCGTAAAACAGGTATGCCGAGCTCCTCATCCAGACTCTCAGAACTAGATGACTCATAACCTGTGATTCCAATTCCTTCGACTTTCTTCTTGCCTTTATCCATAGCACTACTCCCAGTGCTCACACTCTCATGCCTCAAACGTCCTGACCATGGACGTACACTGCTACTCTCAGCTTCTGCTGGCCCAGACATAGTAGTAGAACTAGAACTTGCTTGTGATGGCAAGTTCACAGGCACATTAGCCTCAAGTGAGTCAATAAATCCCTCATCTTTTGCTTTGTACCAACTAGCAAGCTCATCAAACACCACATCTCGTGAGATGACTACTTGTCTAGTTTGAGGGTTATAACATTTGTAGGCCTTTCGATCCTGTGCATATCCAACAAATACACATTTCTCTGCCTTAGGATCCAACTTCCGTCTTCTTTCATCAGGCACATGGACATAAGCTACACATCCAAAGACTTTGAGATGTCCAATGTCTGGCCTGTAACCTGTAAGCCGCATCTCTGGCGTGCTTCCATGAATGGCTGCTGTAGGTGTTTTGTTCAGGATATACACTGCAGTAGCACGTGCTTCTGCCCAATAGTAATCTGGCATGCTCTTTTCATTGAGCATTGCCCTTGCCACTTCACATATGACTCGATTCTTTCTCTCAGCCACACCATTCTGCTGAGGTGTATACCTGCATGTCAACTGTCTTCTTATCCCATGCTTCCGCAAGAAATGCTCAAAAGCTTTTGAGGTGTATTCACCACCTCCATCTGTTCTCAAACATTTAATCCAACAGCCATATTGCTTTTCTACAAGAGCTTTGAAATCCATGAACTTTTCCAGCACTTCACTCTTCTCTTTCAAAAAGTATATCCATGTCATCCTGCTGAAGTCATCTATAAATGTCACATAGTATAGACTTCCTTTGATAGATGGATTTTGTGCAGGGCCCCATACATCACTGTGTACTATCTCAAGTGGCCTGTTACTCATATTTCCTTCTCTAGGAAACCTCAACCTTGCCTGCTTTCCAAACTGACAGGCTTCACAAACATGCATATGTCCATCATATTTGAATCGAGGCAATCCACTGACAATGCCTCTTGTTTGCATGTTCTTTAATCTCTGTATATTGACATGTCCAATCCTCTTGTGCCACATGTCAATGTCCTGCACAATCCCATTGCTCTTTGAAAACATGGCTGAGCTCAATTCTGGTATGCCTGCATTCAATTTGAACAACCTTCCTTCCTTCTTGCCCTTGGCAATCAATCTACAGCCATGTTTAAAATCTTCCACAAAACAGCCATTCTCATTGAATCTTACTTGTAATCCCTGCTCAACCATTTGGCCTACTGATGCCAAATTCTTTGTGATGGATGGTACATATAACACTTCTGACATATTCTTCACATTTCCATCATGCATCCTCAAAGGCACACTGCCAACATGTGTTATAAGATGCTGAGTATCATCTCCTATGACCACATAACCATTTGTATCCAATGGTTGCATCTTCTCAAACCACTCACCATGACATGTCATGTGGTTTGAGGCACCTGAATCCATATACCATGACTCATCTCCTGCATTCTGAGAATCCATTGTCCCCATAATGTGCTTCATTGCAAAAAGGTGATTTGAACTCCCATCATTGTTACTAGTAGATGCATAATTTCCATGTTGTGGTCTTCCATTCCTCACATCATTCTGCTTTTTGTAACAATCTTTTGCCATATGTCCAAGTTTGCCACAATAGTGACATTCAATCCCATTCAAATTTTATTGAGGACCTTGCCATTGTCCTCTACCACGAGCACCTGTTCCAAATCTCCCCCTATGGGATTGAAATCCACGACCTCCACGTGATCCAAATGATGACTGGGAATTCTGAAAATTCTGATTTGATTGTGGTTGAGTAGACCTGTCATTCCAACCACGTCCTCCACGGCCTCGAGGGGTAAATCTCCCCCTGCCTCGAAAGCCTCTAGATGAGTAAAAAGCCTGATTCCTTGCATGCTCATCATTGCTTGACGAGGATGCACCACCTGTAACACTCATACCACCAAGGCCAAGCTTCAATTCTTCTACAATGAGCAATGACACAAGCTCATTAAAGTCTGGCATTCCTCCCAACCTGACTGAGATGGAAGTGTCAATGGAAGTGTCAAAAGATTTGTATTCTTTGCCTAAACCACGCAATGTGAGAGCAACCAAATCATCATCATCCATCGGGGCATGGATTGATGACAAGGAATCTGCATAACCCTTGATTTCCTGAACATACTCATGTTTACTCCTATTCCTTCGTGTTACACTGTGAATCTGTTGCTTTAGTTGTATCTTCCTTGCACCAGTGTCTGTCTCATACATTCGGCACAATATACCCCATGCTTCTTTCGGTGTATCTGCATCTTGGATGTGAATAAGCAAGGCATCTGTTACACATATTGAAAAATAATGCAACACTTTCGAAGACCGCTCTACCCATTGCTTGTGAGCCAGTAACTGAGCATTATTTGGTTGAGGAGGTAGGTATGGCTCCAGGTCTTCCTCCCAGATAAGACTCCATAAACCTTTGCCTTTCAAAAAACTCTTCATTCAAAACTTCCACACTTGAAAGTTAGTGCGGTCAAGCTTCTCTCCAACAATCTGTATCGGACCATCTCCCATTGTTGCAAAAATATAGTAGATGTACCCCTTTGACAAGTTGTATGCCGGACCTGTAAAGCTTCAAATCTCTCCAAATCACATCAAATGCTTGCAAATTGTGTGCATTAACATCCCACAATGATTCACCAACAATGTACACTCGATCAAAGTTGAAACCAAATGATACTTCTTCACAAAAAAATTTCTGGTTTTTTTTCTCGCCAGTAATTTCTCGCCAGTAACCAGTCAAGATTATGCTCTAAATCCTTCAAATCTTGTCCAAATTCAATGATTCAACTTTCATTTGCTTCCCAACACATTGCTCCAACATATCCTAGAAGGGTTTGATCAAATTCTTCAAGGTGAATGAGAACCACCAATTTTTGTAGCTCCCTAGTTTGCTTTTTTCTGCATCTGTCAGGTACCACCTCTCACTAAAAGTGCTCTATCTCTTTCAAATCTTATCCAAATTCAAAACTTTTTGAATCAAAAGTTTAGCAACTCATAGGACTCTACTTTTACCAAAGGAATTAGGCCAATTTGATATAGACAAGGATTAATGCCTTGATTAAAAATGCTCTGTTTCTGGACAGACTTTCTGCAAACCTGCAAACCTCTGCTAATTGAGTTCAATGAGCTCCAAATTCATGAAATGAGCTGCCCCAAATGTTATCTTGCTCACAATCACACTTTTGCTAAGTACTCCAAGCTTTAAAGCACCAAGATTGATGTTCAAATGAGTAAGTTAAACCAAAACTTTGCAAACTGTCCAAGAATCTGCACAGAAATGCGCCGCCTGCTCCTGGGGCCTGTAGAGAAGGGGTTTTTTACAATTGAATTGATAGGATGCTTAGCAATGACCTAATCTACCTTGTGCTTGAAGGTTTTGGCTCAATTATTCCTCTAGCTCCTGCAATCAATCCTCCACGGAGGGTATGTCCACTGTTTTTGTGAAAAACCAGAACCTTTGCATAAATTCACTTCCACTTGATTTTGTTCAAATTTGTATGCATCAATCTGCTTCAAGATTCTGTATGTTGCTTGTGCCCACTTTGCTAATACATGTGCAAGCTCAAATACACGTGCCTTTGTGTATACATTTGCCAAGAGTATATTCACTTCAAGCTTTCCATGAAAGCTTAGAGAAAAACCAGAAATTTTCTGCTTGCTTTATGCACTTCAATCTTCACTGAACCTGCTCTTTGGCACCTGCAATCCGCTCAAGGGAGTTTTGCTACTCTTACCAGTTAGGCCAAGCTTCAGATCTGTAACCGAGGTGAGCTCCACAGCTTCTCCTTTGCTCCAAGCTCCAATGGCTTCCTTCACAGCTTTTTCTTCTTCTTCCCTCTTCTCTCACTCACTCTCACAACACAGCTAATGAGCTCTAGGCTCTGATACCATGATAAAAAACAGAAGCAGGAGGGAACACACACAAGAGAAGCAAACCCTAATCCATATCCATCAATCATAAAGAAGGAGAGAAGCCATAGTCATCATCTCTCTCACACACACAAAGGAGAACACAACATAGTGTAATGTCCACACTACAAAGTAAACCTAATGTAATGTCCACACACACATGACCAGCTGGACGCGGTCATAAACACACCACACGATATCTATCTACCATACTGTCACTCTGTCAGCACCCAAGTGCTATCCTCTAGCTGTATACGAGCTTGACATTTCAACAATATTCCTCATCCACTTCAGAAGTAAACATAGCCTTCACCTCCTGTGATAAGGCTTTGAAATCCATTCCTCCATTTTCAACAGCAAACCTTCCCACAATTCTAATGCATGCTCTGTCACTGCTTTCTTCATCACTTCAACATCTTTAGTTGCTATTATTACTCCTTGAACCTGATTCTCTTCCAAGATTTCCCCTTCTAACTCTGATAATGCAGCAATCCGAGACTGTAAAAACTCATTCTCTGCTTGAACCGCTACCACTCTGTCCATTGTCTGAGTCCACTCAGACCTGCATTCTTGCTTAAAGACCTCTGTCCACTGTCTGAACAATGCTGTGGAATTCTGCACACCCAACAACTCCTCCTTATGTTGCTTCCTGAGCTGAACATTCTGCTCCTTCAAATCCTCTATTTCCTTGTGCATGTCATCCAACCCTGCTGCTTCATGATCAGCTACCTACTTTTCCAAAGCCTCCATAGCCGTCTTCTGTCTCTCTCCCTGCTTAGCTTGCTGCCTTATATAATGTTGTACTGAGTATAACTTTGTGATGACCTCTTCAGGTCTCATGGCTACATCCAACCCTGTGGACATAGCAGCCTTCTGTCTCTCTCCCTGCTTAGCTTGCTGCCTTATATAATGTTGTACTGAGTATAACTTTGTGATGACCTCTTCAAGTCTCATGGCTACATCCAACCCTGTGGACATGATCATCTGAACTGCTGGTACTATAGGAGTAGATACAGGAGTAGATGGTACAGGACTCCCTAAAGGCTGTAATGCCAATCCGCCCCAGCGCCCTTTTGTTTTGGCATCTTTAACTTATGTCCGATGATAGCCAATTCAGGCTTGCTACCCCCTGCTTTATCTCCCTCAAACACCACTAAAGAAGGCTTCTTTTTAGCCACTGCCTCTAACACCTCCTGCTCTGTATATCCGACAGCAAGCAGATCCGCTTCAGCAGTAGCCTTCATGCTTGACCCTGTCACTGAATTGCAGCTTTCTCTTGAGGTTTCCACTGTCCACAGGCTCCTTCATTGCCGTCTTCAGATCTGTATGAGTAGGATCGGAACGAGGCCAATCCCTATATGTAAATAACCCGGCCATGTATGGGGCTAAACGGTCCACCGAAACTTGCCTTCTTTTATCCCGAAGCCCTGCATAAAACTGCAATTTCTCATGAAGAAAAGAACCCCAATCAATACTCAATCCTTTTTCTGCACTGTGCAGCACTGCATAAGACTCCTTACTCATATACAGACTTTTCACCAACAGGCACACCTTGGATAAAAACCAGGTACATTGCACTTGCCTCTGTGGAGATGCATTCCTAACCATGAAATACCCCTTTGTACCTTCGGGAGAACCAAACTCCACCCTCATCATCTGATCGGTCACTTTTAAGACACTAGAATCCTTTGTATAAGGTAAATGAAATGCTGCTGCTACATAATCTGGTGTTACCTGCACTTGTTGTGTAACAAACCCGCCGGTCGATTTGAGGTAGTCGAACTGCTCCTTTGCATGCGGATTCTTCTCCCACTCCGACCATGGAAGATTTGCAAATACCCACAGCTTTATCTGCCTCAGCCAAGCTTCTGTCTCAGCATTAGTCAGGTCCAGACAAGCCTCCTGCTCATCATCATCATCTTCAATCTCCACCGGACTGTTCTGACCCTCAACTAGCCCTATCTGAACTATCTCATCCCCTGCTTTCTTAAGATGTCCTTTCCCTTTCTTCATTGTCGTCAGGACAGAATTACTGCGGGTTTTGGGCATGTCTAGCAGCGCTAAGCTTTTCCTAAGCTCGTTCAGGCGCTCCAGCTAGTTTACGACTACATTTTGCATGGCCCGCTCAGAAATAGGACACTTACTAATTTGACGCTCAGTCCCGTCAACCACCTCAAGAGTTTCAAATGAATATTCCATTCCCACAACTCGAAAACCCCCAATCTTCATTTTGATGTGATTTAGACGTTTCACACAAATCAAAACAAACATTTTGAAATTTAAAAATTCTGAACCCATGTCAGCACAAAACATTCCGACACCCCAGATGTGATTTAGATGTTTCACACAAATCAAAACAAACATTTTGAAATTTAAAAATTTCTAATGCCACATCAGCACAAAACACTCCGACGCCCCGGATCCTCCCTTCGGAATCACCCCTTCACATATTGCGGACATGATCTCAACTACACCCCTTCACATATTGCGGACATGATCTCAACTACATTCCGCTGTGTATCCATTAAGTTAGCGTCGGACCTTCTATTCGAACCTGTTTCATGAATGCCCTTCTGGCCCGGGATAGCTCCATAAAAATTCTTGAGCCTGAATCCATTAACTGGTTTCAACACCTCCATTCCAAAATAGTCTACCAGTCGGTGCCTTGGCCTAAATCCTCTATAATTTTATAAGGACCCAAATACCTAAGTTTGAGCTTACCAGGATGTGGTCCCAGCTTTGAGTTATACATCATAACCCAATCACCCTTCTGAAAAATTTTAAACTTGATCTGCCTTGCCATCCATGCTTGTCTCCTCTTTTGTATCACCTCCATTGTAAGAGCACTAAGTAGTCTATCTTCATCCAACTGTAACAGCTGCTCTTGCCTGTGCTTTAATGACTTCTCCGCTAATAGTCTATATTCTGTAGAAATCCTCAGTGTCGGAACCACAAACTCCATGGGAACAACCGCTTCTATCCTATACACCAATCCGAATGGCGTCATGCCTGTCGACACTTTAAAGGCAGTCCGAAAGGACCATAGAGCTGAATCTAATTTATCATCCCAGTCCTTATAGTGATCTGCCACTATTTTCTTCAAAATCCTGAGCAAAACCTTGTTTGAACTCTCCGCCTGCCCATTTGCCTGCGGATGATACGGGGATGATTTCTTGTGTACCATCATGTGAGTCCTTGTCAGCTCCTAAATTACTGAATTTAAAAAATGTGTCCCTTGATCAGAGACCAACTCCACAGGACATCCAAACCTAGTCATTATGTTATTGTATAGGAACCTTGCTACACTAGCTGCCTTGTTATCTCTCAAAGCCAGTGTCTCTACCCATTTTGTGGCATAATCAGTAGCCACTAGTATATACCTGGCACCTATTCTGCTAGCTCTTGGCTTAATTGGTCCTACAAAGTCAAGCCCCCATTTCTGAAATGGTTCCAAAGGCATTATTGGATGATCTTGCATTCTGTCCGATGATCCTGGCTGTCCCATTTTCTGACACTGTAGACACTCTCTGGAGAACTTATGAGCATCTTTAAGTACAAGAGGCCACCATAACCCAGCCTGTAGGATTTTTCGACTTGTAATCTCTCCTGAGAAATGTCCGCCAGCATTGCCACTGTGAGCCTCCTTCAATACAGCTTCCTGCTCTTCATCAGGTACACACCTGTGTATAATCTGATTCAATACCTCTTTTGTACAAACACCTTGCAGTGATTAGAAAAGGTCTGCTCTTCAAAGCAAACTTCTTCTTCTGATCCGCTGTCATCTGTGTTGGCAGCATCCCATCCAGCAAAAAATTCAGCATCTCATCATACCAGTTTTCAGCTTGAAAAGTCCTAACAGCATAAAGACTGGCATCTAGTAACTGATCTAAAACTCCAACTGCTTTGCTGCTTCACCATGCTCAATCCGACTCAAATAGTCTGCAATTGCATGTAACTTGCCTAGAGTATGAATAATAGTAAAATCAAATTCCTGCAACAAGAGCATCCATCGTGCCAGCCTTCCTGTCAACTGGGGCTTCTTCACCAAATACAGCAAAGCTTGGTGGTCAACATGGAAAACCACTTTGTTGCTTAATAAATAGTGTCTGAACTTCCTTAATGCATAGACCATGCCCAAAGCTTCTCTCTCAGTCACTGTATAACTCTTCTCAGCTGGTGTCAACATTTTACTTGCATAATAGATAGGCCGGTACCACCCTTTCTGCTTTTCTTGCATTAAAACAGCTCCGATTGCAACATCCGACGCATCTACAAACACATGAAAAGGTAAAAACCAATTTGGTGGCTGCAATATTGGTGCTACCACCAATATTTTCTTTAGAATTTCAAATGCATTTTTTTGTGCCTCTCCCCAGACATATGGAATGTCTTTTTTTGTGAGATGAGACAATGGGGCACAAATATCTGCCAGATAGCGCAAGTATCTACAATGCCATTTAATTTGACCCAAGAACCTCAGTAACTCTTTCAGATTCTGTGGAGGTTGAGCTTCTTGAACTGCTCGGATCTTGTCGGAATCCACCAGCATTCCTTCTGCTGAGATAATATGTCCTAACAGCTTTCCTCTTCGGACTGCTATTGCGCATTTGAATGGATTCAGGGACATTCTAAACAACCTCCATCTTTGCAAACATTTCCTCAAATGCTCCAAATGTAATCACTGTTTCCCAAACACTGAGAAATCATCCATGAAAATCCTCATGAAATCTGTAAGATATGGCTCAAAATTTTTGAATGCTGCTTGTGAGAAAGACGGGGGGCCATCTTTAACCCAAAACTCATCACTGTATACACAAATGCTCCCCACTCTATTATGAATGCAGTTTTCTCCAAGTCTTGTTCAGCCATGCTAATCTGGTTATACCCTGAGAATCCGTCTAGAAAACTATACATTTCATGGCCAGCAACATCATCAAGCAATGTGTCTACAAATGGCAGGGGAAATGGATCAGTTATTGTATCTGCATTCACCTTCCTATAATCCACACAAACCCTCGGCTTTCCTGTTTTTTTGGAACTACTACAATGGGAGAAAGCCATGCTGCTTGATCCACCGGCTTAATAAACCCTGCTTTTAGGAGCTTATCCAATTCCTCCTTCACTTGTCAGGCATAATTTGGATTCATGCGGTAACGCCGTTGCACCACTGGTACCGCATCCTCTTTAAGATTAATCTGATGCTGATAAATCTGTGGATCCATCCCTTTCATATCAGTGTAGTCCCAAGCAAACACATCAATAAATTCCTGCAGCAACTTCTTCAACTGCTCCTTAAAATCGGAATCCAGGTGCACACTAACCTTGACAATCCTTGGATTGCCCACTGTACCCAGATCTAAATCTTGTAATTCATCTTCTTTTACTCTAGAACTCTTTCCCAGAGTATGTTCATACAATGCCTCTGCCTGCTTGATAGCTTCTCCAGCGTCCTTTTCGGAGTCCTTGCTCTGAACATCCAAAATCTGAGAAGTTGTTTCCTCCCTTGAGATTTCCTTCAGATCGGACCCTCTTGGGGCATCCAACTCCACTTGAGCACACTAAAGATTAGATTTCCCTGTGAACCAGTACCTATCCATAATGTCAATGACATCCACTTCAAAAACAGGCACTACTGTTGGATTTGCTTTAAGATAATCCTCTTCCTTGTCATCTGTGACTTCCGATGCCAAGTTGATTGCTTGAGCATATAGAGGCTTAATTTCCTTTGCTAAAACTGCTTTATCAGTCATGCTAACCTTCATTGTTCTGGAGCCTTTCTTAAGAGAAATTTCATCCTTCTCCCAATCTTTTGCTGAAGTTTTGCTGTGCGGAACCAAGGTCTCCCCAATAGCATTGGGTAAGCTCCTCGTGTGTCTTCCAATTTTAAGACCACAAAATTTACTTGGAATGATAAACCAGAAATCAGTACCTCTTGGTGTCGTAACATCCCAATAGGCTGGACCTTCCTCTGATCCACCATCCGCACTTGGAAAGGAGTTGGTTGCAACTCCATCTGCTTCAATTTCAGAAACTCCCCTTCAGGTAAGATGTTCACCCCGGAACCTCCATCTAATAAAACCTTAGTAAAGTCCTTTCCTTGAAACTTCAGATTTATGGTAGGAACTCTCTAATCCACATCTCCAGGTGACATATTGCATACTTCTACTTCTAATGCTTCTGGCCTCTTCCTTGCAGTTATCACTTTGTCTTTAAATATTGGGACTATGTTGAGCAATTGATCCAAAGTGATATTTAAAGGAGTATGCAATAATTCTTCAAAGAGTGAAACTGAACCAACCTCATCCTTCTTCTTTTCATCTTCCCAAGCTACTTGTTTCTTCTTCTGTATCTTCCTCAACTGTTCCGATGACTGCTCTCGGACGTCCTTTTGTTCCTCCCAATCCAATGGAGACTTCAACTTCTGAAATTTGGTTACTGCCATCACATCAACATTATCCTCTTTCTCTACACAATTGGAATAGTCACATGCCATTTGCATTGCTGACACTGATTTCTCTTGTAAACACTTCCTTCTTTCACTCTCTGGGATATCCGATGGCGGACTCACCACCGTCTGAATTTCCGTTAACACAAGGTTAACTTGTGGAGCAGGATTCTCTTCTTGTCTAGGCTGTTGATGTGGAGCCTGATTTTGATTATCATACTCATTCCAATTATTCCTCCATTCATTCCGCCAAGGAACTCTTCCTCTTCCTCTATTCCATTGTCTGTTTGGAGGTCTCCATTGATTTCTGTAATCCTGAGTTGGAGGATACCAATTTTGATTTCCTCTCTGTTGAACTTCTGGGGCAACTTGCACCACTGCTGCCTGAGTCTCCTGTCTTTGCTTTTGAATCCGATCTGGAACTGGACCTCTATACCGCGGATTATACCAACAGTTTGATGTTAGATGACCATCCCTCTCACAAATATGACAGTGAGGTTTATCAGATGATAAAATCCCCATTTCTTTTATCTTTTGGGATACTAACTTATCCAATTCCGTAGTCCCTTTGTCTTGCTTCTTCCTCTTTGTCTTGCTCTTTTCCTCCTCCTTTTTTCTATTCTTGTCTTTCTTCCTCTTTGTCTTTTTATGCTTCTTTTTAGATTTCTTTTTCTTTGATTTTCTCTTTTCATCATCAGAGCTATCTGAATCTAAATCAGAATCCTCAGAATCATCCGAATCAAAATCTGACTCGGACTTTGAATCACTGTCCGAATCACTGTCGGAGTCATCCTTCAATGTACCATATCTCTTCTCCACTCTAGTAGCTGTCTCTACTAGATCATCCATTCCTGCAGCCACATCCACACTGGCTATTGCAGACCTTATGGTTTTCCTCAAACCCTTCAAAAAGTATTCAGCTAACATTTTTGGGGTTGGTCTTTCTGCCACCTCCAATCTATTAACTAACTGAGTAAATTTCTGAGCATAATCTTGCACCAACATCTTCTTCTGTTCAATTCTCTTTATCTTGCGCAACACATCATTTGGTGCCTTTTCCTTTTTGAACCTAGCCAAAAATGCTCCCTTCAAATCATTGTATGTTGCAAAGTGATTTGGGGCAAAATGGCTAAACCATTCAATAGCTTTTCCTCCAAAAGTAGCCTCGAACTGATGCATCTTGTCAGCATCACCATAAACTCCAGCCAATCCACTAGCCTGCCAAGCTGCTTCAAATTCAGCAACATGACAATCGGGGTCCTTCTTTTTCGGCCCCTTGAACTTTTCGAACTTGACTTTGAGATCAGCAATTGCCCCTCGATGTGCCATTTCGAGTGCTATTGGAACTACCCTAGGTTTAGGTTTTCTTTTTAATAGAAGAGGATCAAACTGTAACCGCTTTCTTGAACTCAATGGTCGTACCGCCACCAATTGAGCAACACCCCTTGCCCAGTCCTCCGGTGTTCTTGCGGACCGTCCTCCTAACTGGCTTGAATCATTATCCTCTGAATCATTTTCTTGCTGTCCACCTCTGGACTGTGATCTTGTGAAATAAACCCTAGAAGCCCTTCTGCTTTCTTCACTCATGCATTCCATGCATCACCCCAGGCTTCAAGAATACCTTGATAAAAACAAATACTCATAATGAGCATTCAGGACA
This sequence comes from Cibotium barometz, assembly GCF_041138505.1. Lineage (NCBI taxonomy): Eukaryota > Viridiplantae > Streptophyta > Polypodiopsida > Cyatheales > Cibotiaceae > Cibotium > Cibotium barometz. The sequence goes on along the minus strand of NC_141066.1, from coordinate 7,668,982 downwards.
TACTGGAAACCCCTAGACATGATTCTCCTTCTACCTATCAAATCCCTAGATATAATTCTCCTTCTACCTATCAAATCCCGAACCTCATGAATCCAGACCTTCTTCCTGATGATGGAGATAATATCTCTAGGAAGGTCAGAGAAATTTTGATTGAAGAATATTTCTACATAAGCATCTACTTCCTCCTCATTTGTTACCCAGTTTCGGAAATCATATAGCAACCCATCCATATAGAAAAATCCTCTTATCCCCGAAAAACTCTAGGTTTGTTCCTAATCTACCCTTTTCAAAGTAGAAACCCACAGGATCGCCAGTGTATATTCGTGACTCAAATAAGACTTTGACTAAACCTAATTCGGATTCATAGAAGTAAGATTGAAATGAGAATACACATGTGGATGACAGAAATGAGTCCGAATGCCATTGTAGAGCACAGACGGAACTCCTTAATTTATGATATCCAAAAACACAATAGTGCGGCTGATTAAAAGCCCACATCAGTTACAAGTAGTTATAACCGCATTCCTTCATCCGAATTCCCCAAGATATAATGAAAGTCCCGACTAAGGTATTTTGCAAAAGGACTTACAAAAAGGAATTTCTAAACTTGAAAACTAAAACAAAGTAAAGTAATTTATGGTATTGTAAGTAGAGCCCCAACACTCATCAGTCCACATTACTTATTCCACACTCCATTTATATGTGTACTCATTCTCATCCAATCACATCATTTTCCATCTCATCACCTCAGATTCATTCACATCACATATCATATATTCACATCCCAATTCACATGTCATCACATCTCATCCATTCACTCATATCGACGACACATCATTTCACATACACATTCGCATTCATTATTCTACATACACATCCACATTCGTACATCCACATCATACATCCAATTCCACATCCGCATTCATACATCCACATCCGCATTCATACATCCATATCCACATCCACATCCATACATCCATTTCTACATCCACATCCACATGCATACATCCATTTTCACATCCACATTCATACATCCACATCCACATTCCATATCTACATCTATACATCCACATCCATACCCACATCCATACATCCACATTCACATTCATATCCATACATCCATATCCACATTCCACATTCATACATCCATATCCACATTCCACATTCATACATCCACATCCACATTCACATTCATACATCCATTTTCACATCCTCATTCATACATCCACATTCACATTCATACATCCACATCCACATTCACATTCATACATCCATTTTCACATCCTCATTCATACATCCACATCCACATACATACATCCATACATCCACATCCACATCCACATCTACATCCACATCCACATCCACATCCACATCCACATCCATACATCCACATCTACATCCATCCATCCATTTTCACATCCACATTCATACATCCACATCTACATACATACATCCACATCTACATCCATACATCCACATCCATATCTACATCCATACATCCATTTTCACATCCTCATTCATACATCCACATCCACATACATACATCCATACATCCACATCCACATCCATACATCCACATCCGCATCCACATCCATACATCCACATCTACATCCATACATCCATTTTCACATCCACATTCATACATCCATACATCCATTTGCACATCCACATTCATACATCCACATCCACATACATACATCCACATCCGCACATCTACATCCATACATCCACATCCACATCCACATCCATACATCCACATCCACATTCACATCCATACATCCATATCCACATTCCACATTCATACATCCATATCCATATCCACATTCACATTCATACATCCACATCCACATCTACATTCATACATCCACATCCACATCCACATCCACATCCACATCCACATCCACATTCACATCCATACATCCATTTCCACATTCCACATTCATACATCCATATCCACATTCACATTCATACATCCACATTCACATCTACATTCATACATCCACATCCACATCCACATCCACATCTACATCCACATTCATACATCCACATTCACATCTACATTCATACATCCACATCCACATTCACATCCATACATCCATATCCGCATTTCACATCTACATCCATACATCCACATCCATACCCACATCCATTCATCCACATTCACATTCACATTCACATCCATACATCCATTTACATCTATCTGATTCCTATCGCATCTTATCACATCTATTTATAGAATGTAGGAGAATTCTAATTTTTTGATATAAAGATTCTTTACACATCTAATTAGTCATAAAGACAACTTTAGTAGGAATAACACTTTTATAAAAATCCATTTATGCATCTATTTAGGCATAAGTTCAATTTTAAGAAAAATAACACTTTCGAATTAAAAATAAACCTTTTATGCATTTTACTATGCATAAATTCCATTTTAATGAGAATAACACTTTAAAAATAAAAATAAATCTTTTATGCATTTTACTATGCATAAATTTACTTTCAATGAAAATAATACTTTCAAAATAAAAATAAATCTTTTATGCATCTTTCTATGCATAAAATCAAAATTGATAAGAATAACTCTTTTGGAATAAAAATAAAATTCTTAATGCATCTATTTATGCATAAAATCAAAATTGATGAAAATAACTCTTTTGAATTAAAAATAAAATTATTTATGCATCTATTTATGCATAAAATCAAAATTGATGAGAATAACACTTTTGGATTAAAATAAATTCTTTATGCATCTTTCCATGCATAAATCCAATTTAGTAGGAATTACACTTTTAGAATAAAAGAATTTCTCTTATGCATCTAATTTATGCATAAAATCTATTTATGATGAAAATCACACTTTTAATATAAAAAAATATCTTTTGTGCATATGTTTATGCATACAAATCATTTATGATGAAAATCACTCTTTTAATATAAAAGAATTTCTTTTATGCATCTATTTATGCATAAAAATCATTTATGATGAAAATCACACTTTTAATATAAAAAAATATCTTTTATGCATATGTTTACATTTATGATGAAAATCACTCTTTTAATATAAAAGAATTTCTTTTATGCATCTATTTATGCATAAAAATCATTTATGGTGAAAATCAGACTTTTAATATAAAAAAATATCTTTTATGCATATGTTTATGCATACAAATCATTTATGATGAAAAAAAACACCTTTATAATCAAAATAACAATTCCAATATACTTCCTTCTATGCATGGAATTTAATTCTAAAGAAAGTAACACTTTTTAAATAAAATATTTTTAGTATGCATTTTCTTCTACCTAGGATGAAAATTAACACTTTAAGAATACATATACGATGGGAATTACTCTTTTTGAATTAAAAAAAATAAAACTTATTTTTCACAATTTTAGAAAATTTTGCCATAACCTCCTTTGTATGGCTGACCATTTTTCAATTTTTAATTCTCTAAAATTATTTGGAAGTTCACCACAAGAGTATTTAAATCATTCTAATGTAAACATTTTCTACTTATCAAAGCGAAACATTATGAAAAACTTGATTTTATCCATTAATCATTCATCTAGGATAAAGAATGGTTGGATTTACTAAAGAAGAGAGGGGAATGCCTTTTTTCAATGAGGCATAACATCATAATCATTTTAGAGAAGACAAAAATCATAAAAACCATAAAATGAAATAGAAAAGAGAAGAATCTCCAACTTACAAGGAGAATTTGAGAGCTTTCCTTTGGCTTGATGGTTTGAGGAATCTACTCTTGTTTGAAACAAGAGTGGCCACCAATCTTTAGAAGAGGGAAGGTCAAAAACTAATGAATTATGAGTAAATTCACAGTTTTTGGCTCTTGGGAGAAGCAGGGTAACAGTGCAAAAAACACTATTAAGCTTCAACAAAGGGGGAGGCTTCTATTTATAGGAAAAAGTGAGTCTCTAACCAAGCAAACTGATTCTAGAATTTACCATATCAGTTTGGTCAATTTTTTACCATTTTTAGGTCAGTTTAGCTCACTTTTTGGATCTAGTTGAAACGGAGAGATAAAAATATCTCATTATTTGGGAGTTTAAAACTCTCCCCCACATGTGAAATAGGCGCCTCCTTCATGAGGGAAATTTCCGCATACTGAGGTCTTGGATGGACTATCATATGAGGTCCCAGGTTGCCCACTATTAAACCTTTGAGCCTAATAATATTGAATAAAGCAATCGGCCATTTAAAAAGTTTTAAAGTGCTTGGTAACTTGTTGTGTTTTGTCGGCTTTAGCACTTTCCTTGTCAATTAGCCTTTTGGCTTCTTTTTCTATGAGTGCTAACTTTTTGTTGCGTGCCTTCTTGCGTGCAGAGCAGCAAATCTTTTCAGGGACTAGTTCCAGTTGAATGGGTTCAACTGGTTGTGGGATAGTAGTGTGAACCAAAAGAGAGCTATTTTTGTAAACTCTTTTTGCCATACTTCATTGAAATCACGTGCATTCAAGGCCTAATTAAAAAACCCCTTATCCATAAATTTTTCTTGATGAATAAAACACACCCTTTTTCTATTCAATCTATAAATACCCCCTTTAAATTGTACCCTTTTGTATGTAAAAAATGTGTAAAAAAGGGACTTAAAAAAACCCCTTTTGTTGAACCCACGTGCTACGTTGACATATTTATGTGACCCCCCCCCCCAAGGCGGCTCAATCTGGGGACAAGGGTCCAGTAACGAGCATGAGACATAGTCCAAAACTGGACTTAACAACACCTATAGCCCTAACGTTTGGCCCAGGAACACTAATACCTTAAGACTTAGTGGAATTACTCCTTGGGTTAGGCGACACAAGGAGAATGCTATCAATATCTAGATAGGTCTGTCTTCTTTCCCACATCTTAGGAAGTGGAGGTTGAGATTAAGATGGCTGAAGCAGAGAGTCAATTGCAACTTTAGAGCTTAAAAAGACAAGAGCTCGATACGTGTAGAATGGTGGCAGAACGAAGGGAAATTGATAATTTACATATGTTATGTGGCAAGGAAGCAAAAACATCTAGGGATGTTGTGGATAACATGGGGATTGGAATGACAAAAGGATGAATACCAGCCCTAGAACCCATAAATGAGGAAACCAAGGTTGAGGAAAACCTCAAAATCCAAGAAGTAGACGATCAACCTAGGGCATTAGCATGAGAGAAGAGGATTGGCTCTACATAGGGGAGGAGATAAATGAAATGATCAATAATCCCACATTCTTTTAGAGCATGGAACCCTTAATTCAACAAAGGTGAGCTGAGGTCGCTAATGATAAGAACTAGGTGATCACGGGCCTCTAACCGTAGACCCAGATTGGATAGAGGGATCTATGCAGCAGGAAGAGGATGAGGTCTAGGTAAGGGGTGGATAGCTCCTTGAAGGCCAATAGTGGATACCCACGCAGATATAAATACAGCCACCACAAGGGCGGATTTGTTGAATATGGTCGAGGAAATGGGCAGAGGCATGGTTAGAGAATTGGGCACTACCCTTGAATCCAAACCGTCTCCGATGAAGTCGCACATCATTTCAAAACTCATTCAAAAGTTCTCAAGATATGGGGACCCAATCCAACACACCTAGAGATATTTGAGTCAACATGTGAAATCTGTGGGGCGGCCCAGTAAACAATGTGACCATGATACATGCCTTTTCCCTGACTCTAGAAGGGAAGGCCCACCAGTGGTATCAAACCTTAAAGCTTGAGGACAAAGTCAATTTCACTCGGCTTAAGAATGTGTTCATATAAGAAGCTTAGCTCAACGTGGTGATAGATGGAGTCCTGTGGGTGGCTGAGCTCCAAACATCAAGCTAAAAGAAAATGAATCCCTGAGGTATTATGTTTCTTGACTCAAGCACCTTAACTCAAGATGAAAATTGAGGGAAAGGCTAACTGATGAGTGATCAGTTATTGCCCTATTTAGTGCATAAGATGCATCATTACTTGGTGTTAGCCCAAACAACTACTCTTCTGGATACTTGTTGTAAGTTGGCTATTGAGTATAAAGAAAACATGCTTCAGTTGCCGCACAACCAGAAGATGCCAAGGCAACTTTGGTAGTAGAAACATCATGAGTCTATTGTCATCAAGACGTGGGACCTAAAAATAAGCAAATTGGCAACATGACAGTTGAAGAACTCAATATTGCCATCTTGGAGAAGCTAAAAACTAGGGATGGGAGGGAAGCATCCGTGCGAATGCCCATCTCTACCCCCAGAGAGAGTTAATTGGTGCTCAATATGTAGAAATAATCATACGAGCACTGAATGTCCTCACCTAAGACCGAGACAATTACTCTATTATTGTGCTCATTGTCAAACTAGGGAACCACAATTTTGCCATGTGTAGATACCCGAGGATCCAACCTTTAGCAGAATTACCAATGCCTAGAGCGCCATTACCTTTACCAGCACCACTAATGCAACCCAACATGGCTACAGGGTAGCTGAATGCATCCTATTTTACCGATAGAAATATTCAGGTAAACAAGATGACGCATTGACCGCCACCTATTCTACCACCATAGCGACCACAAGCCAAGATCAACCAAGTATTGATTGATTGACGAATCCATGAAAGATGGGAAAGCGATGTGTGAAATAGAAGTGAATAATGACTACTATGAGGAACCACCTGAGATCACACCACAACATTATATCCTACAGAATAGCACGCCAGTACCAGTGTTTCAAACCACGGTACAGTGGAAGGGAAAAAACATAAACTTGACTATGAGAAGAAAACCCATACAATGTTTTCATTGTAATGGATCTCATCGAGTAGCAGAGTGTCCTTTGAAAAATGTAGCTAATACTGGTCAATCTTAGCTTATAGCAGTGCAGACCAACACCATACCAACTCTTTCCTATGTTAAGTGTGGTGTTAATCATCTGATCAAGGATTGCCTTTATCACACCAATGGTAACACTACTACATCTAACAATGCCACCATTAGAACTATAAGTGTGCAACCTAGAAAAAATCACGTCAGTAAATGTCATCCTGAGGTGCACACAAGCCAAACAGGTGGACAAAAGGAAAAACCCAGAAGGTATTACAACTTCTAAGGCTAGGAGAAGAAGAAGAGCACAAAATGTGGGCAAGGGTGACATGTTGGTCATAATTCAAGATGGATCCAAGGAAGATACAATTGACATCGGCTCCACCCAGTCAAAAGAAGGAGATGATCTATTATCGAGACCAGATGAGTAGGCACATGGATCCATAAAAGAGAGTCCAGCGTCCCCCAAGAATGTTGGAGAATATCCAAATGCGGAGGAGGAAAAAAGAAAGCTCGAAGAAGCTAAGGCACTTGTAGAGGAATGCCAATGCAACGATGAAGACAAATTGAGGGCTAACAAGGCTAGGGATACCTTGTATCCACGGAATTAGTTGCTAAGAGAAAGGAAGTTAGATGTGCCAAATCCAATTCCGGAAGAGTCCAAGGAAGGGAACAATAGTGATCTAATGGCAAGGATGTTTGCAGAGGCAAATCAAGAACTGTGGAACCATTCATTCCCTAGGATTGAGTATGAGACAAATACGTGGAAGGATACTTCACTTGCTAGAGATCCTAGGGATATAGGCAATCTCTCAACAATATTGTCCACAACTATCAAAATGCCACTTGGACCATTGCTACGTAGCACACCGGCATTGTGCACAGATGTCAAGGATTGGGTAGAAGGAATAATGAACCCAATGACCACTACAAACAAGAGCCAAACACCTCTGGCAGAGAAAACCTAGTACTTGAGGAAAGGGAAGCACCTAGATTCATCCAAATACCTGTGAACAACCAATTGGGAAGGTATCATGAGGGTGATGACATAAATGCCACAACTCCAATCCACCATAATAGGTACCAAGCAATTTCTATTGTGGATGGAGGTGCGGGTGTGAGCATTATCACCAAGCAATGTTGGGAAAATTGAGGAAAACCAGAGTTAGAAATAGTGGACCTAATCATTAAGATGGAAGATGGAACATCCTCAAGGCCAATGGGATTATTGAAAAACGTTAAGCTTAAGGTCTTTTCGTTCCATTACCATCATGCATTTGTTGTAATGGACTTTTTGCACCAACCAGATTCATATGATATTATCTTGGGCAAACTCTTCATGAGGGAAGCCAAGGTGGTGCATGATTCGGCATTAAACCAAGTATATATACAAAAGGATTTGCAAATTTTGAAGATCGGTTTTCATACATGAAAGCCCCATGGACGACACACCCTATGGAAGGGCAATTGTTTGGAGATGATTCGGTCACAAGAGAACAAACCACATCCTTACAAGTATGTCAACCAGTTAAAGAACACTTATGTGAAGAGGAAGAGATGATTCGGTCACAATAGAACGAACCACATCCTTACAAGTCTGTCAACCAGTTAAAGAACACTCATGTGAAGAGTAAGAGAATGAGATGTATGCATCACTTCCACCTCTGGACTTTAGTGAAAATTGGATGCATGTACTTGCCACCATAGATGTGTTGCCCCCTAGAGGAACAAATTATGTTGAATCGCGAACCATTCCCACTACCTCAGTATGCATGGTGAATGTGCAACTCATGGAAGAGGAAACAGAGGATGAGGCCTCAAGCATATAAGTGCCTGGGCTGCAAGGTTTCACAAGAGCACTAAACGCCTTAGGAAGAAACAAAAGAGGTATATCACTCGATGCAATGCCCTATTTGCGAAGTAAACCCAAGGATGCCCAATGGCTAAGATATCTCGAGGTCACTAAGGTGCACGATGAGTTCTCTAAGAAATGGAGTAAGGATTTGAGTAAGATCACCTTGGAAGGGAACGGAGAAGAGAAATCTACTCTTCAAGAGTCTGATCCTCCTAAACTTACTATGATTGGAAGAAGAAAATGAAATAAGGCTCCAGTTGAAGCCGAGCAAGAGGCAAGGAAGGTGATGGCTCGGAAAGAGGATGATGACACGAGCAAGACCTGCACCCAGTGCTAGACCATTTCAAAACTTACACCATTTATGAGTGAAATTTAGTCCAACTAACGGCCAAAAGAGTGAAGGACAATGGTCATTCCATGTCTTACGATGGACTAGTATAAGTTAAAGAGGTAGACATTGCTGAACTAGGGGAGGATCCCAAACTTGTCTACATTGCAATGACTTGACTGCTGTTGAAGAAAAGAAGCTCATTAATCTCTTGAAAGAGTTCAAGGATTATCTTTCTTAGAAGTATACTGAAATGAAGGGTGTACCACCCAAGGTGGTTCAACACACCATTTTGATCATGGAGAGATTGAGACCATCCAAGCAAAAACCTTACCAGATGAATCCTAAATACGAAGCTATTAAAGGAAAAAATTTATAAACTCATACGAGATTGAGCACACAAATCGGCTATCACCAATCGTGATCATGCCAAAGAAGAACGGGAAGCTTAGAGTGTGTGTTGATCTCAAAAAGGTCAATGCAGCTACCAAGAAATAACAGTACCCATTACCATATACGGAGCATGTATTAGAATGGGTAGCAAGTGAAGAAGCCTACAGCTTCTTAGATGGTTTTTCAGGATGCAATCAAGTGTCCATTGCACCAGAGGACCAACACAAGATGGCCTTTAAAACAATGTGGGGGACCTTTGCTTCTAAGGTTATGCCTTTTGGTCTCACTAATGCCCCTACTACATTCCAATGATTGATGTGTATAGCTTTCAAGGACTACTTGCAAAAGTGACTTGAGGTATTCATCAACAATCTTTGTGCACACTCATGATAGACTGAACATCTGGCTTGCTTCAATAAGGTGTTTGAGAGGTGTCAATTATATCACATATCCTTAAACCCTTTAAAATGCCAATTTTGGGTCAAGGACGGTGTTATATTATTAGGACATATTGTATCTAAGAATAGTATTTCCACTGATGAGAGTAAGGTGAAGTTGATTTTGGAATTACCCCCACCAACAAACTACAAAGGTGAACAACGGTTTATGGAGCATGTTGGGTACTCTCAAAGATTCATCATATTATATGTCAAACTTTCTAGACCATTGTATAGACTACTCATAGTCTTTAAATGGACTGAAGAATGCCAACTAGCATATGATCAGTTGGAAAAAGGCACTACCTAGTGTACCAATTTTGAGACCACCCAATTGGGACCTTGTATTCTATGTGCACATCAATGCATCAATTTTTGCTATAGCATGTGTATTGATGTAACCTAGGGAATTCAAATTGGATTACCTAGTTTGCTTTGCCAATCAACAATTAATGATCTAGAAATCAATTGAACGTGAAGGGTTGGCCATGGTATATGTTGTTAAGAAATATTGAAATTACTTGTTAGCCAATAAATTTGTATTCTTTGTGGATCATTAAGCCTTATTGTATCTGGTGAACAAGCCATGCACCACATGAAGAATTACACATTGGTTACTCTTAGTCTTGGAATTCGACTTTACAGTCTCGTGGTAAGGAAAGGATCACATGTTTTAGCAGACCATATGTCAAGAATTCCAAACGGAGAACTTGCATCTCGTGTGGATTATGACCTTCCAGATACATGTCTATTCAATATTGATATGTTGCCTGAGTGGAGTGAGAAAATATCCAAGTACCTAGCTTATGGTTTTCCATAGGATCAACCCTTAAACAAGGATAAGATGCATCATCTTATTAAGCTGGCCTCTGCACCATATTAATTAATTATGGGAGAACTATATAAGCTAGGTAAGGATGATATCCTCAGAAGATGTGTGCGAGAAGATGAATTCATTACGGTTTTGGAAGAAGCACACTCGGGAATAGCTAGAGGACAGTTTTCTACAGAAGTCACAGTGCTCATCACTCATAAGGTTCTTTAAGAAGGACTATGGTGGCCTACATTGTTCAGTGACGTGATAGAATTTTTAAAGAGATGTGAAGAATGTCAATGATTTTCCATTCCGCAACAAAAAGATAGGATGTCACTTACCCCTGTAATTGTGAGACAACCTTTTCAAGAAGTGGGGCATTTATTTTGTTGGACCCATTAGTCCAACAACGCATCTATCATCACAAGCTCGATATGTGATCGTGGCCAGAGATTATTTCACCAAGTGGGAAGAGGCAAGAGCCTCTAAAAAAGCTGATGCTCGAGTAGATTTGGTTGCCTACAATAATTAGTTAGTGAGACCGGGGTTTGCATTTCCTTAATGAGGTGATTGAACATTTACTCACGAGATTCCTTATGGTACATCATAAATCATCACCTTACTATTCATAGGAAAATGGCCAAGCTAAGAGTACTAACAAGATTCTATGTGCTATCTTGACCAAGACCTTATAGGCCAGTCAAACTGATTGGGAGCATAAGTTGACTACAATATTATGGGCCCTATCATACGTTGTATAAGGTAGCAACGGGATATACTCCCTTTTGTCTAACCTATGGAAATGATGCAGTAATGCCTATGGAATTCTTAGTTCCAAGTCTACGTATTGTGGTACAAGAAAGGCTCATAGAGTGTTAGCCAAGAGATTGATTGACTTGGAGAAACTTGATGAAACATGGCTAATTGCATCGCATTGGGATTATGGTCAAGAAATTATGAAGAAAGAACTCGTTTGACCATAACCTAAAATGAAAAGAGCTTGAAAAAGGGGACCTTGTCATCATGTATGTGTTGGAAGCACTAGCAAAAAGAAATTGAAATACCGAGGGTTAGGACAAGTTTAGAGTGTCCGAGATCACCCCACAAGGGTCAGTTAAAATCGAGACTATCGACGATGGGGTGGAAATGGAGGGTTATATGAAATCAAGCTGGAAAAGTATTACTACGGACCCTTAACCCAAGAAATGCTCACACAAGAGCATATTTTGAAATAAAAGAAACAACTACAAAAAGAAAAAATAAGACAAGCTCAAGTGGAAGCCAAGGCAAGGGAAGCCAAAATAAAACTAAAACTCAAGGTAAGAGTGTTACATGTAAACATGGATTCGGTCACATTTCTTGAAGATGATGACCTAGATATTGAACCTTCACACCTAAGTGTATATGTATCTACAAAGGGTAGGCAAACAATTGGCATTGCATTGATTGTGATGGGATCAAGTCATAAATTGATTTCTTATGAAACTTGGGTAGCACTGGACAAACCTCGCCTAGAGGAGCCAGGCTAACGCCTAGGTTTATAGTGTGCATCTATCAGTTATGCAAACCATGGGGTTTTTAAATGTTAACATCTTCAATAGAAATAATCCCTTGGTTGGGAAGGTATTAACTATGCCTACAAGTACAATGGAAGAGGAGATGATACTAGGAAAGTCCTGGATTTGCACCACCAACTGTATCATCCAATGCGAGGAAAGGAACGTGCAACTCCTCCATGGCAATGAAACCCTAACCATCCCATTATGGAATCACTTGAATAAAGGAAAGCAAACAATTTAATGCAACATGCGTATGCTAACAAGCACACCAGGAAAATCCATGAAAAAGACATCGACCTCAAACAAACCTCACCACTCAAGAGGACCACTGCAAAAGTGCTATATGTATCCAGCAAGGCAATAGTGGATTCAAAGTCCCAACTCAAAATCCAAGGTTATTATGAAAATGCCAGCACCTCAAAGGGTGTTAAGGCAACACAATGGGGATACATGCAAAAGCCAAGGAAAAAAGACCATGTAGAGAGAAAGCAACAATCCAAATAAGCCCAAGAAACGTTAAGCATTCAAAAAAGGTGGATAAGAAAACACTTACTATAGTAGCCCAGAGATACTATCAAGGAGCGCCGCACAAGTATGGGTACCTAGGGACAACCAAAACACCAGTGCAAGGTCTACCTCCAAAAGGAAAGAAGAGAGACATAGGCACAACAAAATCAGGACCTAGCTATATAATGTGTCAAGGTAGCACCAAATTTGGTTTGGAGGAAGAAAACCATTTACCCAAATAAACAAGAGAGTGCAACACCACCAACATCACCCACCAAAGAGATCAAGCTGGGCCAAGTTCTAGTGTTAACCACTCTGGTTAACATGACCTTTCGTGCGGCTACTATACCTCCTTTGTAATTCACCTTTTTGTAACCATGCTAAGTGCTAATTGTAAAAGAGACATGGGATGACTGAGCTTATGTCTTGTCTAATGTCGGTCATAAGAAAGTTGTACATAGAGCTAGTTAAACTAGGAAGACTAGTTTTGGGCCCCCATTTATGATTGGGCGGCTAGCCATTGTAAATATGAGCTCATGTATATAAGACATTTTATGGAATATAAAAAGGAAAAATCCCATTTGTCTCAATTGAGTCGTGCTTTCTCTCCCTCTCTCTCTCTCTTGAGCTTATGGTAGCTTTCTTTCTTGTGATTGTTGGTGTATGTGAATAGGAATGGTGTTGCTCTCCCTTCTCTCCTTCACTACCTTCTCATTGCTCTCCACCTTGTCTTGTTTACACACAATTGGCATGAGGTAGACGTTGAGATCTCCATAGCTCCTTCCCTCTTGCTCCTACTACATAGCTTTCTTGGATCTCTCTTTGGGTGACACAAAGAGAGTGTAGAGTGAGCCCCTAGCGGCCTCACATTGGGGAGTTAACCCTAATAGGATTGGCCAAGTGCAAATCACCGAATTTGACCCTTGCATGCACTCTCTTCTTCTTCTTCTCTCTTGTGCTTGTGAGGTCGCATGTTAAACCATTAACATCTTTGGTGCTGTTGGTGGTGGGGAATGGCATTCGGCTTAGGGTCCTCTACTTGATTCATTAGGTAGAGTTTGATTTAGCCCGGTTGGAGTGCAAATCCACCAGTTGGCTGATTAACATTGTTTGTTTTGTGTTTTGTTGGAGATTACCCAAAGTTTGGATCATTGATTGAGCATCGGAGCATTCAAGGCTTCACCTAGAGAAAATGGTCGTTCAAGTTCTCCTTTGCAACTTGCCACATCCATTCAACATAGCCCATAATCACATGTCCATTCCTTCTCCTCTCTGAGAGTGAACACCCATGCCAATCTTGAAGTGAATGGCCACGACATCAACTTGCCATGCTTGTTCCAATTGGCTTCATCCTGAATGCCCGTTACTTCCTACCTTGGAGCGAATGCCCATTCCATTTTGCAATCTCATTCCAAACCTGCCACATCCATTCAACATAGCCCATAATCACATGTCCATTCCTTCTCCTCTCTGAGAGTGAACACCCATGCCAATCTTGAAGTGAATGGCCACGACATCAACTTGCCATGCTTGTTCCAATTGGCTTCATCCTGAATGCCCGTTACTTCCTACCTTGGAGCGAATGCCCATTCCATTTTGCAATCTCATTCCAAACCTCCATTCCTTCCGGCGCCCTGAAGTGAACGCCCATTCCATCTTGGATTCCTCAAAGCGCATGCCATGTGTTAGACCAGAAGTGAACGTTCATTCCTTCTCTCACTGAGAAGTGTATGCCCGTTTGCTCACAAGCGTACAACCATTCCTTTAAAAAAAACTTCTTTTCTTAGAGGGATTTGCACATTACTTCTATATTTCCATGCACCTATGCTCAGGTAGGTTGGTGAGAAATAACCCTCTCTCTGTCGAAGTGAGATCTCTAGACGTCCCTTTGTAAATCAGATCAGACCCATCGATAAATACCACATGGAGTTAAACGGTGCTTGTCTTTGACAGTACCAGCGAGAGAGAAGACCTCCCCAGTAGTGGATGAGGGACTCCAGACCTAGAGGCAAGAGATCCTGAACCACAATGCATGGACAGACCACTGTCCAAGAACCAACTCCTATCTCTCCAACTCATTCTCAGCAAAGCCTTGCATTAAGGCTTCGCAATTTTATCATGGGAAACACACAGTCCATAGAACCGCAACAACCCAGAGTGAGAGATATGGATAAACCTCAAGAAAGTGGGCCCACTCTTTCTCTAGACCCTAGAGTGGAAGTTGACTAGAGAGAGAGCCATCAAACCCAAACCCAGCTACCAGACTGGAGAGCCATACCTGTCTTAGAGGGGCAGACTCATTCAGAGCTTTAGAAACCTCACCAAACCAAGAACCAGGTGCATCTTCCCAAAGGCTATCATACCAAAGAGAATGGGTCTACCCAGGCCCATCACCGATAACAAGGCCCGCCAATCCATCGCCCACCACAATAGGGCCCGCCGGTCTATCAGCAGTACCCACCTCAAGGGATACACCCACCAGTGTACCAACAAGTGGGACCATGTGGGCCACAACTTGGTCCTCCCAAAGGGCAAAGACCCCCCACTTGTCTACTATCTGCCCTCAGTCCTGCTCCTTCACAACCTATTCCCTAATCTGCACCACTTGCACCCACCATGATAGGGTTGATACCTGAAATGTTAAGGATTGCCATGGAAATAGGGAGGGAGGCAGCCGTTGGTGTTACTCCCCCTACACCAGCTCAACCTAGGCAAGAATGAACCAAACCAACAAACATATCGAAAAGCTGATCACAAAGTTTGATGGAAGAAGTGACCCCATTACACACTTGGAGATGTTTAATCAGATCTACGAAACATTTGGCCATATAGACGATTAGACTAAGATAAGTGCATTTGGCCTTACCTTAATGGTTCAGATCTCTAAAAGCAAAAGATAAAGCTTCCTTCGAGGCTCTAAAAGAATCTTTCAAAAATGTGTCCTCTCGTCAAGGTACTTGATGGAGCCCTGTTGAACAACTCAATAATGTCAAACAAAATGAGGACGAAACTATCAAAGATTATATAAACTGAGTCAGATATCTTCACTCGTAGTACTATAAACAAGTTCTCTGATGAGAGACTAATTGGGATATTTCTAGAGAGATTTGAAGATATTCCCCTACAAAACTCCTTATTTGCCTTGGGCACACCTCTTTTGAACAATGTTGTAGGAGTTCTCTTTCTGAAGTTTGAGGATAACTTCAAGGGAACATGTTCCCGATGACTCCATCGGAAGCCTCCTTCAAGACCACCAACACAAAGCCTAATGAAAAGTGTAAGAAGGAGTCCACGTCGAGACAAAGTGTGGAGCAACTGGCCACCACCCTAATGTAACAAATGGCCTAGCAATGGAGAATCAACTAGGGCCGAGATCGAGGGGGTCATCCACATCTTTATCCTAGAAGGGAACTCGTATGGTGCCCGACCTGTTGAGAAAACCATACTAGCATCGAATGTCCTCATCTGAGACCCCGCCCAAGTTTCTGTTGTACCCACTGTGTAAAGTGGGCCAATCATGAGATCTCTAACTGCTACCATAACAAGGCTGCTTTAGCTTGAGCTATGCCTCAGGTATTACCCGCAAACCCTAAGAAACCGCTAGCTTTGCAAGCTCTTGCACATCACAACACTCCTCAACTTGGCCAAGAAGTGGCCGAAACAGGAACTATTAGGGTACCAGAAATGCCCTTACCACCCCCAGTTCTCCCAACACAGACCTCGTTACCCAGAGTCACATCAGTTTGTTAGATAACCTTGACAAAACTCTTTGAGGATGGGAATGAGGGAGAAATCATGGAGACTCCCACTTATAAAACCCAAGAGCCCATGAGCCCACCCTCACAAATTCTCAGTCACTATGTTATGGAGGGAGATCAAATGTACCATGTGTACTTTAGTAGCAGCCCCGATATCGTGGGCTAGGGATATGAATCAAACAACAAAAAGGCCACCCATACAATGTTATGATTGTGGTAGACCTCACCAAGTGGCTGAGTGTCCCAATAGGATAAGGACGATGAGTGCCCCTAGCGCCTTGACTCCAATGTGCATTGGAGTGGATGTGGTATCGACCATATGTACAAAGATCGCCCGCTAAGGCCAAGAACAACTGGAAAGGCTCATGAAGCTAATCCCAGCACCAACCTTAACCTAACAAGTGTTATAGATGGTTTCATTAGAGCAGTCCCTCTCAACGCACTAACCAGATTGTAGAACAGGTAAAGGGTCGTAGCACATGATGCCCGCTAAGACCAAGAACAACTGGAAAGACTCATGAAGCTAATCCCAGCACCAGCCTTAACCTACTAAGTGTTTGAGATGGTTTCATTAGAGCAATCCCCCTTAATGTAGTAACCAAGCTGTAGAACAGGTAAAGGGCGTAGCACATGCTGTCTCGCAGGGGCATCAACTTCTCAAAACTAGTACCAAGCAAGAGCCCCTGAATAAGCCTAAGTAACTCAGTGCTCATGAAAGAAAGCCACCAAGGTTGGGAAAGGAGAAAGCTGAGTGATTATCAAAAGTGGTTCTGACTCTGGCATAACCACTCATCCTTTGACTTCTTCATTTGAAAAGAAGATATGCTATGTGTCACTGCCCGCTCCCAAAAACCAATCG
This sequence comes from Cibotium barometz, assembly GCF_041138505.1. Taxonomy (NCBI): domain Eukaryota; kingdom Viridiplantae; phylum Streptophyta; class Polypodiopsida; order Cyatheales; family Cibotiaceae; genus Cibotium; species Cibotium barometz. Next base: position 7,651,683 of record NC_141066.1, on the reverse strand, counting down.
GCCCCTGTCAGCTACCCAAAAAGCTTATGGAATATCCAAATCCTATTGAGGAAAAAGAAAGGCTCCTAACCGCCCAAGAGTTAGTTTGTGAGTGCCAAGCTCAGTTGGAAGCTGATCCTCCTACTGCCTACCTTGAACCATGGCCATCTACCTCAAACCAAAGACCTATGGATGATGCTCAGGTTTATCCTTGTGCGAGCTTTCAAACCAACCACTCTCACAAAAGAGTTAACAAACAAAGAAGCTACCCCCCAACAAAAAGACAGGGTGGCGGAATATCTTAGAGACTTGGGAGATAAACATCATAGAGGAACCCATGTAGAAATCCCTATTCCCATCCCATACACCTCAAAAAGCTTGAGACAAAGCAGATCCAACCTTCCTCAAAGGACTGCCTCCATTCTAAGAGACATCGCAGGTCTCTCTTCTTTCCTCTCTTCGTAGGTCCAAATTCCTATCCGCACCTTGCTCCAAGGTCGCCCAAGCCTATGGAACAACCTGAAAGACTGGATGGAGGGATGTCTGAGGGTAGGCATGCACAAAACTATGGAGCCCAATAGCTCTAATGAATCTGAGGAAGAATGATTCCACACACCGCTTGAGGTAAAAGGAACTCCTACCGTTTGAGTGAACAAGCTTGGGAAATACTTTGAAGGTGATGAACTCAATGTGGCCTTGCTGACAGCCACCACCAAGTTACTGCAATTGTGGATGGAGGAGCCAGAGTGAGCATTGTGATGACCAAACAATGCTGTGAAAAATGGGGAGCACCTGCCTCAGATAACACCCGATTGTTAGTTAAACTCATTGATGGAGCCACTGCTAGACCCATTGGTCTACTAAGGGATCTTAAAGTTAAGATTCTGGGAACCACCTACCATCACACTTTTGTTATGATGAATTTGAGACGTCAGCCAGTTTCATACGACTACATCCTTGGAAGACCCTTTATGCGAGAATCCAAGATGATCCATGATTGGGATACTGGCCACATCTACATTTGGAGAAAAGATCTTATCTCTTCAAGATCAATCTACGCACGTGGAAAGTGCACCCCATGAGTGGCAGACCATTTGTAGTGGACTTAGTCACAACACGAACTACTAAAGTCCATCTATGCCAGACATGCCATAAAACACTAGAAGATGAAAAGGAGTGAGGATTGTGCACCACTTCCAAAGCCGGAAGACTAGAACTGGATGCATATCCTCGCTACCCTAGACATCTTGCCTAGAAAATTGGGTACAAGATTTGCCACGATGGATGGGCAAGATATTGGATCATTATATATGCCTAGTTCAGCATATTTGCCCAATATAGCCACACAAGAGCTTGAACAGGTTGTTCGAGCTAAGCCATCAATGAGTACATGCTCTCATAAAACTCACAGGCTTGAGGGATTCCCTGGGCCAGAGCAGTACATCTTCCCAGACAACTTTGAAACCCATTGGTTGAAATATGTGGGCTTCATCTTCTCTACCAGGTTGGAGACCAAAGAATGCCCTGGCTATATCAAATATTCCACTGGATTTCATAGGAGAAGCCAGTTTCCCTTCCTCTCCAAGTCTGGAAAAGCTTAGTCCTTCCTCCATGGATTCTTTGCTAACTAGTTTTTGCAGATTTTTCCAAGAGGTAACACTCAATTGAGTGCTCGTCGAGCGACCTGAACCAACACTTTTCTGGTGGAAAGATCCTGGGTAATTAGATGCACTCTCATCAGGGGGTAGGGTCATCTCCTATAAGTTTTCCTGACCTCAAGTGCATGAGAAAATAGTCCAGCAGGCCAACTCACTAGTCCAACTTTTATGCTCGATTGTGTATCAAACTGACATTTCATGTCATGAAATGGGTTTCACATCATGAACTGGTTCTCACATCGTGAGATGTATTTCATGTCGTGAACCGCTTGTGTTTCACACCTTACAATTTCAGGCTAGATTTGCATTAACCTGAGTCGGGGAGATTACTATAGTTCACTTATGACTCTCTCTTGCCCTTGTTCTGACAATCATTCAATCCATGAACTCAACATGTCTCACGTCGTGAGATGGCAGATGTATTTCACGTCATGAAATGCAGAAATGTTTCACATCGTGAAATGGACCCATTTCAAGCGACAAGAATATTTCAGTTTCCTTGTGTTAGTTGTGTCAGGATACGATGCAATAACTTTAGTAAGGCAATCTCAAGATTTTCGGCACTAGGGTGGTAGGATCTCACGCCGTGCAATGCATATGTGTTTCATGTCGTGAAATGCTTTCATGCACTTTCACATGTTTGTCAATTGAGCCAACATAATAAATTTGTGAGTGATTTGGAGTTTGATTTCCCTGCCCAATGATTCCAAAATGGTTGTGCCTAGCAAAAGGAATGTAATACAAGTAACAAACACAACCAATGGCTCCTTATTTTTATGTTTTTTTGAAAGAACAAAAAAAAGAGTATCACTAACTGCTAACTCATGATAGCAAAATTAGTGATGAAAACAACAAAATCAGAAGTAAACCCAAGTGTTTCTTTCCTCCAAGCATTACCAAGTACTCACACACACTTCAACTCACACAAACTTTCACAATTAATCTAATTCCTTCAATTTTACACAAACCTTATTCACAAAGTTTTTCACAATGCTTTTCTAGAATGCAAAGGAAATAATAAATCTTGCATAGTGGGAGCTAGAGCTGAAGAAGATGGAAGAAACAATGGTGGTTTCCCCTGTAGTAGTGCTAAAAATGTTATTTCCTACTGCACCTCCCAAGAGAACTCCACACATTCACCAATGGAACAAGTAATAGACAACATCGGTTGTAGGGTACTTACCAATTTTCTAAGCTCACATCCCTTGATGCTCTCCAAGCTTTCTTGTAGAAGCTCCAATCCTCCAATCTCCACCTCCACTCTGTCACTGGCGGAGTCGCTCACACCACAATGCAAGGCAGTCATCCTCTCACTCTCACTCACCCAAGCATAGAAGAGGCGTAATCACTAGAGTACACACACACACTCTCTCTCTCTCTCTCTCTCTCTCATACACAAGAAAAGACAAGAGCTCTCATAGCAAAAAGGGGGGATTTTGTCTTTCCATTATGAGAAATTGTCTTATATAGAGCTGGTGGTCCTTATTCAGACTTGGGTGCCCAAAACTTACTAACTAAAGCCTTGGCCGGCCAATATCTCATAATGTAACACTTATTAATGTCCTCAAAGGGAGGAGCATCTTTGATAATCCAAAATGGGATTAACATTGGACTGATTTAAAAGACTGGGTGGAAGGCATAATGTAGGCCTATCTACAACCAGCGAGGGAGTACCTTTGTCTCTCAAGGAGGATGTATACATGGTTAGAGGAAGGGACGACCTACCCGAACTCATCCAACTTTTGATTAATTAGATGGGAAAGTATTATGAGAGTGATAAAACAAACATAACACTTTCAATAGTACATAAGGGTTTTCAAGGTCTTACAATCCTTAATGGTGAAGCCGGAGTAAGTATGATCCATGAAGTAATGTCAAGAAAAATGGGGAAAGCCAGCCTTAGAGGAGACGAACCTCATTGTAAAAATGGTTGACGGTACCATGTCATGGCCTCTATGGGAGTATTGTAAACTTGAAGATGAAAGTCTTCTTATTCTACCTACCACTGCCATACGTTTGCGATTAATGAATTTTACCAGGCACGTGGATTCATACGATGTGATTCTTGGGAGACCTTTATGAGAAGTGCCAAGCTAGTGCATGTGATTCGGCCACATATCAAATTTATCCAAGAGGATTCACAGATCTTGAAAGTAGATGTGTGGACCTAGAAAACACATCCCATAGATGGGGGGTTGTTTGGAAATGATTTTGAAACAATGAAGAGAACAACCTCGATGTAGCTATGTGGCTAATATACGTCAAGGCCACTAAAATTCACGAGGAATTCTCTAAGAATTGGGGAGAAGAGTTAAGTCGGGTAATGTTATAAACACCAGAAGAGCCAAAAGTGATTCAAGACACTCCTAAGCTAACAAGATCAGAGAGAAGGAAACAGAACAAAACCTTGGTTGTTGACACTAAATGAGTTATTGCTATTGATGGAGTTTGACTTTACTGCCATGATAAGGAAAGGTTCACAACATTTATTGGTAGACCACATATTGAGAATGCCTAATGGAGAACCTGCCACACTGGTGTTGATGATGAACTACCAGATGCTGCTCTATTTAAATTAGATCTGGTATTGGAGTGAAGTGAATACATCTTTGAGTATCTTACCTATGGATTCCCATAGGACAAGTCATTGAACAAGGATAAGATGTAATGACTTATTAAGTTGGCTACACCTTAATTGATAGTCATTAATAAACTATATAAGCTAGGCAAAGATCATGTGCTCATACGATGTATCAAGGATGATGAATTCTTGACCATTTTAGAAGAAGGTCATAGTGGAATCATTGGTGGACATTTTGTGGGAAAAGTAATAACAAGAAAGATCTTGTAAGTAGGATTATGGTGGAGAAAACCATGTTTGGACATGCCATGGAAATCATGGATAAGATAGAATGCCTTTGATCTCGATCATCATTGAGCAAAAATCTTTTGAGAAATGGGGAATAGAATTTATTAAACCCATTAGTCTAGTTGCACAACAAAGGTAGGATCTTCCCAATATATCATAATTGTTTGCCACCGACTATTTCACAAAGTGGGAAAAAGTGAAAGCCACACAAAAAGTAGATGCTTGTATAATTGCCAAATTCTTATATGAACATGTTATATTAAGGTTTGGGTGTCCCCTAGAGCTAGCTAGTGATAAGGGCTCCCATTTTATCAATGAAGTCATTAAACATATTTTGTAGCTTAAAGCATCGAGGGCCAGGGCCATTCAAAGTTACAGAGCTCACCTCCCAAGGAGTAGCTCACATCGAGACCATTGATGGAATTGAGATGTAGGGCTAAATAAATGGTAGCAAGCTGAAAAAATACTATGCACCCTTAACCCAAGACATGTTAGAATAGTCACGTAAAAAGAAACAAGGAAAGCTAAAACAAGAAAGAATCAAGAAGGAAGCACAAGAAGAGGCTAAGGCGAGGGCATCTGAAGCCAAAGCAAGACAAAATGGACTAACACTCCAAATAAACATGGCTACTCTAGCTCTAATCACTCAAGAATGATGCCCTTGAGATAGAGCCTACTCATCAGCTCAAAGTTGGACTCTCTATGTAAGGAAAAACAACTAATCTTCTTGCAATGATTGACTCACGAGAGCAAAAGTCACAACTTGATCTTGTATGAAATATGGTTGAAGCTGAAGGAGCCAGAGTTGGAGCCAACATCAGATAAAGTTATAAGTGTGCATGCAAGAACAATAGGGGTCTTGGGAAGTTTAAAGGTTAATGTTTCCACCTAAAGAGTAACCCTTGACGGTGTAAGGTTTTTGCCCTAGAGTAAAGAAGCGAGTGTGTTAGGCAAGAGCAAGAATCCCACCTCACAATGTCAAAGTTCTAAGAACCAATAGCCTCATGTTCATCAATATTGGGTTCAAAAATGACTGTTAAAGGTAGCACAAGGATACTATCAAGGGAATATAAAGGTATGGGTACCCAAAAAATGAAGCCCTAAAGTAAAGTTATCCATGCAAAAACCTCCATCAATCACCCAAAATACCACATCTAAACTAACTAGGAAGAATTGGAAGAGGAATGGAAGGCATAAATATATCCCAAATGATTTGTTAAGGGTAGCACAAGGATAATATGAAGGGAATATAAAGGTATGGGTACCCAAAAAAACAAAGCCCTAAAGTAAAGCCATCCGTGCAAAAACCTTCATCTCCCACTAATCACCTAAACTACCACATCTAAACTAGCTAGGAAGAATTGGAAAAGGAATGGAAGGCAAAAATAGATCCTAGTTAGGAACATCAACCTTCCAAGTCAAGTAGCAAAGTAGGTGTGGGTACTTAAAAAGAAACGAAGTCAATTATAAGACCATATTAGGGAGTTTGGGAAAATCCCAATTTCCATTTTGTAAGATCACAAAATGGGGGCACGGTAAACCCTTTTAAAATTCTATCAAAACTCCCTCATGTGACATATCATTGGAAAGCTCTTGATGAAGAGTAGTTTCTAAATCCACATTCTAAGACAACTTTGGAATTGGTATGCTCAAGATACACCAAAAAGTAGATTAAAAAGGAAATTCCCAAAGTACTAGGATTTTTCCAAAGTCCCTAATATGGTCTTTGATACATAGTGATGTATGTGGTCCTATGAGGACACCATCTACTATTGGAGGGAATATCTCTACTTTATCACTTTTATTGATGATTACTTCAGATATAGCTGGGTGTATCCATTAAAGCAAAAGTCTTTGATACATAGTGATGTATGTGGTCCTATGAGGACACCATCTACTATTGGAGGGAATATCTCTACTTTATCACTTTTATTGATGATTACTTCAGATATAGCTGGGTGTATCCATTAAAGCAAAAGTCAGAGGTTTTTATGTGCTTTAGGCACTTTGTATCCATGGCTGAAAATGCATGTGAATGTAAAGTTGGCACCCTTCATTCAGATAAAGGGGGGAGTATATGTCGAAGGAATTTCATGCATATATGGCTAAAAAAGGCATAAGGTATCAATGTACAAGGCCATACACACCTCAGTTGAATGGTGTGGCTGAGAGGAAGAACATGTCTCTCATGGAGATGTCACGATGTATGGTGAAAGCCCAAGATTTATCTCATGGTTTTTGGTTAGAGGCAACTATGTGCGCAAACTATGTGTTGAACAAATGCCCTACCAAGGCCTTGCAGTCTAAAACTCCTTATGAAGCTTGGCATGGCAGGAAGCCTTTTGTGGCTCATTTGTATGTTTTTAGTTGTCTTGCTTATGCTCTTGTGCCTGAGCAACAACACGGTAAGCTTGATGCTAAGGCAGTTAAATGCATATTTGTGGGATACAATTCAGAAAGCAAGGGATATAGACTCTACTATCTGGCCTCAAAGCAGATTTTGGTCAGTAGAGATGTTGTTTTTGTTGAAAACTTAGTTTATCCCATGCTTTCATACAAAAAATAGTAGAATGTATGCTCATAGGACATGTTTGATTAGCTCTTACCTTTCTTTAATAAAGGGTAGCCATATGTAGAGCAATTGAATGTGCAACCAAGTGCTAAAATTCAGCCTTTGCAGATGCAAAATTAGCCTACAAATCAGCCTTTTGATGAGGCAATTATTGAGGATGTAGTGGATGAGGAGAGAGAAGCCATAGAAGAATCTAGGCATATGCCAAAATGCCTTATGCAGACATTGAGGGGATAGCAAGTTAGCAGCTTCTTTACCTAGTAGAACTCATGCAGGTTCTCATCATGCAGATTGTTCTCATGTGGATCATGTTCTCATTTCTGCTTTATGTAATGGGGAGGAACCTGTTTCCTTTGAGGAAGCACATGATGATTATCATTGGATGCATGCTATGCAGGATGAGTATAACTCTATACTTAATAATGACACCTAGTATTTGACAGAACTACCTAGGCCATTGGTACTAAGTGGGTTTACAAGTTAAAATGCAAAGCAGATGGTAGCATTAATCGCTACAAGGCCAGACTTGTTGCAAAGGGGTATGCCCAGCAAAAAGGCATTGATTATGATGAGACCTTTGCACCCACATCTCGTATGACTACCATTAGGTGTCTCATTGCTTTGGCGACACATCATGGGTGGAATGTACATCAATTGGACATTAAGACTGCATTCTTAAAACGTGATTTACATGAGGAGGTGTATGTATCATAGCCTCCTGGTTTTGTTGTGAAAGGAGAAGACTCTAAAGTATGCAGGTTGAAAAAGGCTCTTTATGGCCTTAAGCAGGCTCCTAGAGTATGGTATGAGAAGGTTCATGCATACTTTGTTGCAAATGATTTTTGCAACAGTCCAATAGAGAGTACACTCTATGTGAAGAGGAGTAAGGATGCATTTTTGGTCATTGTTCTATACGTTGGTGACATGTTGCTCAAACGGGACGCGATATAGATCAGATTTTAGCCATCATTTAAGATGTCAGATTTGGGGCCGTTGCATTACTATTTGGGGATTCAATTTATGCAGCACAATGATGGCATTGTTATGCTGCAGTCTAAATATATACAGAAGCTATTGAAGAGGTTTAATCTTGAAGATTGTAAACCTGTGGCTACACCTATGGAGACGGTACTTGAATTAGTCTTCAAGATGTAGGAGACTCTTTTGATGCTAGTTTGTATCAGCAAGCTGTTGGATCCCTTCTTTATGTATGCAACACAAGGCCAAATATACAATATGCGGTCTCACAATTGAGCAGATTTATGCATAGCCCAAGTACGAAGCATTGGCAGGCTATTAAGCAAGTTTTTTGCTATTTACAGGGCACTCAGCATTTTGGATTATTTTATCCAAAAGGGGGTGAGTCACAACTGCATGCTTTTAGTGATTCAGATTGGGCTGGATGTTATGACACACGAGTGTCCACTAGTGGGTTTTGCTTTCGCCTTGGTAATTCAAGTATATCATGGCTCAACAAGAAGCAGCCTACAATGGCCACTTCTAGCTGTGAAGTTGAGTATAGAGCAACCTCCTTTACAGCTACAAATTGAGTGTGTGTGGCTCAGACATCTTAACTAATTTGGGTGTTGGACAGTCGTCTAGCACTAGGATTTTCACTGACAGCGAGAGCACATTAATAATTGGCGAGGAACCTAGTGTTTCATGCTCGCACTAAGAAAATTGAGGTGCATTACCACTATGTCAGGGAAAGACTCTCTGTACAACAGAGATTAGCTTGGTCTATGTGCCTACACATGACAACATGGCAGATTTATTCACGAAGGCTCTTCCTCGTGAAAACTTTAAAGCTTTTTGTAAAGCTTTGGGCTTACTGCCTTTTCAGGATTGATCGGCCATACCTTTCACATTATCACTTCATGGGGGATTTGTAGCATTATATGGTAGTGATGTGTGTGAACACACTTAGAACCGTTGGGGCACTTTTTCCCTCACTAGGAGGTTTTTCCCCCGTGCGTATGTACACCCTCTTATCTACTCATCTTGGGGTGTGTACTTATCTTTTGTATTAGGCACACATTTGTTTATTCTAATCTAGTGAGTTTGTGTGCTCTCAAGCTTCTGTATCTTGTGTGTGTGCATTGTTGCAACCCTAACCCTAATTCCAACAAAAGAGGTCTATGGGAAAGGCAAAGCCGGTCCACCAAAAAGCCAGCTATCTAGGACCACTAATGGACTAGTGCTAGGGCACCATCCTCAGCCACATCGAGATAGTGGACAATAAGAAAATTTTCTTTCAGTATCATTCACCCCTATGCATGTAGTTAGTGAATGACACCGAGGTAAAGGAGAAGCTGGACCACAAACATGGTTTGGCAACCTCGTAGAGGCCATGCAATGTAGGTTCAACATAAAGCTCTATGCCGAGTTTCTAGCATCATACCAATAGGGCTCCAAAAGGGGCATGGTCATGAAAAAAATAAATGGACAAAGGCGATAATAATGTAAATGTTATAGACGATGATGCCATTGAGAATCAATTGATAGAACATGAGGAGGGCATCATCTCAAACTTAGCGACAGTACATTCTCAAATCCTTCTATGGATGGTAATGAATTCCCTTTTAATCCCATGTTTGAAGATATAGTAGATATGGATATGGCATTAGAAATTACCTCTTTAGAGCCATGGACCTTGTGCAAGATGAACAAGGTCCATGGACCTTGTATAGGATGAACAATTTCATATAATTTCGTTTATATTCCTAACTCAAATGTATTTACTAATATTAATTTTGATAAAATACATTAAATTTATCCTCAATTTACTGGTGCACATTTTGATGCACATACCGATGAATTCTACTAATGTAATTATTGACAATACCTAGGCCCGTAAGATCGCATGCTGAAAAGAAACTATCTCCTTAAAAGACATTATACTAAACAACAACCTTAAAAACCATTGTAGTAGTAAACCACAATAATCTAATCTACATAACCACAAATTAGCTTAGCATGGAACTTTACTCTTAAATCTTTGTTTATACCTTGAAATCATCATTAAACACAACTATTAACACAAACTTAACACATAATATATAATAATAAATAATAACAATAAACAACAATGACATATCATTTATCTCCATCAAAAAATACAATGAACCATAATATAAAAATACATTAAACCTAACCAAAATAACATTACATAAACAACAATCTAAAAAAACACTACTATAGTAAACTACATTAACCAAAATGAAATCATCTTAAGAACAACATTAAATCATTATTTATAATATGAAATGATCTTAAGAATTATTGTATTAAACACAACTATTAACCCAAACTTAACACTAAGTAATTGAAACATAACAAATCACCAACATATCATAGAAAACATACTTCCATAGCTTTCTTCTCCTTTGATTTTTTTTGCACTTATTCTGAACAGAACGATGAATGAAGGGAAAGATGAATATATAGTTTCAACTAAATGGCATAAAATATTCAACATAGCCTTTAATCTTTCACTTACCTTTCAAAAATTGTCCCAACCTTAAGAAGATATAATTCCATTAATGTGGTAATGGAGGGAAAGGAATTTTTTGAGTAAAGAAATGAGGGCATGGCTCTTGAGGTTAAAGGCTACAAACATAGATTTGAATTTTCGAGGAATTTTCCCTCTACAAAGAACAAAAAGTGAAAAAATATGAGGCAGATCCTGGATCATCTAGCTCAAACCCCTATTTTCTTATTAAAAAAAACAAAACAAGTCTCTAAATTAAAGAAAAGCCATGAAAACTCAGAATACTCAATGAGGTTTAGGCAATATGAATGGAAACACTTTGAGAGCATAGAGCTAGGAATGGGTAAAAAGGAACATGAAAATCACAAGTCTATATCAAAGATATCTCTTTTTTTTGAACTTTAGAAAGATCAAATGCACCTGATTTTGATGGAATTTCAAGTTGAAAAGTCATGTGGTGAGTGAAGCATATCACATCTTACATGTACATTTTTATCTCAATTATAATAGTAGTATTTCAACTTTTAAATTTTTGAGAAGATATGGGCCCAATGTTGGATAGACAACAGTACTAACATACAATAATAGGTGAATGTTTTATAAAACTAGTAAAAATAGATCTTCTTAGTTCTAAAATAAGAGAGGAAGAGGTAATATTATAGCATTTTTTCACTTTTGCTTCATTCATGGAAGAGAGAGTTCCCTTAAAGGATAAAATTTTGATTCCAACATTTTTAAATGCTTTTAGTGTGGTGGTGTGTCTTCTTTGAGTTTATTGATTTTTCATGCAAGTAAATGGATCACTCATTTATATAACATTTATAGAAGGTTATAATGACATATTAGAAAAAATACATAATATAAAGGTCATGCCAATGTTAAGCTAAATCTATGGTCTATAGAAAGGAACCATTCAAAAAAGATCCTAATAATCAACTACTATTAGGCATGTAGTATTACCAAGCATTAAGTTCTCACCTTCATTAAAATCCATCTTGGTGTTATTTTTATTTTGGTTTTCATTTTGGTTTGGACTTATGGAAATCCTCACTATAAATCTTTACTCTCACAATTACTCCAAAAATAGAGTGTGCACTTATCTTCTTTGTAAGTTTCTCTTCTAGATTTGGATAATTTTTCATTATTTTAGTTTATTAGATGCATTGGAGATGATTCCTATATGATCCATTTGTTTGTACCTAGATATGACATTTAGTATAATAAATGATTACTATATGATTATCTCATTATGAAAAATTGGCAAATACTAGCTTCCCATTAATTATTGGCACTTCATTTAGTTAGTCATCTATATATACCTCCTCATCTCCGTCCATGTATTATCTGTTGAGATGTCAAGCTCAACATGAGCTGATACTCTCACGAGGTGCCTGCATGACTGTTTAACATTTATTTACTGGCGGGTTTGGTAGCTGGCACCGACATATCTTCGCCAGAGATTCGATAGCTGGACTACACTGACTAGTCCACATCTACTAGTGTGTTCACATTATGGACCGCGCTTGTATATACTCTATTATGTTTATTAGTCACTTTATCTTCTTTGTAGACCTCTTTTGTTGTGTGAAGAAGAAGAAGAATTTTCAGCCTCTCACCTTGTGTTCTCTTCGAGGGTTTGTGTGAGTGTGTGTGTGTTTGCAAGAGCTCAAGCTCTCTTCTCCCCTCCTGCATCTTTTCATGGTATTAGAGCCTGGTTCATACTAAGGGTTGAGCAACAAGCTGTTAAATTTGCAGCAATGTGATGAGCTATGGTGGATCAAATGCTAGAATCAACATCATTAGAAAAGAGATTAGATGATAATTAAGATGTGAGCAATTAACTGATAGCTTAACGTAGGCATGGATAATAAAAAACCAGCAAATTCTCATTAGGCCAATGCCTCAATTTATATGGTTTACATCCAAGCATCTAATCCCACTGATTTCTCCTTGATTCACTCCACCTCTTTTTCTTGATTCTCTCCACCTCTTCCCAGAATATCTCCACACCTCCTAAATCTCCTCATGCTACCCTTTATTCTCTCTGAGTAGATACTTCTCACCTTTTCATAGCTCACATTTATAGATTCTCTTTTACAGCCTCTTGCTAAGGGCTTGTTCCTGCACACACCCTATTCACTTGTATATTTCAACACCTCCCCTCAAGTGAATACTCTTAGCACACTTGGACCCTATACCAAGTTTCCCTCTTACTTAGTAGCCCACGACCAGTGCCTCAAGTCCCTAAACTCATAGTCCTTGACACACACTCTCTCTCTATGTGTCCAAGGCTTACTACTACAAGTGCCCGTGACCTTGACTAAAGTGCTCACACATACATCTACCACATGGCCTACATCATCGGTGGCTCAGAGGTGGTTTTACTCTGTTGGGGTAGGTTACATTGGGTTGTGGGGTTTCTCTCTCTCTCTCTCTCACAGAAAAGGTGATCTGACTCCACTTCTTTAGGAGCCTTCATGAAGTTTGTTGATGTCGTTCCTTCTCCACTGGGTTTGCTGTAGCAGTCTCTTGCCATGTGTCCTGGCTTTCCACAATTGTGGCAAGTGAAGGTCCTTCCTCCTACTCTGCCTCTTCCTCGTCCTCGTCCCTCGAGAGAATCCTCCTCGGGTGAAGAATGCTTTTTCTTCTCTTGCTGTTGAGTCCAGCCATTTCTTCTCTTTGACTCTGGTCTCTTGCTCTAGTAGAGCTCCTTCTATCTCCTGCAGCTTCAATTCAGGTACATTCTTTAATGTTGCTACAATGTTTTCATATTCACCTTTGTCCACACTCTTCAGAAGCACTGCTAGTGCCTCATCATCTTCTATCTTTTTGCCAATAGTAGCTGCTTAATGCTTTTATATTTGTTCAAGTGTGTGATTAAAGGTTCACTTTCCTTCATATCTAGTTTGTAGAATTGCATTAACAGATTTATCTTTGAATTTTTTGCTTGAGTGCCAAATAATTTATTGAGTTCATCCCATGCATCTTTTGCCCATTGTATCCATGTGATGTGATGAATGATTTCATCATTTAAACTGAGTGTGATAAGTCCTAATGCTTTCTCATTCCTACTCTTCCACTCATTTTCCCCTCTCACCTCTGGGCATTCATTTCTTCCCTCAACTAGCTCCCATAGATTTTTCCTCATGAGCAAATACATGGTTTTTGTCTGCCATGTGTAAAACTACTCCCCATTAAATTTGGCTATCTCTTGTGCCGTACTCATGATGATGTGAAGGGGGTCTTACCTCTTGATCCAATTTCAAGACTCAAGGGCAGTGTCTACTCTTTTACAACTCAATCTGGTGTTTAGGTGATGATTACAGTAGATTTATCAACATAAATTCACCTGAAGTTACATTAAACCAAGGGTAACAAATCTCTATGGAATGGTTGGAGTATCAAACCATCTTCGAATTGTAATCTGAAGTTATAGGGATCTCTATCAGATACCCAATGGTTAATTTGAATCCTCAATTGCACCAAAATATAGTGATTAATACTAATTAATCAATTGATTAGCAAATTAATCCTCTATTTTGTGTGCAAAAAATAGAGTATGCGGGGAGTCCAAATCTGGGGCCTTAGAGTTCAAACGACATCAAATCCTTTCAAGGCCATCAATAGCAATTAGTCTAATAGAGGATTAAGCCAAGAAACACAAGATTTGACCGAACATTGAATGCTTAATCTTTGTTTTACCAAAGTCACCTACAGATTTGATGAAGAGCTTGGATCTCATTGTAGACTTGATCAAATCAAACACTGTCTGTACCAGCTTGTAGAAAACCCTTGAAAACCCCTAGGGCCAAGAGGAATTAGAGCCATTTCATCTGGTGCAGTCAAGAACTCCAATTCTTCAGGAAAAAAAGCGCTGGCGAATTAGCAAAAATCGATTGCTCTAGTAGGCGGTTTGCGTGCCGATTTGATGGGCTAAATGGTGGGCAAGGTGGCTATGTTTGGCTAAAATCTTGGAGGCTATTGTTAAGCTTGGAGGGAGATCAAGCCCCTCCACTAGCTGGGGGTGTAGAGAGCTTGTTGAAAAAGAGGTAAAATCTTAATTATCTACTAATCCTAATTAGCTAAGTGATTAACAAGATAATGGGCTCATAAGATTGATGGATTCTAGGCTAGGCTCTTATACCATGTTAAATTTGCAGCAATGTGATGAGCTATGGTGGATCAAATGCTAGAATCAACATCATTAAAAGAGATTAGATGATAATTAAGATGTGATTAGTGAGCAATTAACTGATAGCTTAATGTAAGCATGGATAATAAAAAACCAGCAAATTCTCATTAGGCCAATGCCTCAATTTATAGGGTTTACATCCAAGCATCTAATCCCACTGATTTCTTCTTGATTCACTCCACCTCTTTTGCTTGATTCTCTCCACCTCTTCCAAGAATATCTCCACACCTCCTAAATCTCCTCATGCTACCCTTTATTCTCTCCCAGTAGATACTTCTCCCCTTTTCACATCTTCTCTCACATTTACAAATTCTCTTTTACAGCCTCTTGCTAAGGGCTTGTTCCCGCACACACCCTATTGACTTGTATATTCAACACAAGCAAGAGAAGCACAGGAAAGCGGTATGAGGGTAAGAGCTTTATCTACTATTCCCCCTTTGTGTTGGCTCGCGAGCTCTTCGGGAGGCCCTGGCAAACAAACTCTGATTGAGGAGCTTTATTCATGGGAGGAGAGCTATAGGGCAACTATAACGTCCGTGTGGATAAAGTTTTTCAGGCTAAAAATGCATTTCGGGCGCAGTTGGACCTCCATTTTTCAGTTCGCACAGTAGGCATTCTCAAAGCACTGTGGGTAAGTTTTGATTCTCTGCCAAACTTTGTTTTGGGAACTACAAGAACAACGATTGATTGTGCAGACATTGTGTGTGATGCAAAGAGGTCTCAAAGTTACCATTGGGTGTATGTACCCAAAGTAAGGTCACTGGTTGTGATAGTTTGGGTGCAGTATAGTATTGTTGTAGAGAATACAACAGTTTGGTGCAGGTCAATCAAGAGTGTTGTTGTTGGTAAATTTGTCTTGCATAAAAGATGTCGAATGATGGAATAAACTAGATTGTTGCAAAGAAGCTTGACAAGAATAATTTCCATGCTTGGAGCTTTAGATTAACAAATTTCTTGATGGGAAAAGTTTACTGGGACTACATTGAAGGTGAACATGAGGAGGAACTAGAGATACCAGAGATTAATTCAATTGCTATAAAAAGAGTTCAAGGATTGGAATCAAGGAGCAAGGAAAGTCATGTATTGGCTTTCTATCAGCATACATGACACTATGATTGGGCATATACAGGATGCGAAGTCACCTAAGGAGGCATGGGACACCTTAGTGAAGTTGTATGAAACCAACACCAAGGCACAAAAGATTCAGTTAAAGCATGAGTTTCATACTATGGAGAAGAAGAATATGTCTATGAATGATTATGGAGAAGAAGAATATGTCTATGAATGATTATGCTTTTAAGATCAAGGGCATTGCAGAATCCCTTATATCAATTGGTGTTTCTGTTGATGATGATTATAAGGTGGAAGTGTGTCTGTGTGGTCTCGAGCCACAATACAAGGCGCTCAAGATGTCTATTCAGACTTGGGAGAACATTCCCAACTTCACAAATTTGTTGTCAATGCTGATCATTGAAGAGAAGAACTTGGGTGAAGATCAACAAACTTCACAAAACAAAAACAGAGTAGGAGGCCTTCTACACAAGTTCAGGTAGAGGTCATGGATGTGGCCAAGGTGGTGGCCGAACAGGTAATCAGAATTATGGTCAACAGTAGTAATAGTCCCAGGATTCACAATAATAACATACAGGTGGAAGAGGCCAGTTTAGAGGCAGGGGGAGCCAAAGAGGTCGTGGTAATTAGCAAAGGCAACATAATGATACACGAGGCTATTTTTACTATGGTAAGCCTGGGCATGTGTAAGCAGATTGCTATAAGAAGCAGAGTGACATGCAAAATGGAAAAGTGCAACAAACAACTATGCATCCTCTGAGAATAATGAGAGGTTGTTTGTTATGCAACATGTGGTTAATGCTGTGTCTGGAAATGATGTAGCAGCATGTAAGAATGACATATGGTATGTTGATTCGGGTACTTCAAACCACATGACAAGTCATGGTGAGTGGTTCAAGGAAATGAAGAGTCTTGAAAGACCATGTTTTGTTGAAACAGGGGATGACACTGCTTATCCGATTGCCAATGTTGGAGATGTGCCATTGCCTATGCAGGATAGTAAAGTGAAGTACCTTACAGATGTACTTCATGTTCCGAACATTACAAAGAATTGGTTTTTGTTGGCTAGATGATTGAGCAGGGTTTCCAGGTTCGGTTTAACCCCGATGGTTGTTATGTAGAAGACTCTAAAGATAAGTGTAGGTTGGTTGCAAAAAGGCAACAGAGTGGGTAGAATGTTTACATTGAATGTAAATATGCCTGAAGGGAGTGCTGTAATGTTTGCAAATGGTTCAAGAGTTGTTGCAAATACAAACATTTGGCATAAGAGAAATGGGTATATAAATGTGCAAAGGATGAAGTCTATGATGCAGACTAAAGAAATTGTGACAGGGCTATCTAAGTTTAAAGTTGAAGGTATGCAGAAAGCTTGTGAAGCATGTCAATTTGGAAAGCAAACAAAACATGTATTTCCACATGACAGAAATGTGAGCAGGAAGGTGCTAGATGTTGTGCATTCAGATGTATGGGGTCTTGCGAAGACTATCTATGGGTGGTT
The DNA here is from genome assembly GCF_041138505.1 of Cibotium barometz. Lineage (NCBI taxonomy): Eukaryota > Viridiplantae > Streptophyta > Polypodiopsida > Cyatheales > Cibotiaceae > Cibotium > Cibotium barometz. The sequence goes on along the minus strand of NC_141066.1, from coordinate 7,634,354 downwards.
GCAGGTACTACGTAACATTCATTGATGACCACACAAGGAAAGTGTGGGTGTATTTCATGAAGGAGAAGAGTGAAGTGTTTACTAATTTTCAGAATTTCAGAGTTATGGCTGAAAAATAAACAGGAAAGCATGTGACGTGCCTAAAGAGGGGAAGAATACTTATCCAATGAGTTTTCTAAATTCTTGCAAAAGAATGGCATTTAGAGACAATTTACATGTAGATACACTCCGCAGTAAAATGGGGTTGCTGAGCAGAAAAATAGGCACATTACAGAGATAGCACGAGAATTGCAGAGAAGAATATGCCACATAGCTATTGGGCTGAGGCTGTGGGCTGAGGCTGTGTCTATAGCAGTTTATATCATGAACATGACTCCTACTGCAGCCATATATGATGTAACGCTAGAGGAGAGGTTTACTGGCAGGAAACTTGATTTGTCTCACTTGAAAGTTTTTGGATGTATTGCATATGTGCATGTGCATGTGCCAGATGAGTTACGTACCAAGCTGGATCCAAAGGTAAAAAAAATGTGTGTTTATTGGGTATTCCCTCGAGCAAAAGGGATATAGATGTTTTAATCCTTCTACACATGAATTGAGGTGAGGGTAAGCAAGGATGTAGTATTTGATGAGATTAGTTGGTATGCTGTTGAAAAAGATGTTGGGGCTAATGTAAGTGGAAATGTGGTTATACAAAATGCAAGTCAGCAATCACAGTCATTGAGTGGATTAGGAGAGTCCTCATCTAGTAGTTCTATTGATAGACCATGGAGTGGCAGGTTGCGTCATAATTCCAGTCCTGAAAAATGTAGTTGGTACATCACATAAAGGCAAAGAGAAAGTGATTGAGCCCCTTGGTATGCCTGATATTTCTACAGGGCATTCTCTTGTTGATGGAGATTCTAGTGGCTCAGAGATGAGCCTTGATGAGGAGCTTGGGATTCCAGCCAATGAGGAAACTTGGTGTGAAGAAGGCTATGGAAGCCATGAATGCAAAGTTACGAAGATCTGGAAGACTCAAAAATTCCGTGCAGGGGTTGACTTATGATGGTTATGTGGCACATCACTATGCATATATGGCAAAAGTTGTGCAGGTTGTTGTAGAACCCACATGTTTTGATGAGGCTATTGGAAATGTGTGTTGGGAGAAATATATGGATGAGGAGATGGATACATTGTATGGAAATAAGACTTGGGATTTAGTGCCATTGCCTAAAGGCAAGAAAGCCATTTGCTGTAAGTGGGTGTATAAGGTGAAACATAACAATGATGGTAGCATAACTAGGTACAAGGCTAGATTGGTAGCCAAAGGATATGCGCAGACACATGGGATTGATTATGAGGGAGACATTTTCCCCAGTTGCAAAGATGGCAACTGTGAGAGTTGTGATTGCGGTGGCTCCAGCTAAGGCTGGTTTTTACATCAAATGGATGTAAAAAATGCATTCTTACGTGGTGACTTGCAAGAAGAGGTGTATATGGATCAGCCACCAGGTTTTGAGGATACAGGTCACCCAGAGTATGTATGTAAGCTTCGTAAGGCCTTGTATGGACTGAAGCAAGCTCCACAAGCATGGTATGACAAGATTTTTGAGTATCTTGTCACTATTGGTTTTTATATGACAGATGCAGATCACTCTTTGTATGTGCGCAAGAGTGATAAGGGTATTGTGATCAACACCACATATGTAGATGATCTTATTATTGGGGGCGACAACTTGGAAGAGATTGAGCATGTGAAAAGTCTTCTCAAAAGGAAGTTTGAGATGAAGGATTTGGGAGATATGTGCTATTTTTTGGGAATTGAGGTCATTCGCACACCTGAGGACTGTCACAGAGATAGTATGCATTAAACATGTTGTCCAAGTATGGGATGGCTAGTTGTAAGCCAATCTTCGTGCCATTAGATCAAAATGGCAAGCTTAACGGATGTAGGTCATGTGTTGGAGGATCCCACAATGTACAGGAAGATTGTGGAGAGTTTGATGTATGTCACGCGATTAGCAAGCTAGATTTGAGCTACACTATTGGCTTAGAGAGCCAATTTATGCAGGTTCTACACAAACCACGTCTTGACAGTGTGCAACGCACACTTCGGTACTTGAGGGTCACTATTGATTATGCATTGTTTTATGCAGCAAGTGTACCATTGGAGCTATATGGGTACGCAGATGTAGATTGGGCAGGTAGCATCTCAGAGACAGGAGATCTACCAGTGGATTTATGTTTTCATTGGGGAGTGCTGCTGTGACATGGAGCAAAAAGAAGCAGCCCATAGTTACCTTGTCGAGTACAGAGGCAGAGTAGTATAGAGGAAATGCGGTGGCAGCATGTGAGGTAGCTTGGTTATGCAAGCTGATTTGGGGTTGCATGTGGAGAGAGATTGTCATATATTGTGACAATCTTATCAGTATATAGTTGGCCAAGAACCGAGTTTTTCATGCGCGGATGAAACACATTGAGGTGTGTTACCACTTCATGAGAGAGAGAGAGAGTCTTGGCAAGAGCGACATAGACTTGGCCTATGTCAGCACACACAGGATCAGGTCATTGACATCTTTACGAAGGCCTTGGGAGCTGAGAAGCTTCGCAGATTTCGAGATATGTTTGCAGTTCATGAGCTGGAGTTGAGCTTGAGGGGGAGTGTTGAGATGTCAAGCTCAATGTAAGCTCACACTCACGAGGCACCTGCATGACTGTTTAACATTTATATCACTGGCGGGTTTGGTAGCTGGAACCGACATATCTTCGCAGATTCGACAGCTGGACTACACTGACTAGTCCACATCTACCCACTCCTCTTAGCGTGTTCACATTATGGACCGCTTATATATACTCTATTATGTTTGTTAGTCACTTTATCTTCTTTGTATACCTCTTTTTTTGTGTGAAGAAGGAGAACTTTCAGCCTCTCACCTTGTGTATTCTCTTCTAGGGTTTGTATGAGTGTGTGTGTGCTTGCAAGAGCTCAAGCTCTCTTCTCCCCTGCATCTTTTCATTATCATTCAAGTAAATTTTCTACATAGATTTTAAGGCCCTTGGAACACCTCAATTCATTTTCCACAACTTTAATTTTGACTTCTTATAAGATGTGTTCTCTCTAGTATTCCTTGACCACTCCCTTGATGATGCTAATGATCTTATGCAAGCCTTGCTTCATATATTCTTTCTCATTTACAACAATTGATTCTTTATATGGATTCTCTAGCCATTTTCTAGTGTTTTGAGGAAATATTATAATTCATGAAGTCGCTCCTTGAGTGTGGTGATGCCTTCTTTGAGTCTTTTGATTTGTTCATGCAAGTAAATGGGCCACTCAGTTGTCAATTTAACACACGCCTTCTTGGCAACACCAAAGCGCTTGAAAAGGAGAGATTTGGCAATTTTAAATAGAAAGAATCTGCATTGTGTGTAAATCCATTTTTAATTATTTCCCTTTATAAGTAACTCAATCAAGTTATGTGGTCATCGACAGTATCCCAAGTGGAAAGGGTGGTAGCTTGGTCAAGTTATCTCCCAAACGTCTAGTGACCACTTGGGATGATGCGATTGGAAGTATAACTCGATCGAGTTATGTTAACGGTGTCCCATCTGCACAACACGATCCTAAAGTGAGGACCCTTATTGTACAACCACCGATGGAGGACTAGCCTTTGTTAACAAAATTTTTTGGGTCAAGTTATAGAGTTGAGTATTGTTGGAAGGTCAAAGGTGGTAAAGGTAAAGAGAGGTTACTTTGCTAACAAGATGTTAATTTGATTTGTTTAGCCATGTACAGGGGTATGGTTCCTTTTCTACACTTATCACATTAGTCATCATAAAGGAGCTTGAAGATAGAGGTGTGAAACTACTAGAAACCAAAGGAGCCGATTCCCCACTCTCTTATATGAACTAGAAAAGACCCCACTTCAAAACAATTTCTTTTTCCAATCAAAAGTTTCCTCCCAATATTACCTCAAGTATATCACTTTTCAATTTCACTATTTTCTTGTTTTCATTTTTATTTTCAAACAAAAAAATTGTATCACCCTTTTATAAATATAGCCTTATAAATAGATGCTATATTGTAAGGGCCCCTATTTGGAGCTGATTCCCCAGTCTCTTATATGAACTAGAAAATACCCCACTTCAACACAACTTCTTTTTCCAATCAAAAGTTTCCTCCTAATACCTCAAATATATCACTTTTAAATTTTGTTATTTTCTCGCTTCCATTTTAATTTTCAAGCACAAAATTGTATCACCCATTTAGGAATATATCCTTATAAATAGATGCTATGCAGTAAGGGCAATAGGGCAGTTTCTTTTTGCTTTGGGTCCACCCGCCCCTATTTGGGAATGGTAACTTATTAGACTAAAATGCACATTGAAGTTTTTATTACTAATAGATAAAAAAAACTTAAAGTGAACATTTTCATGGATACAAGTCTGTTTCTAACTTTAAAAATTAGACACCCTAAATAGTAATTACTTGATAGGCATATGTATTGTTCATGAAACTTATGGGGTCTAAAAAAGAGCCTCTTTTATGACTTCATGTGGAAATTAATCACTAAATTGCCACATATAGTGTCTTAATTCTATTGTAGACTTCTTATGTATTATATTGTATTGAAACAAGTGTTGATGTCAAAATCTATATCATATGCGAGCTTGTTGCATAATACAATCACTCGTATTTTTTACATTATGCATGCACAATATCTTATCATGAAAATTTTGCAGGATATAATATTTTTGTCTCCAAACACATCTACACTTAACCAATAAAATTTATGCCATTGCTTTCTAGGTGATCACTAAAATCCATTGATTTAGACATCTAGTTTCCATATATAGGTTTTGAATTTGCAAAGATTTATGAAGTTGTTGATATCATTTTTTTGTATATGAAAGAATAACTAATAATTTAACACAAAATAGACACCTTGTCATTATATACTTGTGACTTATGAAGGATTGAAAAGAAAGTAAAATTAACTTTGGTTAGGTTTGCAATCTGATAAGTCAACTTAAATGCATATATTAGCAACAACATTATTAACTAGACTTATATATATTTCCCCATGAATTAAACAAGAAAGTGTATAAATTTAAATACTATGAAAAAATTATTTTTAGTATGATACCAATGTTCTTGTGCATATGCAAAGTAATGATTTTGCATGTGTCATGCCCCTTATGTGCCAAATTGATCAACCCTTTTTTATATTGAATGTGTTAAGTGTCATAAATTAACAATACAATTTGATGGTGGAATTAATGGGCAAGAATGAGTGTGTTTTTATTATGCCTCTATGTGAAATTTATATAAAAACATTAGAAACTATGCTATAAAATTACTACATTTGTGGCACATCTAACATTGATAAAAAAATTTAAGGAATATTATTTTATATTTTTAATTGCATATATCGTGATCTATAAATGCCTCTTTGATCTATGAAAAACATCCTTTTTGCATTTCTTTTGAAAAAATCTAGAATCTTCAATGCTCTTAACTATTTTGTCCATGAGCATGTTAATATATGATAAAGAACTTGATGTACACATAGCCCACAAATGGGCGGCTGGTTGCTTCATGAAATCATGTTTATAATAAACTTTTTAGAATCTAAAGAATTTATGCTTTCCTACCTTGATGAAAGCTTAAAGTTAGTTATGACATGCTATTGTGGGTAATCAAACTCTCGGAGTAAACATGTGGTTTTTTGTAGGTAAATTCAAGGGGCATGACTTCTAAGATTTATTTAACATATGTATGCCACCACAACTTGAATATAAAATAAACTTACAAATTTTCTTTCTTAATGTGAATGTAATCAATATTCACTCCATTAGTCAAATATGTAAATGTAATCAATATTCCCTCCATTAGTAAAATGTGATTGTCCCCTCCTTTCATGTTGACATTCTTGAGCAATTCTCGTGTAATAGACATTATGTTTTTGTTTAAAATTCAATTAAAGATTGGAAATGTTTTTTTAACACAAGAGAAACAATGAAGGACTTACTTGGAGAATAAGTTTTTTTTCTTTATAAATTTTTTTTAAAAGAAATCTCTCCATAACTTTAATGCTTCATGATTAAGGAAGGTGGGAAAAAGTCTATAGATGCTAAGAAGCTAGACGTTGACTTACGACTTTAGTTTTTTTAACATAAAGCTTATTAAAGGACTCATCATGAATGCATGTTTTCTATAATGTTGCCACTATTTCACATAAATCTAGAACTTTTGATCTAGAACTTTTCCTAGCACTTTCCTTATTAGAGAGACTTTAACAAAAATCTTTCCTTTTTAATCACTCAAATATCAAAAATTGTATCCTATGAAGTAAGATGGGTTTTATTCATATATTTTGTAAAACTTTAGTTCTTAAATATGAGACATACAATGTGTCATTACCATACTCTCTCTCTCTCTCTCTCTCTCTCTCTCTCTCTCTCTCTCTCTCTCTCTCTCACACACACACACACACACATAAATATTAGAAGGAAATAATGAGAAACTTCTAAGGAAGACTTTTGAACAGGTTCACCCTAATCTAGATGTAGCTTTTAACACTAGCCTTTTAAAGAAAAAATATTTTTTGTGGCTTTGAGATACTTTTGCAAAAAAAAAATCCATTTCTCTTAGATCCATTTAAAAAACCATATTTCTCCATGGTCATATTTTAATCACTTTTCTATAAAAATGTTTAAGTTTTTTAGTATTAATTTAAAATCACTTTGAGTAATTATTCAAGTAGGTTAAAACTATAATTGAAGAAATTTTTTATTTTTATATGTAAATTTGGCAATTATCCTCCATGAGTTGAAGAAATAGTTTATTTTATACTACACATACACACGCGCGTGCATGCGTGCACAAACACACACATGCACAAATAGAAGTCTAAATTTATAAAGGTTTACACATACATGCGTGTGCACACATACAACACGGTATATATACATGTTTACATTTAGTCACGTGCATATGTACATAGAGACATACATCCATATGTCAACGCATACATATACATAGATATAGTGCACATAAACACATACATCTACATCCATATGTGCATGTATTCATGTACATTTTTCATGTTTAGACAGATGCATGCAAGTGCAAAGATATGCATTTTAGTGGTTCTTCGGCCTTACACACACACACACACACACACATACACACATGCATGCACACATGTACATAAGTACACACTTACACATGCGCACGCACACACACACACACACACACACACAACACACACACACACACACACACACACTCAAGTTTGCTATATATGTGAATATAGACACACATCATACATCAATACATGCACGCATGCACACACACATGCACATACATACACACACATGCATGTGTACGTGCACATACATATACACACACACATGCATGTGCGTGCACATATACACACATACATACTTTGTGACTAAGAGAATGCATATTGTGCATGATGGTTTTTGTCAACCCTATGAAGTGCGATGAACGTTTTGTGGTATCTCGAGACTTGCTATATCTCGGCCTCGACTAAGTGGTAGTATCTTAAACTACTACTGCTTAACCTTAGCTAGTCTAGTTAGATTGTCTCCACCTCCTAATACTTGTTACCTAGGATGCAACTATGGGTCTTGCCGTCTCCTAACCATCTCACCACATTTGGCCACTATCCCCACCAGTGTTTAATTGGAATTGCTAGGGTCACTCGGTTACGCACCACAACGGCTACTCCTCGTCATCTAGGGGGCTTACAAAATAGAGCACATTTGTCATCCACAAAGTAACAACACGAGGGTAGAGCATTGAGCAAATGCTTTTCCAACACGTCCTCTCAATGTCCACCCGTAGGAACTACCTCTTTGGTCCAATGCTGAGTTGATGAACATGTTGCTTTTTAGCAAATCTCTCCCAAGAGCCTATGTAAAAACATCTACACAATTCTTTGTCTTTTGGTTGTAGACAAGCTCCAGCTCTCCATCCATGAAAAGATCATGTACGTTATAATAATGTATTTTAATATACTCTATAGGAGAAAGCACCATTGTATGCTGCTTCTTATTGATAAAACTGCTGACTTGCACTCAGCCATGCCAAATGCCTTCAAAATTTCTCTTACATACTTTTGCTAAGAAATCAAGATTCCATCAGACTCTTCCAAAACTCAATCCCCAAATAGAAATGCATAAGCCCAAGGTCTATCTTTTGAAACTCTGAACTCAACATCTCTTGTGTCTGTTAGATCTTCTCTTCATGGTTCCCTGTCACATAATGAATGAGGTCATCCACCTATAGGATAATGATCATATGCATGCCCTCCTAAGAGAATATATATATAAATTTACATTGTCCAGGCTTTTAGAAAGACCAATACTTACAAAGAAAGCATCTATCTATTGGTACCATACCCAAGGAACTTGTTTCAGCCCATACAATGCCTTTTGGAGTAAGGGGCTTGTTTTAGTCCATACAATGCCTTTCGAAGTCCACGTTGTTTTCTAAACTAAGTATCTTAAACCTGCATGGATGCACCACATAAACTTTCCCTTGAGATGGCCATTTAGAAATACTGACTATAATACCTACCACTTACTATGAGCACGAACAAGGCTAGTATTATATGAATAGTGGTCAATTTAGCTGTGGGGATGAATGTATCCTAGAACTCAAACCCTTCACATTGTGCAAAACCCTTTACCATGAGCCTTGCCTTGTTCTTCCAATGTACCATCAGACTTGTACTTGGCCTTCCAAACCCGCTTGGTGCCAATAACTTTCTATTTTTTGCAAGAGAATCTATAATATCCCAAGTGTGGTTTCTCATGATTAAGTCATACTATGACATACTCTGAGTGCATGCCCCCCTCCAATTTGGATCTACTGATGCTTCATCCAAGTTCGCTGGCTCCTATACTTTCTTTATCTCAACCATCAAAGCCATATAGGATCCCTATATGTGGTGTTGCATGCTTCTCTTCTTCATCATCTGATGAATCCACCTCTTGTGGAGTTGGTACTATCATCAATAGTGGTGGTTGTGTCTCCTTGGCTACTTTTTCATTGAAGGATAGTGTAGATGGAGCCTTCTCCTCTATAGCTAATGTAGGTTGTTCCTTGAACACCACATCACGACTAATAATTATCTTCTTTGTATTTGGGCCTTATAGTCATGCAACTGAAGGTTTCTAAATAGAATAAGATTCTTGAGGTGTCATGCCCTTTACTATACAGAACTAGTATATATAAAGTGCCCAAGGTCGGCATGGATGAAGGCTTCCTTGCTGGCACTGAGAAGATATCTTCAAGAACCTCTTGTGATTGAACACATCAATCAAGTTGTAGTCTAAACTTTTGAAGTTGGTGCATTTTTGAGTTACATCTAGCTTGGACTATCCTTCTTGGGACCTACGGGAATAGGAGGGCCCATATCATCGCATATGCCGACATTAGCAATACAATTTTCTTAGGTTCATCATAGTTGCAGATGTCATATGATTGTATTGATTCTCCTTTAATAAATTGTTTGAATTTGGGCAAGTCTTGTAATTCTAGAGGGCACATATCCCAATTGTGTTCACCCATGAACATGCTTTGCTTGGGTGGAGGCTCCACACATTCCAGTTGTGTTCACCCATGAACACACTTTGCTTGGGTGGAGGCTCCACAGTTTGGCCTTTCCCTCCACACACCATAACTTTGTGGATATCCTCCTAATTAGCCAATTTACAGAAACCCCTCGTAAATTAAATTCTCCTTTTACTTGCCCTTAGAGGATCCTTTCCAGCAATTAGGCAACCTCCAAGCGTGAATGGTGTGAGCTCATATCCTTGAAGGCACCTTTTCCAATCTGTCATGCTTTGATGTGGTAGCATGCTTAGTCATCATAAGTTCAACTCTATGAGTATCAAGCTTGCTATGCATGTCTTTGAAGTTTAAACACTCAACTGTAAAACTTGCACTAGAGTGCCTTGCACCATCTATTCAGTGAAAGCTAAGGTGAGAAAGACTCCAGTCTATGGTATATCATATATGTATGGATTATGTTGAGAAGGTAGGGCAAATAAATCATTACATGCTGTTGTGCTTGAGAATCGAGTAGTTGGAAATTGCAGTTGAATGTTCTGCTGCGAGGATTATTTATTCCCCCGAAAGATCAGCTTCAAAGTTCAAATTTCACAATGATGTACAATTGTGGCATATCTAAAAAGCCTTGAGATTAGATTTTGCACAAGCCCACACAGCGGGATTGACTCTTGGGAGTTGGGATTTTACAAATGGAATCGATCTGTGGAACTGGCCTCGTGATGTGTGCGTGCGCGTGTGTGGGGTGTGCGTGTGTGGGTGGGGGTGGTAATATTTCACCGGGAGGGAGAGACGTTAAATCTTTCCAATGATTTTGCAGATTGTACTAAATTGTAGTTTCGTGTGGTGCAATGCGACGTAGGTTCCTGGTAGTGTACACCCACCACCCCATGCCAGGCGTGGACAGACGCACTGCACTGGTGGAGATATAGTCTGGATAATTACCTTTTAACGGGCCACGGCCTTCTGGTAACGCCGGTTCACCGTACCGTACTTTAGGCGTTGTAGCTTATCTTAACTAATAAACATATTACATAATATACAATAATATGATATGATAAAACAATTCCATGCAGGATTACCCTTAATACTTGCCCCTAGCTCTATCTCTACACTAGTATTCTCCACTATTCTTACCCATGTGTCACTCTCTCTTGCCATCTCATTTTGCCACGTGCCAAGAGTGTACAAGGGGGGACAGACTACTTGTAAGGGAGGACAGACTACTTGTAACGTGTCACTCTCTGTGACCATCTCATTTTGCCACATGGCAAAAGTGTACGAAGGGAACAGACTACTTGCAGCATTGCAGTCGTTCCCACTAGGTTAATTTATCCTCCTCCCTAAACCTCTCACATATATTGATCAAGGTGTCCAAGTATAATTTATCATACTCGCACCCTATCACCACCTTTCACACCTAATATTGACCAAGGTGTCTAATCTTGGGCTACCTTTTGATGGGCAATCTTGCCCCTTCAAAAAAAGGACGATACATGAAATTCGACGAGCAAAGAGTTGGTCCGCCAAATCCATAACATATATGTCTTTCTTCCCCCGTTCTCAAATGTCCCCTTTCCCTTTGTACAAGCAAGTACACAATTGATTTAAGGTGGATGCTTCAATTGGCATCTTTTGGAACTTCTAAGGTGCCCTTACACAGGCCTTCATTCTTAAAATGTTCAAAATTGGCTATGACAACTATCAAAAAGCAAGCTTGGTGTAGACTATCACGAGGGCATATTGCTTTTAGTCAAGTATATCTACCAATTCAGTTACATGGATGATGGATTCAAGGTGCAAACCAAGGACCTCATGAACGATCTAGAGCTAATGTTGAAATAGTATTTGATGTTCATGAAGTTAATGTTGAGTATTTGACGTTGATCTAGAGCTAACATTGAAACAATATTTGACATTGATGAAGTTAATGCACCAAATATACCAGGGCATTATTGTTGATAAATTTGAGGTGAGGTACCGTGGCACAAAAGATCCATGGTATATATGAACTAAGGAAGAGTGTGGTGATGGTGTCCCATATGATGATTGATCCATGCTAGTAAAGGTGGGCTAGTGTGCAAACATGAAGGAACATAAATGATTGATGGAGGTGCCGATCAAGTAGAAATGTAGAAGTTACCTCCAAAACATAATCACAGTGAAATTACAATAGTTGATGCCATCAAGATTATTTGAGCCAAGTTGCAAAACATGGCATGAAATGTAGAGGTTACCTCCAAAACATAATCAAAATGAAATTATAGTAGTTGATGGCATCAAGATTATTCGCTTTTGAACCAAGTTGCAAAACATGACATGAAATGTCCAATGGAGTTGATGGCATCCAAAGCTCAAAACATGCGCACCAAGGATCAAGAGGTACTGATGAAACTGAGCCCAAGTCCAATTTAAACACAACAAGGACGATCCAAAGTGGTTGAGCCAAGAATCCAAATGTGTGATGGATGCCGCATTGGTGTACTATTCAAATATGCCACGAGGAGGATCTAGATTGGTGTACACAGTATCCAAAGGACACGATGTGGTGATTTAGAGGTGTAGATGAAGAAGAAACTATGAGACAATGGGGCCTTTGGCAAGGCATCCCATGAACTTCAACCTTGCATGCAATCCAAGCTGTGGTATTGTGCTCCCATTGTGTGAAGCATCCCCCCTAGTGCTTTACAACTCAGTAGCTTGGGATGGGAGGATAGTGAATGATGGATGGGTCATACATTTATGGCCTCAATGCTGGAAGTGGGAAACACAATGAAAAGTATGGATTTCCAAAATTTACAGGAGATCTTCCCCAGCCATGCTCATGGACCCTGGACATGCGAAAATCTAGTTCCCAGGGTTAGATGCGGAAAGGCCCTTAGAACCCATATGGCCTAGAGGTGGAAAAATGCCAACTCAGCTGCTACGTGGCGAATTTTTATTGTTAATTTTATTTATTTTTAGTGGTGGCCGTGATTCAAAAGCAAAAGCGGAGATTTTGGATTCCCCGAGAAAGGTTTCTTTTCACTAATCATTACTTTGCATGATTTGCACAAATAAGCAGCTTATTAGCAAAGTTCCATTGACTTGCAAAGCAGTACTGCCGCACACCATTAGCATTAATTCGTGTCTTGCGCTTTCGAATCTAAGGTCGAAAGATTTTTTTGTCCTCAAGTTTGCGTACTACACACAGATAGTGGACTTTCTTATTAAACTAGGTGGAGTATTCGGACATAAACGCTTTGTGATGAAAAACGCTGAGATCGCACGGCTCTCGTCTTCACACGCAACCAATCGAACGCTATATAACACAAGTCTGTGTGTGTGTGTGTACACATGGTAGATATGGAGCTCCATCATGATTCTCACGTTAACCTTGAGTCTAATCACTCCACTTTTAGGCGAATTTGTGTGTTCTGCGGAAGCAAGAGCGGCAACAAATCTGTGTTTAGCCAAGCTGCGCTTCAGTTGGGCAAAGAATTGGTAGGATTATGTTCATGCAATCTCCATAATCAAGCTACTGCAGCTGCAGCATACATACTTCTTTTATTAGTGCTTACTACTAATTTTCTCCTTGTCGAAATAACTAGTCTCATTAGTGCTTGATTATCTACTGCAGATGGAATGATTTGTTCTGATAAGATTCAATTAGGCGCTTTCTTTGCACCAATTGCTCATATGAATCTTGTTTTGATCTTTTTTATGTGATAATTATGAGTTTGATGAATGTAGGTGGAGCGAAAAATCGAGCTAGTCTATGGAGGCGGCAGCATTGGGTTAATGGGTCTCATCTCAAAAACTGTTTTCGAGGGAGGCTGCCATGTGATAGGGTATGCAACACATACACATTAGGACGCTAAAAAGTCTATCAAACAAGTGGTAGCAACCAAATCACACACACTTTTTGGTCACACACACACGCACAAAATCCAATTAAGCAACTATTAATCAGAATTTCACTACATATTAAAACGGAATATATCTTCTGTTTTTAAGTAGTATTAGCCTAATCGATTATAAGCACTTGAAGTGGTTGATTAAGTAGTTTCTCAACTGCTTTTTAACATGAACTAATTAACCAGTGACGTTGGTTGCAGGGTAATTCCAAAAGCGCTCACTTCACAACAGGTACTCCAACAGTGGAATAATATGTCAATATATCCAACTATAGCTGGAAAGTATGCAGTTGATCATAAGATCTACTAATCATGTAATTATGCGGTAGATTATGCTGATCAATATGATGGTACTAGATTATGCGATGTTGCTAGGGGTAAATTATGTTGTTTAGAGTTATTATGGGGTAGATTATGCTGTTTAGCGCATTGATATCTGGAATTAAGCACGGTGTACTCATTGTGCGCTTTATTTTGGTCAATTGGTTATGCAGATATCAGGGGAAGCGATAGGGGAGATGAGGGTGGTGGCGGACATGCACGAGAGGAAGGCAGAGATGGCACGCCAAGCGGATGCTTTCATCGCTCTCCCAGGCAAGCTGATCATTATGTTTACACCTTATTATAATTAATCAACGTATATATGCACGAAGTTAACTCTTTAAAATAAAAACATAATTAATCTATGTGCTTACAACATGTATGTAATTATGCATGCCGCATTGTGTTCATGTAGTGATAATGTATGCAAACCCTAGTGTACACGTAATTATGCATGTCTTAGTATCACTAGAATGATTTATGTAGTTATTGTGATCCCCCCCCTCGGGAGTCCTATCCAGCCCACCAATATGGGGCTTTGGTGGGTTGCTTGGTGGGCTGGATAGGACTCCCGAGGGGAGGCAGTTATAGGGGCGATCATGTATTTAAGCATGTCTCAACGTGATTAGATTAATCGACATTACTTTAGTTAATAATCCTTGCAAATATCATAAGCGTGCTCAATGTTGTAATGAGTATTCATGCAGTTAAAAATAAGCCTCGGAAACCTTAGTGTTCATGTGATTATGCTTGTCTTGATGTCGTTATGATCATATAGCTTTTCAAGCCGCAATTATGCATGTCTTGATCTTATGTTTCAAAAGTAAAAACCAGTACCATTTCTGTTAGATCTTATATGCAGGCAACATAATTGGTAGATCTAATAAAGTGTAGTGGACAGATTCTTAAAAATTACGCTACAGTTTTTTAATTAGTCCCGAAAATGAAAAAACTATCTTTCCAAATCCTGTGTATGGGAAAAGAGAGACACAATTCCTTTACAAAAGTATATTTGATTGAAAACTATACGTTTTAATGCTTGAAGGAATGTCAAGTTTTTGTACAATATATAATGTCACTTTTTACATGATTTTTGGTAAATATGGCTAAGGAGAGGCCGGATCATCGTAATTAAGAAAAATTAACACTTATGATAGTTAAAGCTATGCAGAGCCCGTGTAACTCTTTGTATTGTGTTGGCACATATCTCCCATGTAATAATTACTTATAATGTATTCTACACCTCCATTATTGTATCTACTTCATGTAAGTTGAATTGCTAGTCCTACTAAGTTTCATTCCATTGGGATAATGCATGAGGTTTGATATGCTGTAATTACTTGTGTATTGTTCACAAGTTTGATGTATTGTAACTGCAGCTTGTGTATTGTTCATATTAGGCTTAATATTGCATGCATTGGTGGTGTTGTTTGAATAGGTGGATATGGCACTCTTGAAGAATTGTTGGAGATGATAACGTGGTCCCAGCTTGGAATTCATGATAAGCCGGTAGTTCAATACTAAGCTTATCAGCAAACGATTTATTTGGACTTCAAATGCATAAATCAATATGATTACAATTATAACTAATTATTACTAAGCATACTTTTATTCTGTTGTATGAATACACCCAAGTTATGTGATCCCATTAACCATACTATTATTACCTTGAATTTCAAAAGCCCCCCCCCCCCCCCAAAAAATGGCAATTGCATGTTATGCCTGCTTCAAACTTCAAAATTAGTTGGAATAGTTAAATTAAAGAGAGAAATTATAATATGGTTGATTTAAACAGGTTGGGCTCTTGAACGTGGATGGGTACTACGATTCCCTCTTGGACTTGTTTGACAAGTTTGTAGAAGAGGGGTTTATGAAGGCCGGGGCAAGGCAAATTGTGGTGTCTGCACCCACTCCAAGCGAGCTCATCACCAAAATGCAGGTAAAAACCACTGATCCTTTTTAAAGACTCTCTTCTACCTTCCAATTTAATAATATTGATCATTTATAGACCTTTGCTTATGCTGAGCCGTTTGTATATATCTGTTGGTTTCCAACAATGTAATCTCTCAGAGGCTTTAATAATGCTCAAGAATAAGCAAAACGCAGGAATGGAAGCCGGAATACGAAAGGTCAATGGAAGGGATTTTTTCTTCTTATTTTTTAGAAATCCAAGATTTCTTTTCTCTCATCTCCTTGTGCCTTGGTTGTCCATGGTTAATATATAATAGATGTGTGTATTTATGAATGATAATGATATAAATTCTAAGTAATTATGTGTATGTATATGTATATATGTATGCATGCTTCATTGTATATTAGTTCTAATGCGTACAATATATACACAATTGCATGCAAAAAATACATTCATACACAACTGCACGCATAAATACAATGCACACATACATACATACTTAGTTCTAAATATACACAATTGCATGCATACGTACATAAATAACTGTTGAAGCTAATAAGACATTAAATTTTGCAGGAGTACGTGCCGGTTCATGACAGAGTGGCTCCACGCCAGAGCTGGGAAATCGAAAAGCTGGGCTTGATTTCCAATTGATTTTTTGTCAAAGAGTGTGCCAACATTCATTCATCAACCCTTTTGTTACTTCTTGTATATTATCTAATTTAGTACTGTACTTCAGCTGCCATGGCTTCTGCATTATGCTGCAAGCCTCTCAAAAGAGCTTGTTCTACTTAGCAAGCAAACTAGAAGGCGACGCATCAATTAATCGTGAAGCGACAAACTTGTGTAATTTAATATAATATATTTGCTACTTATCATAAGGTAGAAGAGATAGTGAAAAGGCTCCCTTTGGGAAAAGATCTATTTTAAACCGTCTCTTCAGCTATTTAATTAGTTACCGTTTATGTACTAGTACATGTAAAAGCAAACCACAAAATAAAATAAAATCAAACCAGCTAACTATATCCAGTGGATTTACAGCATTTCCATTTCCATTTGTGACTTTTTATTTCTCAATTTTAAAAAAACGTACAATTTTTTTTTGAGTATGTAAAGCGTTGTTTTTTTAGCTCCAAATCTTGGAAATCGTCAAATTTCTAAAGGCCGAAATTTTTTGCAATTTGTTGAGTAAAATGTTTTCTATGAACATTACACAATTTCCTAAGGTAAAGATTTTCTATATTATAGACAACAACATTTAGCAAGTTGGCTCCTCAAAGCTATGTGTTGCTCTGAATACGAGGACTTGGATTAATGATGCATGCATCTTTGAAGCTTGGTCTCCATCGCATGGTCACAAACTGTACAGGGTGTAGAGCTTGTGCCCATTGGCTCTAAAAATGGGAAATATTTGGAAGGGCCGGTGGTACCTATCCCCTTAAGGTACTCAGGTGTGTGTGCGTGTAGATGCTCACTCACATCTCCACCTATCCTAAAAAGAGATGCGATTTATTTATAATAAAAAAACATCTCACTCGATTGTTTTCCTACATAGAAAGCCAACTTTAGACTCAAGGGTGCAATAACAAAAGGCTAAAAATTCATGTGTCTTGTGGGCACACAATCATTTCAGTATGTTCAAATGTCTCTTCAAGCATTTTTTTTTGGGTAAATCCTTTTTTAATACCAACTTCATATGTTTTTAAAACCATTTCTCTTGAGTACAATTTTTTAAAGCTCCATAATTGTTGGTATGCTCCTTTCATCAAATAATTCTCTATCTTAAGCACCTCTTTGTGAGAAGCTAGGTGTAATTATGAGGCCACAAAATCTAGACTTGTTTTGTAGTGGATTTCAATGTAATATAAAATAGTCCTTTAAAAAAAATCCATATGGTTATCTTAATTAATTAATAATAAAGAAAAAATCATGACTTGAACTAGCTAATATAGAATGTGTTGAAATAATAATATTACTATCATAAACGTAATACAAGGTATTTAAATGTCATAGCAAACTAGAAGTAATAATTAAAATTTCTTTCTTAATTAATCAACTAATTTATCAACTAGCACACAAACCCATGGCAAATCCACATAATCATAGTGTCATCATATATAAAGAAAAACTTATCTCGAAGAGACATGTGGCTAAGTTATTAGATTATACTACGCTTTCCACATGAATTTGGAATTTTGGAGTATAACTCATGGTGCTATTGGAAGGCACAAACTTTTTTCATGCTAGAATGATCAAGATGTAATGAGGAATTGAGAAGGAAAAATAATCATTAACCTAAAGACATTGGAAATACAAAACATAACAAGAACTATCACCTTTAGCAGCCTAGGGATTGCAATCTATTCACGAGGAGTACCCAAACAAAAATAACTACGTGTGCGGCAATAAGCTATTTCCTCATTACTATTTACTTCTTAACTGATTGAGCACGAGAACTTGGTAACAATCGTATGCATGGATGCAAGCTAAGATTATTTGAAAACTTTAATTTTGTAACATAAGTTGCTCTTTGATTTTTATATATTACATGAAGTTCTTCTCACTACTTTGGTAACATGCAATCTAGCTTGGCCCTAGGGCCAACCTACCATCAACAAATCTACAAGATGGTATTGCTTTGTTGATGGTAGCTTGGCCCTATGACTAATCTACCAGCAAAGAAGATGTAGATTTGTTCATGGTAGCTTGGCCCTAAGGCCATTCTAAGGTACATTGTGCTTGCAAGAATGGCCGAAGGGCCATTCTACCATATGATTTTGAGAGAGTGGCCTTAGGGGAACACAAAAGATTTGTTCATGGTAGCTTGGCCCTAGGCTTGGCCCTAGGCCCTAGGGCCAAGCTAGATTCTCTTGTAAGGGTCACCCTAGATTATCTTGTGTTCCCTAGGGCCATTCTCTCAAGATTACATGATAGAATGGCCCAAGGATAATTTTAAAATTTACCAGTGGTGGTTGATAGAATGGGAGTGTAAGAAAGCATTATGGGCCCAAGGCCATGGACAACTAGTAAGTAGGTGTGAACTCTTGGGTGGAGTATAAATACCAATGTAAATGGGATTATGGGTCATTCATGATAATGTTATCTGTTCCAAGAATCAATGGTGAGCTTCTCCCGTGAGATGCTAAGTGGTGACTCCTTCATGAGCCACTCCCTTGGTGAGGGACTAACCCACCCCTGTTACTTTCTTTCATTGGTATCAGAGCCTGGCTTTTGATCCATGATTTTTAATTTTTCTTTTCTTCTTCTCATTTCATGAAATTTCTGCTTCATTTGATTCATGGGGGAAGGGGATATGGCTAAGGTAGAGTCTGTGGTTCAAATCTGAGCACATGGACCTATTTTTTTTGAATGAGTGGACCAAATTGGAAAAAATTTCTAATCTTGATTAGCAGTTGTTAATCAAAAACGTTTTTTTGTTTGGGAGCTTTCTTGCAAACCCTAGCCATGGAATCTCAACATGAGCAAAGGACATTGAGTCTCTCATGTATCTAGCAATGTTTTATGAAGTATTTCACCTATTTTCCATGAGCAATGGGGCTCCCAATGTGGCTGAAAATCACTACCAAAACTGCCCACGTTTTTCACCAAAGTGACCCTAATCTTCATCTCCTTCAACAAATTCAAGCATTAAGGCTTTTGGTGAGTTGCTCCATCACTTCCTTACAATTTTGAAGCATTCTTTCAAGCTATGGAGTGAATTAGGGTTTTATTACACATAAAACCCTAATTTTCAGAAATTGGACTTTAATCATGGCCATTCATGCTGCTCTTTATGCATTATGAATGCTTGAATGCTACACATAGCCATTCAATGCTATGCCTTGCATATTGGCATAAGTGAGCATAGCTTTTGGCACATTTGGGGGATTGAATAAAATGTTTTGGGTTGGAAGCCCACTTTTTGGTGACACCGTTTTCCATTGTCGGTTGCACGTTTTTGGTCATAACTCTCTCATACGAACTCCGTTTTTGGAGTTCTAGTACTCAAAACGACCGCTCGTCGTCCTCTTCGAGACGAGCTATAGGTCTTGAGGTGCAGGATTCAGCAAGTGCTCTCTGTTTTCACTTTTGTACTGGATTTTCTAGTCCCGAGTAGGAACTCGCGCCTAGAACACGACCCGAGATCACCGCTCCGTGACACTTGGATGTTGTTGATGTATATGGAAATGTATTGACATTGCCATGAGTGGATGTGATGAAGGAAGCACTATGAACCATGTATTATGATATGAATGAGCATGAGTCATGCTATAAATCAATTGTAAGTCAACTCTACTCATTCATTTGAGCTTGTAACTCACGATTTTATTCCTAGAATCTAGAATGAAGTAAGGGTACCTTGGCATTTGGAGGAGAGACCAAGGGGAGAATGTCTTGAATCTTCCTTGCCGTTAGTGCCGGGTAACGCGATAAGGAAGAGGATTAGGTACTTGGTGGTAAAGAAATGGCCTCAACCTTCACCTTGCATGTAAACTTGGTGAAGGGGTGAGAAGTGCTTGGCCGGGAGATCGGCAAGCATCGACGCGCTTCATCGACCACTTCATTCGACTTGAGCAAACAAGCAAATCCTCTACATCGACTTCTTATGCAAAAGGACAAAATTGATGCCATAAGGTCACATGCTCAGATGGAAAAATGATTGAGGATTGATTTGCTTACAGTGGTCAAATGCATAAGGATTTTAATACTTGATTGAGATGCTTTGATTTGATTGAGATTTGGTGCAAAAAGAGGGGAGATCATGGCAAAATTTTTACAAAATTTGCCTACTTGCAGCCAGGACAAATCCTTGAATTTCTAGGGTTTTTCAAAAGCTTTTCAAATCTGTCCTAAAAGCTCTTCAATCTACCCGAAAACCTCTTTCAAACAAGCTAAAGATCACTCAAATCGGAGTAGTATTGAGCGGTCAAAGTTAAGAGTTGACTTTCAGCTAGAACAGTTGACTGGTCAAAGGCTGTCGACTTTTTTAAATCTATTTTTGGGGATCCTTACTCGTCTCGTCAAGAGCTTCGCATCGATATAAAGATCACCCAAATCGGATAAGAATTGAGCGGTTAACATCAAGAGTTGACTTTCAGCCGGTACAGTTGATTGGTCAAAGGCTGTTGACTTTTTCAGATCTGTTTTTGGGGATTCTTATTCGTCTCGTCAAGAGCTTCGCATCGATATAAAGAACACCCAAATCGGATACCGTTTGAATAGAGAAAAAAAAAAATCAAGTAAGTGGTCTTTGCAAGGAGGGATCAATTACGCGCATGGAAATGACTAGAGGAGGTCAAAACAAGGGAGCCCGGAATGAAAATGATCAAAGACAACCGGAAGCAATGATGGCAACGAGTTCATCAACGAGGAATGAAGAAAGTTCAACCATAAAAGCACCATCTCCAGATGAATCTCAGCCAGTGGAAATGCCTCAATCTTTGGGAACTACTCCGTTAACAGTGGACATGATGTTAATGGCTATGGAGAGTATGTTTCAAAGGATTGAAAATAACCAAACAAATCGGCAACAACAATTTGGTGAACACCTCATGGAACGGTTCGACAAGCGACACCACTACCTGGATGACGTGATGCAAAGAGGGTTAAAAGACTTGGAGAAAGCCATTAGTGCATTGGCTCCTCTCAAGCTCAACCAAGAAGCCGATATGAATGCAATGGATGGTGTACATTATGATGCCAAACATGATGGAAAGCCTTCTATGCCAGAAGAGAATAAAGTAAGACAAATGATGCCACCTCAAATGATGCCACATTCTTCTTACATGGACAAGGGCAAGAGACCTATGGGTGATGCTTCTTATGAGAGATCCAATGCCAGTATTCCAAGAACTTCATCCTTTATGCAAGATGCAAGAAGAGGGTATGAACAGAAGGGATTTAAAGATGCAGGTGATTGGCAATTGGAAGATGAGCAAATGCATAGACACTTGGGTGAAGGAAGAGGATTTGATGATCCAAGAGCACGGCAGAGGGGTTCAAGAATGCATGGTGATTTTGACAATGCTGTGAAGGACAAAATCATATTTAATAAGTTCAAAGGAGAATCAAATTCTATCGAAGACTTTGAAGAGTGGGCAAACAAGATGGATCTCTACTTCGAAATCAACCCAAGGAGCGAGATTGCCAAAGTCTACTTTGCCTCACTTCATCTTGAAGGTTTTGCTCACACGTGGTGGAGGAGGAAGCAATCTCATGGTTATGTCATCACTACTTGGGAAGAATTCAAGAATGACATAGTAGAAGAGTTTACTTCTCGCATGCAAAGGGACAATCACATTGTGGAATGGGACAAGCTAGAGCAAATCACTACCGTGAAGGAATATTCTCATAAGTTTCTAAAGCTTCTATTATACTTGGACGACTTTGATGAGCATTATCTTGTTGTCAAGTATATAAGGGGCTTGAAAGCTCCTATTGGTGGTGATGTCAAGTCTCATGAACCCGCCACTTTGAAGAAGGCAATGATGCTTGCAGAAATTCATGAAGAGAAGTACTTGACAAAGTGGGCTAGCAAAGGGAATATCAAAGGGGAAGTGATCACAAGGACTGACATGGGTTCTCATGCAAACACAAGACCTAATCTTCCAAGATTTCCTACCGTGTATGGTAGAGGGTCTAATAGACTTCCATTTAAACCACCATTTATGTCCAACAAAGCTACATACAATGAGTCCAAGCCAGCAAATGGGGGTTCAAAAAGCAAGGTTATCAAGGAGGACCGTTTGCATGAAATGAGGCTCAAAGGTCTATGTTTCAAATGTGGAGAAAAATGGAACAAGGATCACTTCAAAGTATGCAAATCCAAGGATATTTCCATAAGCTACATTATCACTGAGGACAATGCTAATCATGAGGAGGAGGAATTCCTTGAATGCAATGATGCCTTAGGATGGGGAGATCCTCATGAGGGTGGAGGTTCTCATGATGATGGTTTTGATGAAGAAAATCCTGAGTTTCCTTTTGATCCGGGTGGGAAACTAAAGTTTGCTCATGACAAAATGGATGATGGGATGCCTCTATGCGTGTGGAATGAAAACAATAGTGCACATACTACCTTGTGTACAATCTCTCATGATGCTTATGCGGGAAGTAAGGGTGCCAACACATTGAGATTGAAGATCAAGGTGAATGGATATGCACTCATTGATACTGGAAGCACGCATAGTTTTGTCAATAAAAGGTCTTTGAACACTCTCAAAATGCAACCAACTTCTTTACCAAACAAGCACATGGTGCAAGTGGCCAATGGTGATTCAATGGGTTGCAATATGAAGTGTCAAAGTACAGAATTGGAGTTGTCCAAGAGCTACTCTTGCAAAGTTGATCTTTTGGTGATTGAGTTGGGACCAATTGACATAGTACTTGGATGTGATTGGCTGTCCACTTTGAACTCTTTTACCATGAACTTACAGAAAAGTTTCATGAGTTTTGTGCATCATGGAGGGGTTATTACATTGAATGGAATGCAAGGGTCCAAGCTCTTCATGATCAATGCTACTCAAATGAAGAAAGAGTTCAAGAAAGAGGGCTATGTTTATGTACTACAGCTTTGCAAAGAGGAAGATAATAGCAAAAAGGATTGCATCGAAAATGTGGACATAGTTAAGCTACTCAAGGATTATGAAGATGTGTTTACCATGCCAAAATCAATGCCGCCAAAGAGGAGTGTTGATCACGCTATTGATTTGGAACCAAATGCCAAACCAATCAACAAGCCTCCCTATCGTTTGTCAAAGGTTGAAAAGGAAGAGGTGGCAAAGCAAGTCAAAGAACTCATTGACATGGGATGGGTTGAACCAAGTCAATCTCCTTTTGCTTCTCTGGTGCTACTTGTGAAGAAAAAGGATGGTACTTTCCGCATGTGCATTGATTACCGTGATTTGAATAAGATCACCATAAAAAATCGTTTTCCAATACCAAGGGTGGATGATCTTTTGGATGAGTTGAAGGGTGCCACATGCTTTTCAAAGATTGATTTGCGTTCCGGATACCATCAAATAAGGATGAAAAGTGGTGATGAGTTCAAAACAGCATTTCGTACAGAAAGGGGTCTTTACCAATTCATGTATTTGCCGTTTGGATTATGCAATGCACCGGCAACTTTTCAAGCATTGATGAACAAAGTGCTTCAACCTTTCCTCTACAAGTTTGTATTGGTCTTTTTCAACGACATACTTATCTATAGCAAACATGAGGAAGTGCATTTGAAGCACGTGAAAGAGGTTTTGGAGGTCTTGAGGCAAAACAAGTTGTATGTTAAGGAGACAAAATGTACCTTCATGGCACATGAGGTGGAATATTTGGGTCACATTGTGAGCAAGGATGGCATTTGTGTGGATCCAAAGAAAGTGGAATGTATTAGGAATTGGCCGGTTCCTTCAAACACTACTCAATTGAGGGGATTTTTGGGGTTATCTTCATTCTATAGGCGCTTTATTGCCCACTATGCAGAAATTGCAGCCCCAATGACGGACAAATTGAAGAAGGAAACCTTCTTTTGGGATGCCATTGCCAACAAAAGCTTTGAAGATATGAAGAAGATGCTCACATCAGCACCTATTTTGGTATGTCCAGACTTCACCAAACCTTTCACAATAAGGGCGGATGCAAGTGGAAGAGGGATTGGTGCGGTACTTTACCAAGACCATGGAGTCATTGCTTATGAAAGTAGAAAGCTGAATGACAAAGAAAGAGAACTCCATGTGTATGAGCAAGAGATGATTGCTATACTCCATGCTATCAAGAAATGGCACCATTACTTATATGGGAGTCATTTTTATGTGAGAAGTGATCATAGGGTGCTGAAGTATTTCCTCACACAACCCAATTTGTCTCCTAAGCAAAGAAGGTGGGTAGCAACACTACAAAACTATGATTTTGAAATCACATACACAAAGGGCAAAGAAAATGTGGTTGCCGATTCCTTGTCTCGTATGTGGGCCTGCTCATTGTATGCTATTTCTGAGGTGCATAAAGGTTGGATCATGGAGATACAAGAAGAGTACTTGTTTGATGAAGAAACCTCACAAATAGTGCAGAAATTACAGCAAGGTGTATGTGAAGAGTTACCCCATTATGAGCTGAAAAATGGTCTCCTCTACTACAAAGGAAAAGTCTACTTGGTTCCTACTTCATCATTTATCAAGAAGATCATGGAAGAGATGCATTGTACTCCTATGGCTGGTCATTTGGGTGTCTACAAAACCTTTGATGCAATAAGGAAAAGTTTCTTTTGGAAGGGGATGTGGAAGAGCATTCATGCTTATGTAAGTGGGTGCCGGTCATGTCAATTGAACAAGGATCCTACACATAAACCGGGAGGTTTGCTTCAGCCATTGCCCATTCCCGAAGGCAAATGGAGTCATATATCAATGGATTTCATTACTAACCTTCCGCGCACAAAGAAAGGGTGGGACAGCTTGTATGTTGTGGTGGATAGATTGACCAAAGTGGCCCATTTCATTCCTTCCAAGGTCACATATTCAGCCCAAAATGTTGCCAAGCAATTTGTTGATGGGGTTTTCAAGTTGCATGGTATGCCGTCACAAATTGTGAGTGATCGCGATGTCAAATTCATGAGCACTTTTTGGAGAACATTGTTTGAATATATGGGAACCAAGCTTACTCATTAGGAACTCAATGGAGTCTTCTTGGGCCCTTTAATTTGGACGTTTAGTGAAATGCTTAAAATGCTAATCCATCTTTGACCAAGCCTAGAGGCCTAGTCCTAAAAGCATATATTTGATTTTTCACAAAAACAAAAAAAAAATAAAAAAAAGGAGATATTTCTAGATCTGGCCACCTAGGTGACTTTAAAGCTTTGTAGTGGGCTGTCAGTCAGTAATCATAGCCTGCAGCAACCTTTTCGAACTCCAAACATTCCAAAAATTCGTCACTTTCTTCCCCCCTTTTTTGTGTGTACACCAGATCTCTTTCTCTCTCTAAATCTTCTCTCTAAAATGCCCTGCACTCCTTCTCCATGGAAAAAAGCGTCTTTCTCTACTCCAAAAGCCATAGCTAACAGATCTGTACTCCTAAATGAGCCTTCTCTCTCCAAACCCACAGTAGTAGCCATGGCTTGCAGGGAAGAAGCTTACCATGAGCATTCTCTCTACAGTACTTGGTCCTCTCTCCATAGCTAGCAGGTCTATACTCCTAAATGAGCCTTCTCTCTCCAAACCCACAGTAGTAGCCATGGCTTGCAAGGAAGAAGCTTACCAGGAGCATTCTTTCTACAATACTTGGTTCTCTCTCCAAACCCACAGTAGTAGCACAGAAGAACCTTTTCATGAAGTATTCTCTCTCTCTATATTGCTTAGCAGCCATAGCTTGCACTAAAGAAGCTTCCCATGATGCATTGTCTCCTTTGCATTTTCGTCTCACCATTGCCAACCCTCTCTATGTTTCTTTGGCTCCCTTTCTGGCTTCTTTCTCTATCCACAATGCAGCTCTAGAGAAGCAACCCTCATCTCCATTCTTCCCATTATTTTTTGATACCATATCCTGCTCCTTCCACTCTTATTCAACCCAAGCTTACAAGCCTACTTTCTTGTAGATGGCACTACAAGACATCACCAATAAGCCTTCTAAGATCCGCCTTCAGGTTGATTTGGAGACAGAATACGCAACCCTACGCAGTAGGCATGTTGCACCCAATATTTCATACGATTAGCTTCGAATGCAAGGAGCAAAGGCCATTGATCTTTGGATTGATGGAAATCTTTATCCACCAGATCCAATATCTGGTGCCCCTCCACCATTCAAAAGCATTACAAGTTTTCTTATGTTTGTTGGTGATGGTTTCAATGGGCTTCTTGGCTATTGTAGGAGATTACACATGTTGTGGCTAGATGAAGTAGCTGAAAAGAGACAAACACAATTTGTCTTCGACCAGCTTCAAGCGGCATCGACTAAGCAGATCAATGGTTTGATGCAGAGGATTAAAGAGCTCTCAGAGGAGCTTGAGGTGCAGAAGAATAATCTAGCGGATCGTGTGCGCACAATAAATCAATTTACCGATAATTATGTTCGTCTTCAACACTCCACTCGTAATCTTCGACATCGTGTTCACCATTTCACTCACCTTCCCATGGGATATCACGCAAGGCAAAGAAAATGTAAAGCTGTTGGGTTGCTTTCAAAGACAGCAGGCGCATGCAAGAGGCGTAAACAAACAACCAGGTAAAATTTTTTGTAGGAATTATAGCAGCTTTGAGAAGCAATTAATGAATAAAGCATCTCTCATGGTTGACCATTGTGATTGTAGGGCTTGTGCAACAACTATACTAGGATGTAACAACGCTGAGGACAATGTTAATGCCTCCCTTCTTCAGCATGTCCTTCAGGAGAAGGATATTATGGAAATGATAACAGGTTCTGGTAATGATAAGCTGCGGGAGACCCTTCGTCAACATTTCTTGAAGGAAATCAAAGAAATTGTCACTCCCAAAGAGATGCTTGATATATGTGACTCAGCAGGTATTAGCCAGAAAGGTTACAGAGCAATATACAGGTCAATCACTTTAGGGTTGCGAGCAAAGGGAGTTATGCAATCCTTGCTTCCAACACTTTATAGCTTACAGATGGCAAAGAAGTGTGCTAATGGTGATATTGCATCCATGTTCGAGGGTGGGTACAAGTGGGTGGAGGATATTATGCCAATGCCAACAATCAAACCCTTTGAATACAATGCATATAACAATGTCTACATTGACATGGAAGTGCTACAAAAAGCAATGATTCAGTACTATGGCGTCACACTTGAAGAGACAGGTGGAAATGCCATGTTTGTCTTGAAGCTGGATGAATGTCAAGTGGTTAAAGGTCAAAGACTGGAGCGTGTTAGTTTAACCTTGATGAGCCGAGCACTTAGAGGAAGGCCTTTAGAGACCCAAGAGTTGGATGCAACTGAAGACAGCAACAGTAGGGGTCAAGGGCATAAGCAGGACTACTACGGCATTCAATCAGAGAAGAACATCTGGTGGCAAGCAGCATGGGTCCTCCCAAAAGAGAACCATGATACCTTGAGGTGGTATTTTGAACGGTCTGGCATTCAACATGTCATCTCTTGTCAGGTCAATGGTCAGAAGCTTGATGTTCCCGGAATAGGCTGCTTTAATGTTGAATGGCACTTGGGTGGCGATCTAAAAACCTTAAAGTGTATGTTGGGTTGTAAAACAGGTGCGAATACTATATTCTCATGTGTTTACTGTTGTCATTCCAAGACAGCAGTAGACTCAAGAGTAAAAGGGAAACAACCTAGCAAAGGCAAAAGTCAAAAACAGGTGGGTGCAAAAAAAGCAATCGTTTTTTATGCTGAACAGAGGAAAGGATCAAAGGTATGGCATAATGGCATATTAAGTTGTGACCAGAGCAAGCCACCTAGTCGTGACCAGGAGGACAATGCTTGGAACCCAATCTTGGAAATTCCACTATGTCAAGTGCATGTGTGCACATTACATGCAAGACTCAGGATTTTGGATAAGCTATTGATGCTCCATATAAACTATGTCTGGAACATGGAGCCCGAAGATCGACGAGAAGAGTCAATACGTGCACTAGAGGGTGTACTTTCCTCTATGGGATTACATGCTGGAGCAGTGGTCTTGACAAAGGACAGAAAATCAAACCCTACACAAGACAACCCTAATAAAATTTGCATGGGTGGATCAAAGGCAAGACACTTGCTATCAAACCACTTGGGTTCTCATAGCCACACTGACTTTGAAATTTGGAAGAAGATATACGATGTCACAACATATCGAGGAAATGATGCCAGGCTTGGCCTAAAACGTGCACATGTATGGGAGGTGAGCGACCTCACCTGGATGACCATGGTATTGAGGCACTTAAAGAAGCCACTTGTAGATTCACAGAAGAAATGGTCGAGGCATGGGGAGAAACACACATTACTCACTACATGGTAATGTTGTATTTATTGTGTCCTTGTAGTATGTTCTTCATACTGTTTGTTGACTTTTTGTAATTTTCTATGCAGCATATATTGTATGCACATGGGCCATACTTTCTCGATAGATATGGCTCTTTAGCACTTTGGAGTAATCAAGGCATGGAGAAATCACATTACCAAGCAAAGGCCGTGTATTTTAAGGGCACTCGCCATGGTGGTGGCAGAGTCAAGAGTAATGCACTCCATGAAATGTTCAACTGGTTCTATCGCGTTCTGGTTGGCAAAAAAAGGCAGAAAAGTCGCGGTAATTTGTCTCTTAGGCGTCAAATAATGAAAACTGTTAATGCAAGAAGAACTGAAGGATACAACAGATCAAATGCTAGGGAGAGACTATGGCAGTGGGTAGCAAGCAAGCGTCTGTGTGGTTCCTCATGGGCTTAAACTCTCTAATTATAATCTTTTTGTGTTTTTAAATTTTTTAAAAGTTTTAAAAATTTATATTTATAGACATATTTAAGTCATTTTTCATTTATAGCCACCGCATTTCAATTTCTTCTTTGTGCTCTACTCTCTCTTGCCCTCCCACTATCTCTTACACTCGTACATACCTAGGCCATGCCAGAAGAACAGGAGCAAGACTTGCGGTTTTTCGATCAACTCGGCCCACTACCTGCTACAGCAAAAAGGACAAGTCTACCTATTGTAACAGAGCAAGAGGCAAAGGAGATGAGAGAAGAAGAGCGCAGGAAGGAGGCCGAAGAAGCGCAACGCAGGAAGGAAGCTGAAGAAGCAGGGTCTAGTAGAGAAGCAGAAGAAGAGCGGCGTCGAAAAGAAGCCGAGGAAGGTCAAGGGCAGCCACCGGAGATTGTTATTGAGGCCGACACCCTAGAATAGCTAGAGGTTATCTTGAAGAACAGGGAGGTCGAGCTCTTGTCCTACAGCATCACGAAAGATACCATTGACAAAGAGTTTGCTCTTGTGAGGGCAGCTTGGGAGACAGAAATGCAAAAGAGACAGCAGCCCAAAGAGGACGCAAGGAGGGCAAGCCAAGCACAGCCACAACATCCAGACGGCCAGTCAAGAAGTGTGGTAAAAGAATGGAGGGCAAGTTTCGGGACCAACAAGAAGAGGAAGAGCGTGCACAAAAGAAAAAGAAGTTCAGGTCTGAACGACCACCGTGGGAGAATCAAAGACCACCACCGCCTCCACCAGTTACAAAGAAGAAGAGAAAATGGAGGCCAGGGACAGTCGCGCTACGAGAGATTAGGAAATATCAGAAAAGCACAGATCTTCTCATCCCCAAGGCACCATTCTCTCGACTGGTGAGAGAAACAATGGAAAAATATTCTGACAGGGTTGACCGCATACAGAGCACAGCAGAAGCTGCTGAAGATATTGTAGTTTCTGTTTTTGAAGACTTAGTGCTGGCTATGGTGCATGCCAAGAGAGTTACTTTGAAGCCTGTAGATATGTCCCTAGCCCTACGTCTACGTTTAGAGCGTAGCCTTCTACCTCAATAGGCTAACCCATTTTGTAATACTCCCTACAAAATTTTGTAATGTTCCCAGATTCCTTTGTAGCTTTTTCACACATTAATGAAAACTTTGAGTTGTGTTACATTCTTTGTTGAGTCCATTTTTTTTGTATACTCAGTGCCAATGAACATTTCATTTAAAAAATATAAAAGCACTATACACACAGGAAGAAACACACACAAACACACACACACACACACACATATATATATATACACACACAAACATATATACACACACATATATATACATATACAAATATATATACATATGCACATATATATATATATATGTACACACACACACATATATATATGAATATTTATATATACAAAAAATGTAGATCCTATAAAGTCAACTAGAGAAACTTATACAGTGTCTTATGTGCCTCAAGGCAAAAAAAATAAAAATAGATAAAAATAAATGCCATGTGCGCTACGGCGCGTTAATCTCCAGTTTGACCAGGTCAAAATGGAGATTTACGCGCCGTAGCGCACATGGCATTTATTTTTATTTTTTTTTGATATGTTTGGTCTGGTGAGGCTCATAAGACCATTTAGGTGCCCTAACAGCCCCAAATCTTACATATTTATATGAGATATTTTTTATATTTATATATATCTTATAATAGCCTTAAAATCTTATAATATCTTATGTCTTATGTATATATATCCTTCAATAGCTCCAGAATCTTATATATATATATAGGTACACACACACACACATATATATATGTATATATATACATATATGTACATATATATATACATATATGTGAGTGTGTTTACATCTATAAATACAATATTTTTTCATACCGCTCTAACCCAATCTCGATTACTTTTTTTAATCACGATCTCAATTAAAACAAATCCTAAACAATTTTTTCTATGAACACATGAACAAAATCTTAAAATTGCGAGGCTTGAAATGGTATGTCACAAGTACGCCAGGAAAAATCACAACTTACAATGCACAACAAAATTTTTTTATTAAACTTGGAAGAGAAGTTTGCATTACATCTTTTTAATAAGCTCTTGGAAGAGCTCAGGAGAGAGAGTTCTAGAGGCTGGTTTCTGGCCTAAGCTTTGGAATACATCACTCGGCTCATTGATTCCTTGAGCCTGAGAAAGGGCACAATGGCCTAAAACTGAGCCGAGATGGTTGCCCGTGAAGCAATACAAGGCAGCTTCCCTAGCTACCAAAATACATTTATTTATGTTCGAGGCTAAGGGGTTCTCCGACAAGACTGCACTAAGTGCTTTACATTTTAGGAGCTCGGCATAGGCGATCTCTGCATATTCTAAATGAAAAACCCACACTATGTCGGCTCTGAGGGCAGGTATGTAGTGCCAAAGGGATGCATCTCGACCCTCTGACTTTGGCCACGTTCCTCC
Source organism: Cibotium barometz (assembly GCF_041138505.1). Lineage (NCBI taxonomy): Eukaryota > Viridiplantae > Streptophyta > Polypodiopsida > Cyatheales > Cibotiaceae > Cibotium > Cibotium barometz. Next base: position 7,602,776 of record NC_141066.1, on the reverse strand, counting down.
TACGCGCATAGCAAACTTGTCCACTTCAAAAGCAGTCTGTCAACATGTCAATATAGAAGTTAGGAAACGTGAAATGATACAAAAAATAATTTGCTTTACAACTAAGAAGTAAGGACATACCTCAGTTGCATCGTGACTTGCAACTAGTTGCTCATTCGTCAAGTTTATGCTTCCTTGGTCTTGAGCATCGCCAGCAACCAAGGGCATGTGTGGTTCAAAGGCAGCTATGCTCTCATAGAATTGCACTTCTTGCTTTATTTCAACGAGCGCTTTGGCCACTACAACTTCCAAGGTACTGCTACCAATATCATATGCAAGCGCTTTTGTGAGGTTGTCATCTTCAAAAGAGATTTTCACTTTTCCTTTGTCTTGACCCCCAGCATTCACGGCAATAATAGAAAGTGCCTCATCCTCACGAAACCCGAGTGTCTTGGCAATGTCATCCAAAAACAAAAACTCTTTCCCATCAATAATGATTGGATGCAAAGACTTGATAACAAGGTCTGGGACCTCCTCGAGTACTTCATCACCCTCTAGAACTAGGTCCAGAACCTCCTCGGGGACATTATCTTGTAGAGCCACCAATGCCATTGAGGCCTCCCATTGTTCTGTAACATTCTCTTCCTCAGCATGGGCCTCTTGGACCTGCTCCATTAGCTTTACTTTGCCCTTTTCTTTTTCCTTGCCACTTTCTTTCGCCACACCCTCTTGTAACAGAAGGACCAAAACCATGTCCCAGCTTAGGAAAGAAGTGCCCATGTTGCCCATTTGTAGATCCAGGAGTAAGTCTTCCTCCTCATTTCTGTAGTCCTTTTCTGTGAGGGATTTTAAAAACCTGGATAGGCGAAATCTAAAATTCTTCTCTTCCCTGAATATGTACTTGATGAGGTCAACTGGAACCCATAAGCCCTCATCACCCTCAAACATGATGGAGTACGTGCTGATGTGTTCATCCATATACTGAATGACATCTGTAAAAGCATCCGCGTGTAGATGCATTGTTGCACGTACATCAATTGCTCCCTCAAACATAGGGACGATCTCATCAACCCTATGAAGTAACTCAAGCTTTCCTAGCTGTGCAATAAGTGCGTCAAGTAGAGGTGCCATGTCTATGAGTGATTGGAGGAAATAGAGAGTGTGTGATACAGAAAGGTGTGCGAAATTGAGAGCAAGTGTTAGGAGAGAACGATAATTGTCAATTGATGTAAATGAGTAAAGTATCGTTTATAAATGGGCGACCTTGTTATAAAATTTTTAAAAACTTTTAAAATTTGTAAGTACCAAAAAATTTTTAAGAAATGGTATGCGAAAGCAAGAACGTATCCTTCCATCGCAAGGTCATTTCCAATTTATTAGTGGCTCATGCCACAGATGCTTCTGTGACCAACCTTACACTATCACAAAAAAATAAAACTGCACAAGACAATTGAAAATTCTTAATAAGACAGTGAGGAAAAAAAATTGAAATTGTATTTACTTCAATTCAAGATTACATATCCAGTGGTTATCTGATAGCTACACAGCCAGGGAAAGTAATTTCTCTACAAAGAAAAGATCGTTCCTGCCTTTTGCGCACTACTCTACCATTGATTATCAAAGCAAAATCACCACTGAGTGAGAATCGAAGAACTAAGTAGTCACGTAAGTTGGCAAGGGACCAGTCATCATCATTCACAGTAACATCTTCTACATCCCCACCTTGCATGGATATATGTAGCACACCCTGTTCTGTAGAGGTTGTGTCGGAGTCTAACGCCTCCCATTCTCCATTTGTAAGCTTCCATCGCCTGTAAGGAAACGCAATGGACAACTGTTGCTTGGCAATATGATAGCGCGTCACAACCTTCTCAACAATTACTCCGCATCTGATGGTGTCTCCATTGTGTTGAACAACTTTTTTATCCCATGCAGGTGATAAGAAACAAGTCAGAGCTCTGTCCCCCTTTGCAATCCATAAAGTTGGGGTACGATGTGTGTCACTTGTACGGAACAGGTACACAAAGAGGTGTAGAAGTATGAAGCAGGTTATGGTTGCTTTGTGAGATCCATATGTGCACTTCATAGCATTTTGCACCTTGCTTTCGATCTGCAAACAAGCCATGGCCACTGAAGCATTGTCTGGAATTGGCCATTCAATAGATGTGAGAGTTGGCGTAGGTTTTGGAACTAATTTTCCAGTACCATTTGCTGTCGTGGGAACCACATATGTATCCTCATAGAAGAAGATGTTTCGTGCTAGAAGTTGTGCAGCTGGACACCCTCCAAAGATTAAACTACCAAGCTCCACATGGTATGCTTCAAAGGTTCCTGAAATTGCCTCCATAGGCTCCCATTCACTATAGTTTGAGGGAAAAATATCTACGCACAGGAACCCAAGAACAATCGAAGCAGTGCTCAGTATACCATTATTAGCACACAATTGATTTAAAAACAAGAATATAAAGTGGTGAAATAACTTACAATTTGCAGGAAATCGTTGACGTTGGTCATGGTCTGCTAGTTTCAGCTCTGTTGCCTTGTAAACATGTTGGACCTTGGCTAGCTTTTTTCCATCACAATCTTGTTTGAGCTCCAATATCCGCCCTTTCCAATGGTGACTTTGTATATCAACGTATCGCTTTGACACCTTGTGGCTTCCTCTTGTACTAGGCTGTATCGTAATCCAATTCCACTTCTCGTACTGTTTGATGTTCCAGTGCCCATCCTCATCTTGACCACTGCTACAAGAGAGAGATTGAATACTGATCGGAGGCCTTCGAGCTCTAGAAGAAGACATCAGATGTATATATTAGAGAGATTATAAACCTTGATGGCAAAGAAAAATAGAATGGTGAGAAAAAAACTTAGACTAGGAAGATGTAAAAAAGAGAAGGAGTTGTAGAGCAAGTTCCAAGGGCTTGGCTGTGCTATTACTGCACTTTGAAAGAGGATATTGGAGGGGATGAGAGGAGACAATGAGTAAGATTATGAGAGCCAAAGCATTTGCAACTCAAGCTTCCATAGCTTGGCTCCACTGTTACACTCTGTAAAGGAGGTTGGACAAGGTAGAAGGATGTAAGTGAGGATCAAACTTCCCTGGCTTTTGAGAGGAGGTTGCAGATCAAGCTTCCATAGCTAAGCTCTGCTGTTACACTCTGTAAAAGGAGGTTGGACAAGGAAGATGGATGAAGTAAGGAAAGGTAAGTGAGGATCAAACTTCTATAGCCTCTCAGAGGAGGTTGCAGATCAAGCTTCCATAGCTAAGCTCTGCTGTTACACTCTGTAAAAGGAGGTTGGACAAGGAAGAAGGATGAAGGAAGGAAATGTAAGTGAGGATCAAACTTCCATAGCTTCTAAGAACAGGTTGCAGATCAAGCTTCCATAGCTATAGATCTAGGTTTCTGAGTGAAGAGAGAGGTAGATCAAGAGGTAGATAGCTAAAAGAAGTAGTCTGGAGAGTGAAAAACGCCTTGCTATGAGAAAGGGGAAAGAGAGAGCGTTTTGGAGGGAACGTGGGAGAGAGGGATAGTGGAAAGTGAAGGGGAATGTGCATTGAATGCATGGGAACTCGTTTTTGGGCCTCTATCACTTTGGAGGCCTTAGTTAATGATGGCTGCAGGCTGGTGGCAGGCTGCAGCTATCCTTTTCTATATAAAATAGGGGAAAAATGCATATACGTTTTAAATTTTTGAGTTTTAGTTGATTTTGAAAATTTAAAAAGAGCCTATTTAGCCTATTATTCTAAGTTTGACCACTACCTTCTAGGCTCTTACAAACCATTGGTTTCAGTCCACATGTAATCTCCCTATTTGTCTATTTCTTAATCACCTCCATTAGGCAATGGCAAATTAAAGGGCCCAAGAAGACTCCATTGAGTTCCTAATGCCAAGCACCGCCTATCATCCCGAAACCGATGGTCAAACAGAAAGAGTAAACAAATGGGTGGAAACATATCTACGCCACTATTGTCATGATACTCAAAGCACATGGGATGATTGGTTACCTTTGGCTGAGTTTGCTTACAACTCAACATATCATGTGAGCATTGGCATGTCACCCTTTGATGCTTTATATGGTTACAAGGTCAATTTGCCTATGTTGGTGGGTACATATGAGACTTCTAACCATAATGCCAAGGAGGAAGCTGAAAGGATGCAAGCTTTGTTGCAACAATGCAAAAGTAATTTGAAGGTTTCACAAGAGAAAATGAGACAATATGCCAATGTTCATCGAAGACCATTGGAATTCAAAGTGGGAGATTGGGTTCTTTTGAGAATACCAAAGTCAAGATATGCGTCTTTGAAGGGAAGCACCAACACCAAACTAGCTCATCGCTATTATGGTCCTTATCAAGTGATACGAAGAGTTGGGGAGGTTGCATATCAACTCTTACTTCCATCTACAACAAAGATTCATGATGTGTTTCATGTCTCTCACTTGAAAGGATATGTGGGTATGATCGATCAAATGGTTGATGAGTTACCTCCAATGAATGAAGAGGGAATGATTGAATACATTCCAGAAGCTATCTTGGGTACAAGGAAAAAGGTACTTCGCACTCGTACCTTGGTGGAGTATCTTGTTCAATGGAAAGGTTTACCTAAGGAAGAAGCTTCATGGCAACCTATTTCAGCATTGGAGGGATATGAAGCATTGATAGAGCAATATGGGTTGGTGTAAATTCAGCCACATGGAACATTCTTCTCCGAATTTGGGGTATTCAATTGAGGTTTCGAGGACGAAACCATTGGGGAAGGGATGGTTTGTAAGAAAGCATTATGGGCCCAAGGCCATGGACAACTAGTAAGTAGGTGTGAACTCTTGGGTGGAGTATAAATACCAATGTAAATGGGATTATGGGTCATTCATGATAATGTTATCTGTTCCAAGAATCAATGGTGAGCTTCTCCCGTGAGATGCTAAGTGGTGACTCCTTCATGAGCCACTCCCTTGGTGAGGGACTAACCCACCCCTGTTACTTTCTTTCAGGGAGTGGGGTTATAGAATGGCCATGGGGTTATTCTATAACCCATTATTCCAACTATTGGTGCACGCTAAAAATGGTCACAGGGCCATACTATATGCCATGTATGCATGGAATATCAAGATTATGCATGTTAGAATGGCCTTGGGACCATTCTAGGGCCATTCTACTATGCACGATATGTTAGAAAGAATGCCCCTAAGGCCATTCTTTAGCATATTGTGTATGATGAATGGCCCTAGGACCATTCTGTAACCTTGTTTTCGACTATCGGTGCAAGTTATAATGGTCCATTTGGTCAATTCTAAATCTCATTGTGCATGGGCCATTCTATAACCCCTAGAGCATGTTAGAATGGTCCGAAGGCCATTCTTTACTCACAAATGCCAAAATGTGAATGTAAAAATTTCACTCGCGCCATCTTATACAATGGTCCTAGGGCCATTCTCTACCCCATGCGCAAGAATAATATATAAAGAATGTGGTTGGTAGAAAGGCCCTAGAACCATTCTATAACACTATATATCAACTATTGGTGCATGGTAGAAAAACGTCTTAGTGCCATTCTCTATCCCCAATATGCCATTTAAGAGTATGCCCCTAGGGCCATCCTACAATGCACAAGATGGTAGCTTGGCACTATGAGAAATCTACCAGAAAAGATGATGTAGATTTGTTCATGGTAGCTTGGCCCTACGGCCAAGTTATACTCTCTTGCAAAGGTCACTCTAGCTCAGTTACTTTGTTGATGGTAGCTTGGCCCTATGACCAATCTAGTAGCAAAGATAATGTAGATTTGTTCATGGTAGCTTGGCCCAAGGGAGGCCAAGCTATATTCTCTTGTTGCAAGGGTCACTCTAGATTCTCTTGTGTTCCCTAGGGCCATTCTAAAGTACACTGTGCTTTTGCAAGAATGGCCCTATGGGCATTCTACCATGCAATCTTGAGAGAATGACCTAAGGGAACACAAGATAATCTAGAGTGACCCTTGGACCAAGCTACCATACACATGCGAGAATCTCGGTTGCACTACTAGAAAACTGTAGGTATCACATGCGTTCACGAGGTATTTAAAAAACCCCTTAACTAAAATTTGTCCCCCAATAAAACAACCCCTCTTTACTTTATGAACTAACGGATTTTTTTCTAAAGTTGAATTTAAAAACCCCTCATGTTAATGTAATCTTGTTAATTTTTCTCATTGTATCTAATTAAAAAAACCCTCCTATTGAACTCACGTGGTACACTAACATTTTTTGAGGTGAACCCCCCAAGGCCAGAATCTAGCTTGGCCCTAGGGCCAAGCTACCATCAACAAATCTACATCAATTTTGCTGATAGCTTGGCCCTAAGACTAATCTACCAGCAAAGACGGTGTTTCTTAGTTGATGGTATCTTGACCCTATTACCAATCTACCAGTAAAAATGATGTAGATTTGTTCATGTGGTAGCTTGGCCCTAGGACCAATCTACATCAATTTTGCTGGTAGCTTGGCCCTAGGACTAATCTACCAGCAAAGACGGTGTTTCTTAGTTGATGGTATCTTGACCCTATTACCAATCTACCAGCAAAAATGATGTAGATTTGTTCATGTGGTAGCTTGGCCCTAGGGCCAAGCCAGATTCTCTTGCAAGGGTCACTCTAGATTCTCTTGTGTTCCCTAGGGCCATTCTCAAGAGATTGGCCCAAGTATCATTCTAAAATTTGCCAACCCTTGATAGAAGGGAGTGGAGAGCACATTTTGTAGGTAGAATCTAAAGTACATTTTGATTGCATGAATGGCCCTAGGGCTATTCTACCATGCAATCTTGAGAGAATGGACCAAGGGAACACAAGAGAATCTAGAGTGACACTTGGACCAAGCTACCACACACAAGAGAATCTAGCTTGGCCCAGGTCCAAGCTACCATCAACAAATCTACAACAATTTTGCTAGTAGCTTGGCCCTAGGGCCCTAGGTCCAATCTACCATCAAAGATGGTGTTGCTTTGTTGATGGTAGGTTGGCCCTATGACCAATCTACCAGCAAAGATGATGTAGATTTGTTCATGGTAGCTTGGCCCTAGGTGGTTGACAAAATGAGAGTGGAGAACGGAGCCAGGACCAATCTTGCAAGTCTTAATATTTTAATATTTTATGCAAGCACATGTGGAGATTGGCCCAAGGATCGTTGTAAATTTTGATAAATCAGCTAAACAAAAAATTAAGACTTATCAAATTTACATCACTATATTCAGCATTATCATGACATTGCTTACCATTAAAATAGTACTTCCAATAAAATACAAAATATGGGTCAATCCTCTAAAGGCTTTCTATTGCACCTAAAGGTTCAAATCTTGTTGTAGTTGGTTGAGGATTCGTTTTAATTGGTTGGGAACTACATACGGGTGGTTGTAGGATCAGGTATTATTGGGTCAATTTTAGTGCATGTGTATTTTCTATTAGTTTCTTGATCTCATTTAAAGTACCCGGCCTCCCCAAATTTCCTCTCCAAGCATTGTCCTAGTTCAACATAATCAAAACTGGATACCCTGGTCTTGCAACAACCCATCATGTAATGGTGGAGGTAGAGGCATCGGATTGTGATTGTTCATTCGGGGATCCCCACCCACTGTCTAATACCAATGTCCATCTTTGCAAGGCTTAGAATCTTTGATTTCACCTCTTCACTTCCTGTTGCACTGTCAACCAAGCATATCAAATCTCTTTTTGCATTGAGTGCATATCCTAACATAAAACCATTGCTGAAAGCATCAATGAGCTTGAGATCTTACATACAATACAACCTAATACATTGTTCGATGATAGTGGCCTTGTTGTATCACAAATAGGTTATGGCATCTAAACCTTTCACTCTGTCATAGTATTGATTTAAAGAGCTATGTCCAAGACGACAGGACCCGCCAAGCCAACAAACTGATCATAGCCTTCAAAAGCATCTTCCTTAAGAAAGCTAGCACACTGAAGAGTTGGACTGCACCACTACATGGTGAATCTCTCACAAAATCTATTATGCCAAATAGTTGGTTCCATCCCTCGACATTGTTTAAGTCTTCTTGCAGATGCATAACATCAGTGATCTTCAAGAATCCAAGAAATACATATTGTGAGAGACATGTATCACCAGTGATAGCCATGATGCCATTCAATAACTGTGAAAGTCTCTCCAAACTCCATTGCATCTCCCTCGCAGGACCCTCTGTGCTATCCAAAACACATAATCCAATCGACATTGGATCAGTGAAGTATTGAGCAAGAAAGTACTCGCCCTCCATCTCCAAGCTCACCGTAGGAACATGCCAAGGACAATCCTTAGAAGGTGACACCTATTTGCTGATAGCGATAATCCATTGAATGTAGGTTTTTACATGCAAAGGTAATTGTGGGATAGCCTTTCCAACTTGTAATTTAGCCTTTATCCATTGTTCACACTTCCATTGCAGCACAGGATAACATTAGCATTGACAATATATGATGCACTCAACTCTTCACAATTGTAACACTTCTATGCACCATCCAATTTACTAAATTCAATGACTAGTTGCTCTTGGATGACTTTATCCTACTTCATTAGTGTTACACGGTCCGCCATGTCAATCTTGTCCCCTTAGAAGTACCCTTGGAAATCAAGATCGTTCCCAATTTTAGTTCGGACTCGATGATCTTCACCTCCTCGTCTTCTAGCCCGCACAAGCATATAAATTGAGAAGGGTTGGGCTTTCCTCCTTCAATTGGTCCTTTTTCAACACCTTCTATAATTTCTAACTATTTAGTAAAGATCTCATCTGAACAAGAAACCATGTGTGACTGCTTCTGTGCAAAGTAGGCACCCATCAAGGTTTTTGCACTCATAATGAATTTCTACAAATATAAATGAGAAAACAAAAAGTAAGCAATAAGAATATCCAATTTCTAACTTATCTATAAAATTCAAATAAGCTAGAAAACATAAGAAAGAATTACTTACATCCCAATTTGAGAGAGATGCATGCCCCTTTACAAGTCCAGGTACCCACCTTGAGGGTTTGTGATGAAAATCCCATTGGGCCCTCAAGTGCTTGAGTATATCACTGCAAACTTGTTGTTTAAACACTGCTTGGGCGTCCAAATTTTCCATCCTTAAGATAACCACACAGACTTTTGGTGGTGCATTGACGACAATCTGGGCTTTTCGAAGATTATAAATATTCCTCAAATAAATCATGTTTTCAGGAAATTGAGTCCTTAACATGACCTTGGAATCATAGATGGAATGTTTCCCATCTATGATCCAATAATCATAATCCTAGAGCTTCTCAATTACCACCTCTTCTTTGTTCATTGCATTCCCTCCCTTTTTTCTAATCTTTTTTATCGGCATCAAATATGCACAAGAGCTAGGGTTATTTGCATGCTCAACATACCACTCCACACATAGTTTGACTTTGTCCTTTTCCAATGGATGACATAAATAATGTTCGGGTGCTTGCACACATTTCATTACTGGAATTTCAAACTCTGTGTACAAACCAAGTGGAAAGTACTTTGCATACTTGTCCATATCCCCCCCACATCTGAATCCTTTACCTTCTTGCCAAATTCTTGGAATTCATAATGTTCAAATTTGAAGGTACCTGTTGAGAACCTCCAGCTCCCGATGTAGCAGGCTTTACTTCATCCAGATCAAAAATGTTTCCCTCTTTTTGTGGAGAAGATCTTGCCTTCTTTGAACTTGATGCAACTTCACAGGGCTTTGGCATTTTCTTTCTCAAGACTTGTATAATAACATCTTATAGCTTGTCAGGAGGGATATCATAGGTACTATCGACATCCAACTTCCATCCTCTAGAGAACATAATGTCCTCTTGGTTTGCTACCATGCGATCTTTGACATATGCTCGAGGAGAAAATTGATAAGATAATGTACTCGGTACCTCAACATCAATACATTCAATGTCCGGATGTTGTTGGAATTAGGGTTACCGTTGCAACAATGCACACATACAAGATAGAGAAGCTTGAGAGCACACAAACTCACTAGATTGGAATAAATAAATGTGTGCTAGATACAAAAGACACACCCCAAAATGAGTAGATAAGAGGGTGTATATACGCACGGGGAAAAAAACTTCCTAGTGAGGGAAAAAGTGTCCCGGCAGTCCTAAGTGTGTTCACACACATCACTACCATCATATAATGCTACAAATCTCCCCTCGAGTGATGATGTGAACATGTATAAGGTATGGCCGATCAATCCTAAAAAGGCAGTAAGCATAAAACTTTACGAAAAGCTTTGAACTTTTCATGAGGAAGAGCCTTCATGAATAAATCTGCCATGTTGTCATGTGTAGCCACATAGACCAAGCTGATCTCTGCTGAGAGTCTTTCCCCCCCTGACATAGTGGTAATGCACCTCAATGTGCTTAGTGTGCGAGCATGAAACATTGGGTTCCTCGCAACAATAAATCTACCATGTTGTCATGTTTAGGAATATAGACCAAGCTGATCTCTGTTTGCAGAGAGTCTTTCCCTGACGTAGTGGTAATGCACCTCAATGTGCTTAGTGTGAGCATGAAACACTGGGTTCCTTGCACAACTGATAATGCGCTCTGGCTGCTGTCAATGAAAATCGTAATCGTAGTGCTAGACAACTGTCCAACACCCAAATCAGCCACATAAGAAATCTGAGCCACACACACTCAACAACTGTAGCTATAAAAGATGCCCTCTACTCAGCTTCACAGCTAGAAGTGGCCACTGTAGGCTACTTCGTGCTGAGCCATGATATACATGAATCACCAAGGCAAAAGAAAAACCCACTAGTGGACATTGGTGTGTCATAACATCCAGCCCAATTTGAATCACTGAAAGCATGCAGCTGTGACTCACCCCCCTTTGGATAAAATAATCCAAAATATTGAGTGCCCTGTAAATAGCGAAAAATCCGCTTAACAGCCTACCAATGATTCGTACCTAGGCTATGCATAAATTTGCTCAACTGTGAGACTGCATACTGTATATCTGGTCTCATGTTGCACACATAAAGAAGGGATCCAATAGCCTACTGATACAAACTAGCATCAAAAGAGTCTCCTGCATCTTGAAGACTAAGTCGAGTACCTGTCTCCATAGGTGTAGCCACAGGTTTATAGTCTTCAAGATTAAACCTCTTCAATAGCTTATGTATATACTTAGACTACTGTAGCATAACAATGCCATCATTGCACTGCATAAATTGAATCCCCAAATAGTAATCCAAGGGCCCCAAATCTGACATCTCAAACGATGACTGTAAATCAACCTTAAAGGCTAAAATCTCATCTATATCGGGTCCCGTGTGAGCAGCATGTCATCAACGTATAGAACGATGACCAAAAATGTGTCATTAGTCCTCTTTACCTAGAGGGTACTCTTTGTTGGACTGTTACAAAAATCATTTGCAACCTAGTATGCACGAATCTTCTCATACCATGCTCTAGGAGCCTGCTAGAGCCTTTTTCAATCTGCATACTTTAGACTCTTCTACTTTCACAGCAAAACCAGAAGGCTATGATACATACACCTCCTCATGTAAATCACGATTCAAGAATGCAGTCTTAATGTCCGATTGATGTACATTCCACCCATGATGTGCTACCAAACTAATGAGAAACCTAATGGTAGTCATACGAGATGTGGGTGCAAAGGTCTCATCATAATCAATGCCCTTTTACTGGGCATACCCCTTTGCAACAAGTCTGGCCTTATAGCAATCAATGCTACCATCTTCTTTGCGATTTAACTTTTAAACCCACTTAGTACCAATGGCCTTCTTCCAATGAGGTAGATCTGTCAAATACCAACTGTCATTCTTGAGTATAGAGTTATCCTCATCCTGCATAGCATGCATCCAATGATCATTGTCCTGTGCTTCCTAAAAGGAAATAGGTTTCTCCTCATTGTATAAAGTAGAAATGAGAACATGATCCACATGAGAATAATCTACATGATGAGAACCTGCACGAGTTTTCCTAGGTAAAGGAGCTGCCAACTTGCTATCCCTCAATGTTTGCACAAGCCATCTTGACATACACCTAGATTCTTCTATGGCTGCTCTCTCCTCATCCACTACATCCTCAATAATTGCCTCATCAAAAGGCTGATTTGAAAGTGGATTTTACACCTGGCAAAGGCTAAATTTCAGCACTTGGTTGAGCATTCAATTGCTCTACATATGGTTGCCCTCCATTAAACAAAGGTAGGAGTGAATCAAACATGTCCTATGAGCATACATTCTATTGTTTTTCTCATGAAAGCATGGGCTAAACTAAATTTTTGACACAAAAACAATTTCTCTACTTACCAAAATCTGCTTTGAGGCCGGATAGTAGAGTCTATATCCCTTGCTTTCTAAATGGTATCCAACAAATATGCATTTAACCGGCTTATCATCAAGCTTACTGCGTTGTTGCTTAGGCACAAGAGCATAAGCAAGACAACCAAAAACACACAAATGAGCCACATAAGGCTTCTTGCCATGCCAAGCTTCATAAAAGGAGTTTTAGACTGCAAGGCCTTCATGGGACGTTTGTTCAACACATAGTTTGCACACATAGTTACCTCTAACCAAAAACCATTAGGTAAATCTTAGGCTTTCACCATACACCGTGCCATCTCCATGAGAGACCTGTTCTTCCTCTCAGCCACACCATTTTGCTGAGGTGTGTATGGCACTGTACATTCATGCCTTATGCCTTTTTCAGCCATATATGCATGAAATTCCTTGGACATATACTCCCCCCCTCGATCTAAATGAAGGGTGCCAACTTTACATTCACATGCATTTTCAGCCATGGATACAAAGTGCCTAAAGCACATAAAAACCTCTGACTTCTTCTTTAATGGATACATGCAGCTATATCTGGAGTAATCATCAATAAAAGTGACGAAGTAGAGATATCCCCCAATAGGTGGTGTCCTCATAGGACCACATACATCACTATTTATAAGCTATAATTTCTTAACAACTCTCATAGATCCATCCTTTGGAAATGATGCCCGATGCATTTTACCAAGAATACACCCCTCACATACATGTCTAGCAGGGGTCTCAAGATTTGGCAACTCAAACACCATATCATGCCTTTGAAGGTGTAACAAACTGCCATAATTCAAATGGCCAAATCATTCATGCCATAATTATGCATCACTCATAGCACGAGTCGTAGAGACTAAGCAAGCATCATGCTGCAACTTCTCAAATACATCTATATTGTATAGGCCATGAAACAAGATACCTGAGGCAATGATAGAATAACCATCATTTCTATCCTAAACTGTACATTTGTCATCCATAAATTTCACCATCAAGCCTGACAAGGCTAAGGCTAAAACTAACAGGAAGTTCTTCCTAATGCCTAGCACATATAAAACTTTAGAAAGAGTAAATGCGTCCCCATTTGCAATAGTGAGCACAACTCTACCAACTCCTTTGATAGGGTATGAGGAACCATTTGCACATGTGACGATTCCTGCACTTGGGATAGATTCTAGAGATGAGAATAAATTTTTTTGTGAAGTAATGTGCTTACTAGCACCACTCTCAAAGTACTAAGCATCCGATTCTACCCCACTGACATGCATACATCATGAACAGAAGGGTCATAACTGTAATGGACAATCTATGCCCAATCATCTTGAACAAAACTTGCAGATTCCTTCTTTTCTGCACTTGGTGCAGATGCATCAGCCACAGCTATACCCTCCAGCTTTTGAGGTGTACAGGTGTAATAACCTCCCCTTCTGATCTTATAATTATTCCCCTCTCTGAAATAAAAGAAAGATCATGTTTCACCCTGTTTTGACCTAGAGAGAGAAAATGTCTAGAGAGAGGTAGTCCAAAATTGAGATATTTTTTGATATTAAAATCCTCCTAGTGTCTAAAATGATTTCCCTTGAAACACAAATTCAAAAAGAAATTTCCAATATGTAATTGAAATTCATTGAAAATAAGTATAAAGGACCTTAGCCTAAGGGTCTAGATTTTCAGAAATTTTTAGATTATGGTCCAATTAAGGTTCCTATGGGCCAATAGAATCAATCCAAGTGTGGGGAGGAGATAAATCCAATTTATAAAAAAAAAACCCAAAAATGAGTAAATGCCCACATAAGATGAAGAGTTGACTGAGTACAAGGTTTATTAGTAAAAAACTATGAATATTACTAAAAAAATGAGATATTTTGGGTATAATGATTCAATTTTGACACCTTGGTAAGGAGAAGGGGGCTCTTCAAGGAGGCGCCTATTTCACATGTGTGGTGGAGTTTTAAACTAAAAAATATTGTGATATTTTTATCTCTCCTCTCTCCTAGATCAAACCAAATCAAAAGAGAGTCAAACTAGGTCCAAATCTTGTCCAAATTCAGCCAAACTGAACCTGGAAAATTCTAGAAACTAGTTGGACTTGGTTAGAGGACTCCCTCACCTATAAATAGATCCTTAACCCTTTGTAAAAAAATATGAGAACTATACCATGCCAGTATTATACTGAAATAATGATATTTTCTATTATCCTCTAAAAATCCTCTACAAATTGAAGAGATTGGAGATTCTCTCTCTCTTCAATCTTCCTTGGAGTCTTCATCAACATACCAAACCAATTGATTGGTTGGGGGCCTCTACTTTGATTAAAGAATCAAGCAATATAGAAGGTAAAGAGTGGTTTCGTAATCTCCAAATGTTTCTCTCTTCTCAACCCCTCTTAAGCTTGAGAAGCATGCAATTGAATGGCTTTTTAAATGCAACTGAAGTATGATAAAACACATAAAGTTTCCATTTATGCTTAAATTAAATATTTTTTTAAAGCATGTCTCTCTCTCCCCCAAAGAATGGTCATTCCTATGACCTATTCTATATTCAAATGATGCTTCTCATGAAGAAATTCTCTAATCTAAAAGTAATTTCTATGTTTGACAAATTAGAGGCCAAAGAAGTGGCTTTTTAATGCTTTTATGCTGTTTAATTTATGAAAAAATTAGGAATTCAAGTCCATAATTGGATAGTGATCCAATTAATGGTTATTCTATCATATGATATTACTAAACTTTATGCTTTCAAAATTATTGAAATTTATCAGTAATAGAAGCAGAGCTATGGCATTTTTTTTGAAAAATTAACACATAAATCATTTTCATTCATAATATGAAAAGAAGACTTCCTACCATATTCTAGGACTAATCATCCTAGGTCAATTGAATAATTCTTATCATAACCATGGATAAATTGATTTTTATGTTTATGTATAAATAGTTATTCAGCAAAAAGAGAAATTTCTAGTAATTCATTTTTATGTTAAAAGAGGAATTCCTATGACATTTGGAATTCCATCATTGATATGGGAAAAGAGAAATTCCTAGCATATTGGAATTAATGAATATTTTATTTAAATTTAAAGATAAAATTAAGATAAATTTATTTTATCTATGAGAAATATTTAAATATTAAAAGAGGAATTCCTATGACATTTGGAATTCCATCATTGAGATGGAACAAGGGAAACTCCTAGCTTATTGGAATTAATGAATATTTTACTTAAATTCAAAGATGAATTTTAGATAAAATTATTTTATCTATGATAAATATTTAAATGTTAAAAGAGAAATTCCTATGACATTTGGAATTCCATCATTGAGATGGGAAAAGAGAAATTCCTAGCATATTGGAATTCATGAGTATTTTATTTAAATTCAAAGATGAATTTTAGATAAAATTATTTTATCTAATGAGAAATATTTAAATGTTAAAAGAGGAATTCCTATAACATTTGGAATTCCATCATTTAGATGGGAAAAGAGAAATTCCTAGCATATTGAAATAATGGATATTTTATTTTAGATGAATTTATTTTATGAGAAATATTTGATGATAAAAGAGGAATTCCCATGATATTGGAATGCAAATAATTAAATGCAAAAATAGGAATTCCCATGGTAATTGAGATCCAAGAAATTAAATGGAAAGAAGAGGAATTTTTAGTATAATTCAATTTATGATTATTTACCAAAAGTAGAAATATGGATAGAATTGATTTCTACAAATCCCATGAATTCTTTTATTCAAAAGAGAAATATTGAATATAATTCAATTGAAGAATTGAGAAGGAATATGGAAATAGTCGTCGAGAAAAAAAGAACCTTTAATTAGGCCAAGCAATTGGTAGAAATTTAGAAAAAGTCTCATTATCGGTATCAAACTAGAAAAAGCTATTAAATGGGAATAGCATGTGAATGGATGTGATAAGATGTGTATGGGATGTGATAGGATGTGAATGGATGTGATAAGATGTGTATAGGATGTGATAGGATGTGAATGGATGTAATAAGATGTAAACAAGATGCAATAAGATGTGAATGGATGTGATAAGATGCAAATGGGATGCGATAGGATGTGAATGGATGTGATAAGATGAAAATAGGATGTGAATGGATATGATAAGATGAAAATAGGATGCGATAAGATGCGATGTAATGGAAATGGATGTGGATGTGAATGATGAGATGTGAATGAGATGAGAGGATATGTGAAAGGGTGAGATGGGAAGTACATGGATGTGGATGTGGATGTGGATGTGTATGTGGAAGAATGAATGTGGAAGAATGGATGTGGATGTGGATGTGTATGTGGATGTGTATGTGGAAGAATGAATGTGGATGTGTATGCGAAAGAATGGATGTGGATGTGTATGTGGAAGAATGGATGTGGATGTGAATGTGGAAGAATGGATGTGGATGTGTATGTGGAAGAATGGATGCGGATGTGTATGTGGAAGAATGGATGCGGATGTGTATGCGAAAGAATGGATGTGGATGTGTATGCGGAAGAATGGATGCGGATTTATATGCGAAAGAATGGATGCGGATGTGTATGTGGAAGAATGAATGTGGATGTGTATGTGGAAGAATGGATGTGGATGTGTATGTGGAAGAATGGATGCGGATGTGTATGTGGAAGAATGGATGTGGATGTGTATGTGGAAGCATGGATGTGGATGTGTATGTGGAAGGATGTGATGTCAATGTAAGTGAATGAATGAGATGTGATGTGAATCGGGATGTGAATGATTGAGATGTGATATCATGCGAATCGGATGTAAATGTATGATATGGGATGTGAATGGATGAGATGTGATGTGATGTGAATCGGGATAAGAATGAATGAGATGAGATGTAAAATGAATGAGATGTGATGTAAATTGAGATAGATGTGAAATGAATGAGGTGTGATCGGATGTGCATATGGGTTGATATGTGAAATGAATGAGATGAGATGTAAAATGAATGAGATGAGATGTGATGTAAATTGAGATAGATGTAAAATGAATGAGATGAGATGTGATGATGTAAATTGAGATGTGAAATGAATGAGGCGTGATCGGATGTGAATATGGGTTGATGCGAGTGGATGAGATGTGATGAGAATAAATGAGGAAAGATGTGATGATATGGAAAATGATGTGATTAGATGAGAATGGGAATACATATGAATTGGATATGGATTAAGTAATGTTCTACAATGTGAAAGACGAGAGTTCATTATAGGAACTATATTTATGACCTGTTTTTAAATGATTGTTTTATATCAAAAATGCTAGGGAAGCATTTTGACCGTCTTGTGAATGAGGTCGTGGAGACCTAACTGATAAAGTTGCAACAGCTGACGAAGAGTCAACGGAGGACGTCTCGTGTAGCAAGGTCGACCGAGGTCTTGACTAGTCTCGTTTGATTTAAATGGTGAGCTTCCGGTATGGTGGATGAGGGACCAAGAAAGCAGCGTATGAGTCAAGCGCTAGGTGACCTGCGAAGGATCCTAGAGGGTGCTGACCATACGATGCTCAGGCTCTGGGTCACCAAAGATACCCACACCTGCGTCCTCGTGGAAGATATTGGAACAAGGAGTAAGAGTTGTTTTCTGAAACTGGGCATGGATCTGGTTGATTGACCTTGTTGGTCCTCAAAACGGATGAGTCTATGGCTCTTTTATATGGATCTGTTGGTTGATCTTACTGATCTTCAACAGAGATTCCATCTTGATTTTTATAAGTGAATATATTACCGGGTACTATGAGCTAGGAACTATCGAAAAGGCCCCTGAGTGGACAAGTGGTGAGCGTTCTGATTGCCAATGATGCCATAGATACACCGATAAAGGAATAACTGGAAATTAGGATTCAACCGGATATTTTGGAGGATTATGATCAGTAATACTATGGTTTCATTAAATGATTATTTTAAAGATAGCTGAATTTGTGAAAAAGGCAATTTCATATTGGGTGTGTAAGTGGCGTGACTGGCGTTAAATTTGCATGAATATCCGGCTAGGGGGCCTGGAAACTCTTTTCCCTGGTACCCAGGACAAAACCTAACCAAATTCCTAATTGGATCCCATCACTACAGTGGTTGGGCGGTTGGCTAACCCATGGGACTGGATGGGACTGATGGATCCGTAAAATGAGACTCAATTCTGTTATAGTACGATAGATGAAGTAAATCCCGAATTGTAATTGTTCTATGGAAAAGAATCAACGGCTGTGCCCCTCGATGGGGAAAAAAGCGTTAGTCTCTATGATCCAAGTGCAAGTTCTTCCTTGATCTGACCAAGTGACTTACAGGTTCGGTCAGATCAATTTGGTCCGTAATGACCTTGACTACGTTAGAGCAAAAATATCTTGGAGGAATCGCCCATGCTTTCCGGGCGAGGGAAGTTTTTCCGGGTTCAGTTTTGGAAGAACCGGGGGACCAGTCTCTTGTACGGATATCTGTGGGCAAGGCCCCGAGTGAGAGGACCCTGCACCACGCAAGGAGTGCTACTTCTGCTGCTAGCACCCCCGAATCTGTTGTGCGGAGGGGGCAGGGATCTTTCAACAGCCATGCCCGATTCTTTCTTTTCTCCTTCTCTAATCTTTTCTTGTACTCATTTATGTAGTGCCCTAGTTTCTTGCAAGAGTGACACTTGCCCTTCTTTTTAGGCTTATCACCTTCTTTCTTTGCATCCTTACCTGAGGATTCTGATTTTGGCTTATAGCCACCATGCGGAGAAGTTTTACCTTCACCTTTCTGACTAGCAACAAAATCTTGGTCTCACCAACTCACATAATAGATCTATTTTGCCTAAACTGCTCTTCTTGTGCAAGAGTACTAAAACCAGCTCATCAAATGTAAGGGCATTTGGATTTCCCTTCATCATGAGTCTAAGGGTAGAGGCGAAACTCTGATAAGAATTCGGCAATGTATTGAGAACTGTGGGCACCAATGTACTATCAAGATATATCTCATCCACACTAGCAAGCTGCTCCTTAAAATCTTTGATCTTGGTCAAGAAGTTGTCCATTGAGTCTCCCTCACTCATGTGCTCAGACTCCAATTGTTTGCGCACAGATATGCAACATGTGCTTCATTGCACACCTGGTATAATGCAACAAGTGCATCCCATGCCTGTTTTGAAGTCTTACATGGCCGAATATGAGGAATAATGCTTCGCTTCACAGAAAGTACAAGCAATGCATGTGCATGTGCATATCTTCCATCCCATCTCGTTTGAGCAGTAGTGGGAGGTACTGGTGGTGCATGTGGAAGAGCCACATCTGTATCAAATTCTACTTCAGATGTACCTACAGCATACTGGTAGTTATGAAACAGGATGAGTTTCACTACCACTGACCACAAAGGCCTTTAGCAACCAGTACGTGCCTCATCATATAGGACCACAATGGGTAGTTAGTCCCATCAAGTTTGTTCTCAGCACAGACAACATGTTGAATACATCACTAGTACCAGCCATGACTATCTACCAAATGCAAAATCTTTCAACACACTGCAAGAACTTAGTATTCACTAAATGCAACCCCAAATGGCTGCCAACTAAGTGAATCACATGCTGCTACAAAGTGTATGAAAAATAACACAGAGTAGAGAATAGAGTGTTACTGATGAAAGTATGATGGTCGATGTTTTTGAAGACACTGTAGATGCTACTGCACACCAAATCTTGCTGCTGCTTGCACAGCCCAAACACCCAAAATCGAGCAGATTCAATCCAAAATTGATCCAAAATGATGCCTCTCCAAAACGTCTATAAAAACCTTGCAGTGCCCAAAATACGCCTGAATCGCACCACGTACCCCAAAAACTAAAGAGAATGTGGGGGAGAGGGAGAGCTTCAAACCCTAGCAAGCAAACACACACACACAAGAGAGAGCAAGACATAAGAGAGAGATGGATAGCTGAATTTTCTTTTATATTCTCCTTCTCTACTCAACCAACATAACATAAAAATAAGAGTACACACTATATGGGTTAGTACTCAACTACTACAACATACAAGGGTCGGTCCATAATGTGAACCCGACTAAATGAGCTGGCGCTATAACTATGCCAATCTCTAGTAATCTAAATGGCTGTCACACAACTTGTCATCCCACTGGTACCATATCACCCATAATCTCACCAACCATGCCAGTGGTGTTGTAGGTGCAAAAGCTATCACCCAGGTGGGTCATCAATATCCAACGCCGTAGCACTAGTTGAGCTTGATATCTCAACACTCCCCCTCGAGCTTAACTCCAGACACTGCACTCCAAGTAAGCTCCTAAACCTATGGATCCTCTCTGTGCCCAATGCCTTCATAAAGATGTCAGCTACCTGATCCTCTGTGCTGACATATACCAGATCTACATCTCCTACTAGAACCTTCTCCCTCACAAAGTGATAATCTACCTCAATGTGCTTCGTTGTAGCATGATATATTGGGTTACTTGCCAACTGTATGCTGCTCATGTTGTCACAATATATGACAACTGCCCACGGGCTCTCCCATGTCACTAAGTAGCTTTTGAAACTAAGCTACCTCACAAGCTGCCATAGTAGCACCCCTGTACTTTGCCTCTGTACTCGACAAGGAAACTATTGGCTTCTTCTTACTGCTCCTGTCATACCATATTTGGACAACATGTCTAAGCTATACTGCCTCTGCAATAGCAAAATTCCATGAGGTGATCTCACCACCTCTATGCCCAAGAAATACTGCAGTTCACCCAAATCCTTCATCTCAAACTTCTGCTTCAAAAGCATCCTAACATCATGTATGTCTACATCACTATCACCAGTGATAATCAAGTCATCCACATAGATGACTAATAGCATAATCCCTCTATTTGTCTTTTTCACATATAGTGAAAAATCTGCATTGGATATCTAAAATCCAACGGTAACAAGATACTCCCCGATCTTGTTTGACCATGCTCTGTGGGTGCCTGCTTCAAGCCATACAAGGCTTTGCATAACTTGCACACAAAATCTGGATGTGCATCACTCTCATAACCTGGTGGTTACATCATGTACACTTCTTCTTGCAAATTACCATGCAAGAAAGCATTCTTTATATCCATTTGATGTAAAGACCAACCCTTCGCTATAGCCATAGCAATGACAGCTCTCACAGTGGCCATTCTTGCAACCGGGCTGAATGTCTCCTCATAGTCTATGCCATAAGTCTGCGCATAGCCCTTGGCAACCAATCTTGCCTTGTACCTGCTCACTGAACCATCAGCATTGTGCTTGACTTTATACACCCACTTACATCCAATTGCCATCTTTTCCTTAGGCAAAGGCACTAACTCCCATGTTTCATTTGCATCCAATGCTGCCATCTCCTCATCCATGGCATCTTTCCATTTCTTATTTCCAAGTGCCTGCTCAAAGTAAGTGGGCTCAACCTCATGTATTGCTTTTACCATGTAAGCATAATGAGGGGCTATATATCCATTATATCTCAACCTGTCAAAACAGGGTATCTAACCATCATAGACCTGCGTATACCTGGATCATTGCCAGGTGTCCTCAAAACAGCCCTGGTTCTTCTTACACGAGGAGTAACCACAGATGGAATGCCAAGCTCCTCATCAAGGCTCTGCTCAGAGCCACTAGAGTCACCATCCACATATGAGTGACCTACTCATAGATCAAGCACAAAAGGTTGATCTACCTTTTCCTTCCCTTTCCATGATACATGTGTACCTCCATCATTCCTCAACCTACTGGACCATGGGCTAACATTGGATCCACTACTCAAGGACTCCCCAAGTCCACTCAGCAGCACCTATGATTGCTGATCTACATGTGGTGCAACATCAGCACTTCTTACATCTGCATCTTCTGTTGCCTTCACTACTGGTGCATACCAGCTACTCATCTCATCGAAGATAACATCTCTGCTTACTCGCATCTCACGAGTGATAGGGTTATAGCATCTATAACCTTTTTGCTCCATAGCATAATCAATGAAGATGCATTTCTCTACCTTTGGATCCAACTTTGTTCTCACTTCATCAAGAACATGTACATATGTAATACACCCAAACACTTTCAAGTGAGATGACACATCTAGTCGTATGCATGTAAACTAGCAAATATGGTGTTGCTTGATTGATGGTATCATGGCCATAGGACCAAAATACCAACAAAGAGGATGTAGATTTGTTCATGGTAGCTTGGCCCAAGGGTCCAACTAGATTCTCTTGCAAGGGTCACTCTTTCAATGCACATGCAAAGATGGGCCCAAGGGCCATTCTACCATGAAATCTTGAGAGAATGGCACTAGGGAACACAAGAGAATCTAGATACCACACATAAGAGAATCTAGGTTGGCCCTAGGTCCAAGCTACCATGAACAAATATCCATCATCTTTGCTAACAGCTTGGCCCTATGACCAATATATTAGCAAAGATGTTGTTGCTCTGATGGTAGCTTGGCACTAGGGCCAACCTACCACCAACAGAGCAGCAGCAACAAAGAGGATGTTGATTTGTTACTGGTAGCTTGGCCCCAAGCTAGATTCTCTTACAAGGGTCAGTCTAGATTATCTTGTGTTCTCTAGCGCCATTCTAAAGTACATCAAGATACAAGGGACTAGATATTTTGCTAGTAAATTGGCCCTAGGGCCACCAAGCTAGATTCTCTTGTGTGTGGTATCTAGATTCTCCTATGCTCCCTAGAGCCATCATTATCTCAAGATTCATGGTATAATGACACTTGGGTCCATCTATACATGTGCATGGCAAGAGTAATGCCTGGTGCAAGAGAATCTAGGGCCAAGCTACCTTGTAAGAGAATCTAGCCTTGCCCTAGGGCCAAGTCACCATGAACAAATCAACATCATCTTTTCTGGTATCTTGTCCCTAGGGCCCATCTCTGCATGTGCATGGTAAGAGTGACCCCAGTAAGAGAATCTAGCTTTCCCTAGGGCCAAGTTACCATGAACAAACCTACATCCTCTTTGCTGGCAGCTTGGCCCTAGGGCCAAGCTACCATTAGAAAATGAACACCATATTCACTAGTAGATTGGCCCTAGGGCCAAGCTGCCAGCAAAGAGGATGTAGGTTTGTTCATGAAAACTTGGCCCTAGGGCCAAGCTAGAGTCTCTTGTGAGTGGTAGCTAGATTCTCCTATGTTCCCTAGAGCCATTCTCTCACGATTGCATGGTAGAATGGCCATTGGGCCCTTCGATGCTTTTGCATGGAAAGAGTGACCCTTGCAAGAGAATCTGGCTTGGCCCTAGGGTCAAGCTAACTTGTAAGAAAATCTAGCTTGGCCCTAGGGCCAAGCTACCATGAGCAAATTTTGCATGGAAAGAGTGACCCTTGCAAGAGAATCTGGCTTGGCCCTAGGGTCAAGCTAACTTGTAAGAAAATCTAGCTTGGCCCTAGGACCAAGCTACCATGAGCAAATATACATCATCTTTGCTGATAGGTTAGCCCTAGTTCCAAGATACAATCAACAAAGCAACACCATCTTTGCTAGTAAATTGTGTGTGTGTTAGCTAGAGTCTCATGTGTTCCTTAGAGCCATTCTCTTTGCATTGTAGAATGGCCCTAGGGTCCATCTATGCATGTGCATGGCAAGAGTGACCCTTTTTGCAAGAGAATCTAACTTGGCCCTGGGGCTAGGCTACTTTGTGAGAGAATCTATCTTGTTCCTAGGGCCAAGCTACCAATAATAAATCCACATCCTCTTTGCTGATAGCTTGGCCCTAGGGCCAACAAAGAAACACCACCTTTGCTAGTGTTTGGCCTTAAGACCAAGTTACTAGCAAAGATGATGTATATTTGTTTATGGTATCTTGGCCTTAGGGCTAAGATAGATACTCTTTTGTGTGTTAGCTAGAGTCTATTGTGTTCCTTAGAGACATTCTCTCAAGATTGCATTGTAGAATGGCCCTTGGGCTGATCTATGCATGTGCATGGCAAGAGTGACCCTTGCAAGGGAATCTAACTTGGCCCTAGGACCAAGCTACTTTGTAAGAGAATCTAGCTTGGTCCTAGGGCCAAGCTACCAATGATAAATTCACATCCTCTTTGCTAATATCTTGGCCCGAGGACTAACATAGCAACACCATCTTTCTTGGTGCTTGGCGTTAGGACCAAGCTACTAGCAAAGATGATGTATATTTGTTCATGGTACCTTGGCCGCCCTACGGCCAAAAGCTAGATTCTCTTGTGTGTGGTAGATAGATTCTTCTATGTTCCCAAGAGAAATTCTCTCAAGATTTCATGGTAGAATGGCCCTTAGTCCCATCTATGCATGTGCATGGCAAGAGTGACCCTTGCAAGAGAATCTAGCTTGGCCGTGGGGCCAAGCTACAATGAACAAATCTACATCCTATTTGCTAGTAGCTTGGCCGTAGGGCCAAGCTACCATCAACAAATCTACATCATTTTCCTGGTGTTGCTTTGTTGATGGTAGCTTAGCCCTAGGGCCAAGCTACCATCAAAGAGGATGTAGATTTGTTCATGGTAGCTTGGCCCAAGCTAGATTCTCTTTTGTGTGGTAGCTAGATTCTATTCCAAGACTCAAGCTACCAAGAATAAATCTACATCCTCTATGTTGATAGCTTGGCCCTAGGGTCAAGCTACCATCAACAAAGCAACACCATCTTAATCTGATAGATTGGTCCTGGGGCCAAGCTTCTACCAACAAAGATGATTTAGATTTATTCATGGTAGCTTGGCCCGAGGGCCAAGATAGATTCTCTTGTGTGTGGTAGCTAGATTCTCCTATATTCCCTAGAGCCATTCTCTTAAGATTTCATGGTAGAATGGCCCTTAGTCCCATCTATGCATGTGCATGGATGGAGTAATGCTTGTTGTAAGGGAATCTAGCTTTGCCCTAGGGCCAAGCTACCTTGTAAGAGAATCTAGCTTTGACCTAAATCCAAGCTACCATGAACAAATTTGCATCATCTTTTATGGTAGCTTGGCGCGAGGGCCAATCTACTAGCAGAAGATGGCATTGCTTTGTTGTTGATGGTAGCTTGGCCCTAGAACCAAGCTATCAGCAAACATGATGTTGATTTGCTCATGGTAGCTTGGCCCTAGGGCAAAGCTTGATTCTCTTACAAGGTAGCTTGGCCCTAGGGCCAAGAAGATTCTCCTGCCAACAAGCATTAATCTTGCCACACATGCATAAATGGGCCCAAGGGCCGTTCTACAATGCAATCTTGAGAGACTGGCTCTAGGGAACACAGGAGAATCTAGCTACCACACACAAGAGAATCTATCTTGGCCCTAGTTCAAGCTACCATGACTAACACACATAATAGATTATATACAAGCGGTTCATAATGTAAACTTGCTAAGAGGAGTGGGTAGGTGTGGACTAGCCGTGGTGTAGTCTAGCTGTGGAATCTCTGGTGAAGATGTCGGTGCCAGCTACCAAACCTGCCAGTGATGTAAATGTCGAACGGTCATGCAGGTGCCTCGTGAGTGTCAACTCATGTTGAGCTTGACATCTCAACACTCCTCCTCAAGCTCAACTCCAACTCATGAACTCCAAGCATATCTTGAAATCTACGAAGCTTCTTATAGCTCCCAAGGCCTTTGTGAAGATGTCAGTGACCTGATCCTGTGTGTTGACGTAGGCCAAGCTGATACCGCCCCGGCCAAGACTCTCTCCCTGATGAAGTGGTAATGTTCCTCAATGTGTTTTGTCCGTGCATGGAAAATTGGGTTCCTGGCCAACTCTATACTACTAAGATTATCACAATCTATGACAACCTTTCTCTCCACGTGCAACCCCAAATCACCAAGTAGCTTCTTGTGTAACCAAGTAGCTTCTTGTGTAACCAAGCTACCTCACACGCTGCCACCACAGCTCCTCTGTACTCTGCCTCTATACTCAATAAGGCAACTTTGGCCTGCTTCTTGCTGCTCCATGTAACAGCAACACTCCCCAATGAAAACATAAATACACTGGTAGATCTCTTGTCTGAGATGCTACTTGCCCAATCTGCATCTGTGTACCCATATAGCTCCAATGGTACACTCGCTACATAAAACAATGCATAATCAATAGTGGTCCTCAAGTACTGAAGTGTGCATCGCACACTGTCAAGATTTGGTTTGCACGGAACTTGCATAAAATGGCTCCCTAAGCCAACAATGTAACTCAAATCTGGCCTGCTGATCATGACATAGATCAAACTCCCCACAATCTTCCTATACATAGTGGAATCCTCCAACACATAACTTGCATCCGCACTAAACTTGACATTTTGATCTAATGGCACCGAGATTTACTTATAATCAGCCATCCCATACTTGGAAAATATATCCAATACATACTATCTTTGTGTAGCCAAATACCATCAAGTGTGCGAATGACCTCAATTCCCAAAAAGTAGCGCAGATCTCCCAAATCCTTCAACTCAAACTTCCTTTTAAGAGAAGACTTTTCACGTGCGCAATTTCATCCAAGTTGTCACCCCCAACAATAAGATCATCTACATATATGGTGATGATCACAATACCCTTATCACTCTTGCACACATACAAAGAGTGATCTGTATCTACCATATGAAAACCAATAGTGACAAGATACTCAACAATCTTTTCATGCCATGCTCATGGAGCTTGCTTCATCCCATACCTTTAGAAAGCTTACATACATACTCTGGGTGACCTGTATCCTCAAAACCAGGTGGCTGATCCATATACACTTCTTCTTACAAGTCGCCATATGCAAGAACACATTTTTTACATCCATCTGATGTAAAAACCAACCTTTAGCTATAGCCATCGCAATCACTCTCATAGTTGCCATCTTTGCAATCAGAGAAAATGTCTCCTCATAATCAATCCCATGTGTCTACGCATATCCTTTGGCTACCAATCTAGCCTTGTACCCTCTTATGCTACCATCACTGTTATGTTTCACCTTATACACCCACTTACAACCAATATCTTTCTTGCCTTCAGGCAATGGTACCAAATCCCAAGTCTCATTTCCATAAAATGCATCCATCTCCTCATCCATAGCTTTCTCCCAACACACATTTCCAATAGCCTCATCAAAACATGTGGGTTCTATAACCTGCATAACTTTTTCCATATAGGCATAGGGATGTGCCACATAACCATCACAAGTCATCCTTTGCACAGGGTTTTTAACTCTTCTAGATCTTCGTAACTTTGGATTGATGGATTCCATAGCCTTCTTCACACTAGGTGTCCTCATTGTGCTAGAATCCCAAGCTCCTGATCAAGGGTCATCTCCGAGCCACTAGACTCTCTAACAAGAGAATGCCTTGTAAAAATATTAGGCATACCAAGGGGCTCAACCACTTTCTCTTTGCCTTTATGTGATGTACCAACTACATTTCTAGGATTGGTATTATGACGCAGCCTACCACTCCATGGTTTATCAACAGAATTGTTGAATGAGGACTCTCCTGGTCCACTCAATGAATGTGATTGCTGACTTGCATTTTGTGCAACCACGTTTCCACTTACATTATTAAAAGACTAAGGTTATGTAAAAGGGGAGGAGAAGGGTGTGTGTGTGAATGGACTTATGGTCCACTAGCTCACCTATTTAAAGGTGGAGCTAGAAGGCACTTTATGGAGCATGAAGATTAGTTGTACTTTGAGCAACTTAATAAAGCAAGATCTTTTCTTGTATTTTGGGTCTCTCTCCTCCACATCTTTGATCTAGCATGAGCACCACAAATTTCTTCATGGTATCAGAGCTCTATGGAGCTCGTGGTAAGAATTCCAAGATCTCACTTAAAATTGAAATTTTTAGCTTGGAACTCAAAGAGGGAGATGGCATTGGAGCTTTTATCTCTCACTTGAAGGGCCTTATGGCTCAACTTGCATCAGTGAATGCGAGAATGGATGAAGATGATGCAGTGGCTGTTTTGCTAAAAGCAGTCAAGAAGGTGTACCCCACCTTAGTCACCACCCTGAAGAACATACCTAATCCCACCCTTGAAGGAGTCATTCAATCTTGTCTTGATGAAGAAAAGAGGCCAAAGGGAGGAGCTGAATCTTCAAATGCAACAACTTCATCGAATATCGGACAAGCTTTGTCACATCAAGTGAGCAAAGTACAGTGTGTCCCTTGCAAAAAGGTGGGTCATTTGGCAGATAATTGTTGGATCAAATATGCCAACAAAATGAAATGTAACAAGTGTAAACAAATAGGACATATCACTTCTAAATGTCCTAAACAAAGAGTCAGAGGCTAACTTTGTATATCAGCCTCTAACTCTACTAAGAAATTGTTTTAAATCTCAATGTAACCACACCTATATTCCTAACCTTGTATGCCTAATGTTATAAAGGTAACCTATGTCCAATACCACCTATTCCAATTTTTTTAATAGTTGGTATTGAGGGGGGGTATTAAAAGATTAAGGTCATGTAAAAGGGGAGGAGAAGGGTGTGTGTGTGAATGGACTTATGGTCCACTAGCTCACCTATTTAAAGGTGGAGCTAGAAGGCATTTTATGGAGCATGAAGCTTAGTTGTACTTTGAGCAACTTAATAAGCAAGATCTTTTCTTGTATTTTGGGTCTCTCTCCTCCATCTAGCATGAGCACCATGAATTTCTTCATACATGAGCCCTAAAAGCATCTTTTTCAGCACCATTCAAATACAACGTGCCTACTTACCCTCAATTCACTTGTAGTAGGATTATAGTATATGTATCCCTTTTTCTCAAGGGAATACCCAATAAACACACATTTTTCTGCCTTTGGATCTAGCTTAGTACGTAACTCATCTATCACATGCACATATGGAATACATCCAAAAACTTTTAAGTGAGACAAATCAGGTTTCCTGCCACCAGTAAACTTCTCCTCTAGCATTATATCATGTATGGCTGCACACAGTAGGAGTCTTCTTCATGATACAAACTGCTGTAGACACAGCCTCAACCCAATAGCTATGTAGAATATTCTTCTATGCCATTAATGCCCGTGCTATCTTTGTAATGTGCCTGTTTTTTGCTCAACAACTCCATTTTGTTAGAGTGTATCTACATGTAAATTGTCTCTAAATGCCATTCTTTTGCAAGAATTCAGAGAACTCATTGGAGAAGTATTCTCCCCCTCCATTTGACCTTAGGCACTTCAGATGCTTTCCTGTCTGTTTTACATCCATCACTCTGAAATTCTAAAAATGAGTGAACACTTCACTCTTCTCCTTCATGAAATACACCCACACTTTCCTCGTGTGGTCACATTAATGAATGTTACGTAGTACTTATAGTCCCCCATAGACATAGTCTTTGGCAGGACCCCATACATATGAATGCACAACATCTAGTACATTCCTGCTCACATTTCTCTCATGTGGAAATTCATGCTTTGTTTTCTTTCCTCGTGTGGTCACATTAATGAATGTTACGTAGTACTTATAGTCCCCCATAGACATAGTCTTTGGCAGGACCCCATACATATGAATGCACAACATCTAGTACATTCCTGCTCACATTTCTCTCATGTGGAAATTCATGCTTTGTTTTCTTTCCAAATTGACATGCTTCGCATACTTTCTACATACCTTTAACCTTAAACTTTGGTAGCCCTATCACAATTTCTTTAGTCTGCATAGACTTCATTCTTTGCACATTTACATGCCCAATTCTCTTATGCCAAATGTCTGTACTGCTGCAACAACTCTTGAACCATTTGTAAACAATGCAGCACTCACTTTAGGCATATTCACATTCAATGTAAACATTTTGCTCACTTTGTGGCCTTTTGTAACCAACCTGCACTTATCAGTTTTCTACATAACATCCATCAGGGTTAAACCGGACCTCCAAACCCTGCTCAAGTATCTGGCCAATAGAAACTATATTCTTTGTAATATTCGGAACATAAATTTTTGGATTATGGTCCAATTAAGGTTCTTATTGGCCAATAGGATCAATCCAAGTGGGGAGGAGATAAATCCAATTTATAAAAGAAAAATACCCAAAAATGAGTAAATGCCCACTTAAGATGAAGAGTTGACTAAGTACAAGGTTTATTAGTAAAAAACTATGAATATTACTAAAAAAATAAGATATTTTGGGTATAATGATTCAATTTTGACACCTTGGTAAGGATAAGGGGGATCTTCAAGGAGGCATCTATTTCACATGTGTGGTAGAGTTTTAAACTCAAAAATATTGTGATATTTTTATCTCTCCTTTCTCTTGGATCTAACCAAATCAAAAGGGAGCCAAACTAGGTCCAAATCTTGTCCAAATTCAGCCAAACTGAACCTCGAAAATTCTAGAAACTAGTTGGACTTGGTTAGAGGCCTCCCTCACCTATAAAGATCCTTACCCCTTTATAAAAAAATATGAGAACTATAGCATGCCAGTATTATACTGAAATAATGATATTTTCTATTATCCTCTAAAAATCCTCTACAAATTGGAGAGATTGAAATTTCTCTCTCTTCAATCTTCCTTGGAGTCTTCATCAACATACCAAACTAATTGATTGGTTGGGAGCCTCTACATTGATTAAAGAATCAAGCAATCTAGGATGTAAAGTGTGGTTTATGGTCTCTTTTTTTCAAATCTCCAAATGTTCTCTCTTCTCAACCCCTCTCAAGCTTGAGAAGCATTCAATTGAATGGTTTTTTAATACAATTGAAGTTCTTTAATGAATTGTAGTGGATAAAACACATAAATTTTCATTTATGCTTAAATTAAATGTTTTTTTTAAAGCATGTCTCTCTCTCCCCCAAAGAATGGTCATTCCTATGACCCATTCTATATTCAAATGAAGCTTCTCAGGAAGCAATTCTCTAATCTAAAAGTAATTTCTATGCTTGTCAAATTGAGGCAAAATAAGTGGCTTTTTAATGCTTTTATGCTATTTAATTCATGGAAAAATTAGGAATCAAGTCCATAATTGGATATTGATCCAATTAATGGTTATTATTTCATATGATATTACTAAACTTTATGTTTTCAAAATTATTGAGAATTATCGGTAATAGCAGCGAAGCTATTACAAATTTTTTTAGAAATTAACACACAAATCATTTTCATTCATAATATGAAAAGAGGACTTCCTACCATATTCTAGGATTAATCATCTTAGATTAATTGAATGATTCTCATAATAATCATGGAAAATTTGATTTTATGTTTATGCATAAATAGTTAATTAGGAAAAAGAGAAATTTCTAGTAACTCATTTTTATGTTAAAAGCGTAATCCCGGTGATAATGGAAATCCATGTATTCCAATGAAGTAAGAGAAAAGTTGGGATTCTATATTTTATTTAAAAATGAAAGAAGGGTTTTAGTTAAATTTATCTTTTTGCATAGATATATTTAAATGGTAAAAGAGAAATTCCTATGACATTTGGAATTCCATCATTTAGATGGAAAAAGAGAAATTCCTAGCATATTGAAATTAATGGGTATTTCATTTTAATTCAAAGATGAATTTTAGATAAATTTATTTTATCTATGAGAAATATTTAAATTGTAAAAGAGAAATTCCTATGACATTTGGAATTCCATCATTTAGATGGGAAAAGAGAAATTCCTAGCATATTGAAATTAATGGGTATTTTATTTAAATTCAAAGATGAATTTATTTTATCTGTGAGAAATATTTAAATGGTAAAAGAGGAATTCCTATGACATTTGGAATTCCATCATTTAGATGGGAAAAGAGAAATTCATAACATATTGCAATTAATGGGTATTTTATTTAAATTTAAAGATGAATTTTAGATAAATTTATTTTATCTATGAGAAATATTTAAATGGTAAAAGAGGAATTCCTATGACATTTGGAATTCATTCATTTAGATGGGAAAAGAGAAATTCCTAACATATTGAATTAATGGGTATTTTATTATGAGAATATTGATGAGATAAAAGAGAAATTTCCATGACATTGAATTGCAATAATTAAATGCAAAAAAGAAGAATTTTCATGGTATATTAGATCCAAGAAATTAAATGGAAAGAAGAGGGATTTTTAGTATAATTCAATTTATGATTATTTATCAAAAGTGAAAATATGGGTAAAATTGATTTCTGTAAATTCCATGAATTCTTTTATTCAAAAGAGGAATATTGAATATAATTCAATTGAGAAATTGAGAAGGAATATAGAAATAATCGTTCGAGAAAAGGAACCTTTAATTAGGCCAAGCAATTGGTAGACATTTAGAAAAAGTCCCATTATCAGAATTAAACTAGAAAAAGCTTTTAAATGGGAATAGCATGTGAAATGGATGTGAATAGGATGCGATAAGATGTGAATGGATGTGATAAGATGTAAATAGGATGCGATAAGATGTGAATGGATGTAATAAGATGAAAATAGAATGTGATAAGATGTAAATGGGATGTGATAAGATGTGTATGAGATGTGATAGGATGTGATAAGATGAAAATAAGATGTGATGTAATGGAAATGGATGTGGATGTGTATGTGAAAGAATGGATGTGGATGTGTATGTGAAAGAATGGATGTGGATGTGTATGTGGAAGAATGGATGTGGATGTATATGTGGAAGAATGGATATGGATGTGTATGTGGAAGAATGGATGTGGATGTGTATGTGAAAGAATGGATGTGGATGTGTATGTGGAAGAATGGATAAGTATGTGTATGTGAAAGGATGTGATGTCGACGTGAGTGAATGGATGAGATGTAGTGTGATGTGAATCAGGATGTGAATGCATGAGATGTGATGTCATGTGAATCGGTCGGATGTAAATGAATGATATGGAATGTGAATGGATGAGATGTGATGTGATGTGAATCGGGATAAGAATGAATGAGATGAGATGTGAAATGAATGTGATGTAAATTGAGATACATGTGAATGAATGATATGTGATGTAAATGAATGAGGTGTGATGGGATGTGAATATGGGTAGATGCGAGTGGATGAGATGTGATGAGGATAAATGAGGAAAGATGTGATGAGATGAAAAATGATGTGATTGGATGAGAATAGGAATACTTATGAATTGGATATGGATTAAGTAATGTGGACAGATGTGGATCAATGTGAAGACGAGAGTTCATTTTATAGAAACAGTATTTATGACCTGTTTTTAAATGACTGTTTTATGTCAATAATGCTGGGGAAGCATTTGGACCGTCTTGAGAATGAGGTCGTGGAGACCTAAGTGATAAAGTTGCAACAGCTGACGGAGAGTCAACGGAGGATGTCTCGCGCATAGCAAGGTCGGTCGAGGTCTTGACCAACCTCGGTTCTATTTAAATGGTGAGCTTCCGGTACAGTGGATGAGGGACCAAGGAAGCAGCCTATGAGTGAAGCGCTAGGTGACAGGTGAAGGATCCTAGAGGGTTCTAACCGTATGGTGCTCGGGCTCTAGGTCGCCAAAGATACCCACACATGCATCGGGGAAGATATTGGAACAAGGAGTAAGAGGTGTTTTCTGAAACTAGGCATGGATTTGCTTGATTGACCTTGCTGGTCCTCAACGGATGAGTCCATGGCTCTTTTATATGGATCTGTTGGTTGATCTTGCTGATCTTCAACGGAGATTCTATCTTGATTTTTTTAAGTGAATATATTGTCGGGTACTATGAGCTAGGAACTATCGAAAAGGCCCCTGAGGGATAGGTGGTGAGCGTTCTGGTTGCCAATGATGCCATAGGTACACCGATGAAGGAATGATTGGAAATTAGGATTGAACTAGATATTTTGGAGGATTATGATCAGTGACATTATGGTTTCATTAAATGATTGTTTTAAAGATAGCTTAATCTGTGAAAAAGGCAATTTCATATTGGGTGTGTAACTGGTGTGAGTGGTGTTAAATTTGCATGAATATCCGGCTAGGGGGCCTGGGAACTCTTTTCCCTGGTACCCGGGACAAAACCTAACCAAATTCCTAAGTGGATTCCATCACTACAGTGGTTGGGCGGTTGGCTAACCCATGGGACTGGATGGGGTTAGGCTTGACTGATAGATCCGCAAAATGAGACTCAATTTTGTTATAGTACGATAGATGAAGTAAATCCCAGATAGTAATTGTTCTATGGAAAAAGAATCAACGGCTATGCCTCTGGATGGGAAAAAAAGCGTTGGTTTCTATGATCTAAGTGCAAGTTTCTTCCTTGATCTGACCAAGTGATTCACACATTCAGTCGGATCAGTTTGGTCAGTAATGACCCTGACTACATTACAGTACAAATATCTTGGAGGAATCGCCCGTGCTTTCCGATAGGGAGAAGTTTTTTTTGGGTTCAATTTTTGAAGAACCAAGGGATTATTCTCTTGTCCGAATATCCATGGGCGAGGCCTTGAGTGAGGGATCCTACCCCGTGTAAGAAGTGCTACTTCCGTTGCTAGCACCCCCAAATCTGTTACGCAGAGCGGGCAGGGATCTTTGGTATCAGAGTGAATTGACTAAAGTGGATCAACTAAAAAGCTAAAAATATCAAAAATTTGTGAAGTAACTATAAAAATTTGATATTTAGAATGAAGATTCATAAAATTGAAAGTGAGTCTTCAGATGAAGTACCGCAATTGTATGGAAATCCCTGACTTGCTTGAGGCCTAGTCATGATGGTATTTACGTTATAATTCCAAGGACCGTGACTACCCGTATATACCGAGGGTATAACTACAGATCTTTACTCGCAATATATACGAGTAAATCTAAGACCTTGAAATTATAAGTAAAAATGCTATCCAAATGATGAATTCGAATGTGGTTGATATGATTTTAAAATTCTGGTTGAGAATTGATGAGTTGATTTGGATTCTGTTGAAAAAAGATGATTCCTGAATTTTGGTGGAAAAGCGATCAGTTGAACAAAGCCATAATGAGGATGAATGGGATGAGTCCATGTGATGATGTTCGTAATAACTAGAATGACGATAATGACTTCAGCAAATCACTACGAGATTAGTGGATTGTGCTCACAGATTGCTACTATTAACACTTGACCTAGTGGATCCAGTTAAGGTATGACAAATTAAAAACCTGCATAACTGAAACTTCCATGGAGGAATGTTCAGATGGAATTTTTGGTCTGATGGACCATTATTGTGTTAAGAATATGAATGATATGTTTTGAATGAATTGTTATCTGATAATGAGTTCTATATAAGGGATCTTTATCCCATGATTCTGTGGAGAGCTGACCAATCTAAAGAACCCCAGAATCAGTTGGATATAAGGGATCTTTATCCCATGATTCTGTGGAGAGCTGACCAATCTAAAGAACCCCAGAATCAGTTGGATCTAAAGTCGGATTTGAATTGTAAATAAAAGGACTTAACAAGAATTTTCGTATTGATAGGATCATGGATCGAGGTTGTCGTGGTAGGAATGATAACCCCCAACTTGGATGTTCGTAAAACTCTTCATAGATCACAGCCTGGACCTTTCAAGGGTGAAGGAGAAAACTTGGGCGAGACTGTGGAGAAGTGGATCAAAGCAATGGAAGAGTACTTCAATGTCACTGGGTACAATGAGAAGAGAAAAATGGCTCTTGCAAGGCTGAAGATAGTAGAAACAGCTAGAGTAGCATTGAGAAACCACTGCGAGACAAACCATGTGGATCGAAACACTCAGACATGGAATGATCTCAAAATTTACCTAAGGAAGAGATTCTGTCCTCCTGGCTTTTTGGAAACAAAGATGAACAAATTCTTAGAGTTAACCCAGGGGAGTAGAACCATTGAAGTATATCACCAAGCGTTCGCTCTCCTCCTCAAATACTCGCCACCGCTGGATGAAGAACAACAGCTGATGGCTAGGTTCATTTAGGGACTGAATGAACCTTTGAATATCCTAGTGAAGAACGCCAAGCCAGTTTCCATGGCCGAAGCAGTGCGGATGGCGAAGGATTTTGCCAAGGCCTTTGATGTCAAGGTCTCGCCGAAGCCAGCACCATCACCTTTCAAAAGGTTTTTAGCTCTAGAAGATGATTCCAACCTTCCACCGTCTAAGAGATATAAGGGTCAAGCCCATGATATGGGAAGTTCCAGAATGGAAGAAATGTCCTTTTCCCGAAACTCAATCCCTTGGAATTTAACTTCAGAAGTTCCACCCTTGAACAAGGGAGTGAAATGCTATAATTGTCAAGGATTTGGATATCGTAGTATGGATTGCCCAACTCCTTTGGAACAAGATTTTCAGGACAGGAAAATCAGGGATCAAGATTCTAGACTCCAGCTCATTCCTTCTAGAGTAATCACGTTTCTTTCTGCCAAAATCAGAGAAATCCTAGAGATAGACCCTCTAACCAACCCGCAGTTTTAATCCAAAGTAATGCAAGACCTCCGCCTCATAATAGGGGAAGTATATTCCCAAATCGCCTGTCCACTTCCAAGGAAGTAACGCTCGAAGTGATTGAAGAAAAAGAAGAAGATGAAAGAGATCATACTCCACCTACGAGATGAGGACATCTCGCGTTTTTAAGTGGGGTAGGATGTAAGATTCCTCCCTCCATCTTTTGAGGTGTATAGGTGTAAGAACCTCCCCTTCTAATCTTGTAAATATTCCCCTCTTTTGAATAAAAGAAAGATTCTGTTTTACCCTGTTTTGACCTAGAGAGAGAAAATGTATAGAGAGAGGTAATCCAAAATTGAGATATTTTTGGATATAAAATTCCTCCTAGTGTCAAATTGTTTCCCCTGAAACAAAACTTCAAAAAGAACTTTCCAATGTGCATTTGGAATTAATTGAAAATAAGTATAAAGGACCTTAGCCTAAGGGTCTAGATTTTCAGAAATTTTTGGATTATGTTCCAATTAAGGTTTCTAAGGGCCAATAGGATCAATTCAAGTGTGGGGAGGAGATAAATCCAATTTATAAAAGAAAAATACCCAAAAATGAGTAAATGCCCACTTAAGATGAAGAGTTGACAAGTATTGTGTAAAAAACTATGAATATTACTAAAAAAATAAGATATTTTGGGTATAATGATTCAATTTTGACACCTTGGTAAGGAGAAGGGGGCTCTTCAAGGAGGCACCTATTTCACATGTGTGGTGGAGTTTTAAACTCAAAAATATTGTGATATTTTTAT
Source organism: Cibotium barometz (assembly GCF_041138505.1). NCBI lineage: Eukaryota > Viridiplantae > Streptophyta > Polypodiopsida > Cyatheales > Cibotiaceae > Cibotium > Cibotium barometz. The sequence continues at coordinate 7,565,468 of NC_141066.1, read as the reverse complement.
CTCTCCTCTCTCCTGGATCTAACCAAATCAAAAGGAAGCCAAACTAGGTCCAAATCTTATCCAAATTCAGCCGAACTGAACCTCAAAAATTCTAGAAACTAGTTGGACTTGGTTAGAGGCCTCCCTCACCTATAAATAGATCCTTAGTCCTTTGTAAAAAAATATGAGAACTATACTATGCCAATATTATACTGAAATAATGATATTTTCTATTATCCTCTAAAAATCCTCTACAAATTGGAGAGATTGGAGTTTCTCTCTCTCTTCAATCTTCGTTGGTGGAGTCTTCATCAACATACCAAACCAATTGATTGGTTGGGGGCCTCTACATTGATTAAAGAATCAAGCAATCTAGGAGGTAAAGTGTGGTTTATGGTCTTTTTTTTAAATCTCCAAATGTTCTCTCTTCTCAACCCCTCTCAAGCTTGAGAAGCATTCAATTGAATGGCTTTTTAATACAATTGAAGTTCTTTAATGAATTGTAGTGGATAAAACATATAAATTTCCTTTTATGCTTAAATTAAATGTTTTTTTTAAAGCATGTCTCTCTCCTTTCCCCCAAAGAATGGTCATTCCTATGACCCATTCTATATTCAAATGAAGCTTCTCACAGGAAGCAATTCTCTAATCTAAAAGTAATTTCTATGCTTCTCAAATTGAGGCTAAATAAGTGGCTTTTTAATGCTTTAATGCTATTTAATTCATAGAAAAATCAGGAATCAAGTCCATAATTGGATATTAATCCAATTAATGGTTATTCTATCATATGATATTACTAAATTTTATGTTTTTAAAATTATTGAGAATTATCAGTAATAGCAGAGCGAAGCTATGGTAAATTTTTTAAAAAATTAACACATAAATCATTTTTATTCATAATATGAAAAGAGGACTTCCTACCATATTCTAGGATTAACCATCCTAGATTAATTGAATGATTCTCATTATAATCATGAAAAATTTGATTTTATGTTTATGCATAAATAGTTAATTAGAAAAAAGAGAAATTTCTAGTAATTTATTTTTAATGTTAAAAGAGTAATCCCCATGACAATGGAAATCCATGTATTCCAATGAAGTAAGAGAAAAATTGGGATGCTAAAATAATATATATTTTATTTAAAAATGAAAGAAGGATTTTAGTTAAATTTATCTTTTTGCATAGATATATTTAAATGGTAAAAGAGAAATTCCTATGACATTTGGAATTCCATCATTTAGATGGGAAAAGAGAAATTCCTAGCATATTGAAATAATGGATATTTTATTTAAATTCAAAGATAAATTTTAGATAAATTTATTTTATCTATGAGAAATATTTAAATGGTAAAAGAGAAATTCCTATGACATTTGGAATTCCATCATTTAGATGGGAAAAGAGAAATTCCTAACATATTGAAATTAATGGGTATTTTATTTAAGTTCAAAGTTAAATTTTAGATAAATTTATTTTATCTATGAGAAATATTTAAATGGTAAAAGAGGAATTCCTATGACATTTGGAATTCCATCATTTAGATGGGAAAAGAGAAATTCCTAGCATATTGAATTAATGGGTATTTTATTATGAGAAATATTGATGATAAAAGAGAAATTCCCATGACATTGGAATGCAAATAATTAAATGCAAAAAATAAGAATTCCCATGGTATTTGAGATCCAAGAAATTAAATGGAAAGAAGAGGAATTTTTAGTATAGTTCAATTTATGATTATTTATCAAAAGTGAAAATATGGGTAGAATTGATTTCTGTAAATCCCATGAATTCTTTTATTCAAAAGAGGAATATTGAATATAATTCAATTGAGTAATTGAGAAAGAATATAGAAATAATTCGAGAAAAGGAACCTTTAATTAGGCCAAGCAATTGGTAGAAATTTAGAAAAAGTCCCATTATCGGAATCAAACTAGAAAAAGCTACTAAATGGGAATAGCATGTGAAATGGATGTGATAAGGATGCGATAAGATGTGAATGAATGTAATAAGATGTAAATAGGATGCAATAAGATGTGAATGGATGTAATAAGATGAAAATAGAATGTGACAAGATATAAATGGGATGCGATAAGATGTGTATGAGATGTTATAGGATGTGAGTGGATGTGATAAGATGAAAATAAGATGTGATAAGATGTGATGTAATGGAAATGGATGTGGATGTGTATGTGAAAGAATGGATGTGGATGTGTATGTGGAAGAATGGATGTGGATGTGTATGTGGAAGAATGGATGTGGATGTGTATGTGAAAGAATGGATGTGGATATGTATGTGAAAGAAGGGATAAGGATGTGAGTGAATGGATAAGATGTAATGTGATGTGAATCAGGATGTGAATGAATGAGATGTGATGTCATGTGAATCGGATGTAAATGAATGATATGGGATGTGAATGGATGAGATGTGATGTGATGTGAATCGGGATAAGAATGAATGAGATGAGATGTGAAATGAATGTGATGTAAATTGAGATAGATGTGAATGAATGATATGTGATGTAAATGAATGAGGTGTGATGAGATGTGAATATGGGTATATGCGAGTGGATGAGAATAAATGAGGAAAGATGTGATGAGATGAAAAATGATGTGATTGGATGAGAATAGGAATACATATGAATTGGATTACATAATGAGGAAAGATGTGATGAGATGAAAAATGATGTGATTGGATGAGAATAGGAATACATATGAATTGGATTAAATAATGAGGAACGATGTGATGAGATGAAAAATGATGTGATTGGATGAAAATAGGAATACATATGAATTGGATATGGATTAAGTAATTTGGACAGATGTGGATCAATGTGAAAGACGAGAGTTCATTATAGAAACTGTATTTATGACCGTAAGAGTAACCCTTGGCAAGAGAATCTAGCTTAGCCGTAGGGCCAAGCTACTTTGTAAGAGAATCTAGCTTGGCCCTAGCGCCAAGCTATCAAGAATAAATCCACATCCTCTTTGCTAATAGTTGGCCCTAGGGCCAACAAAGCAACACAATCTTGTTACCAACTTGGCCGCAGGGGCAGGCTACTAGCAAAGATGATCTAGGTTTGTTCATGGAAGTTCGCCCTAGGGCCAAGCTAGATTCTCTTGTATTCCCTATAGCCAAGAGAATGTAGCTACCACACAGAAGAGAATATAGCTTTGTTGGCCCTAGGGCCTAGCTACTATGAGCAAAGAGGATGTGGATTTATTCTTGGTAGCGTGGCCCTATGGCTAACCTAGATTCTCTTACAAAGTAGCCCCTAGGGCCTAGTTAAATTCTCTTACAAGGGTCACTCTTGTCATGCACATCCATAGATGGCCCAAGGGCCATTCTACAATGCAATCTTAAGAGAATGGCTCTAAGGAAAATAAGAGAATCTAGCTACCAAACACAAGAGAATCTATCTTATCCCTAGGGCCAAGCTACCATGAACAAATCTACATCATCTTTACTGGTAGCTTGTCCCTAGGACCAATCTTAAGAGAATGGCTCTAAGGAAAATAAGAGAATCTAGCTACCAAACACAAGAGAATCTATCTTATCCCTAGGGCCAAGCTACCATGAACAAATCTACATCATCTTTACTGGTAGCTTGTCCCTAGGACCAATCTACCAGCAAAGATGGTGTTGCTTTGTTGATGGTGATGAGAATGGCCCTAGTACTATTCTAAAGTACATTGTGCTTGCAAGAATGGCCCTAGTACCATTCTAAAGTACATTGTGCTTGCAAGAATGGCCCAAGGTCCATTATACCATGCAATCTTAAGAGAATGGCCCTAGGGAACACAAGATAATCTAGAGTGACCCTTGGACCAAGCTACCACACACATGCAAGGATATAGATTGGCCCTAGGGCCAAGCTACCAAGAACAAATCTAGCTACCACATACAAAAGAATCTAGCTTGGCCGCCCTAGCTACCATGAACAAATCTACATCATCTTTTTTGACAACTTGGCCAAGGCTAATATACGAGCAAAGATGGTGTTACTTTGTTGATGGTATATACTAGCTTGGCCCAAGCTAATATACAAGCAAAGATGGTGTTGCTTTGTTGATGGTAGCATGGCCATAGGGCCAAACTACCAGCAAACAGGATGTAGATTTGTTCATGGTAGCTTGGCCCTAGGGCCCAGCAAAGATTCTTGCAAGGGTCACTCTTGCCATGCACATGCAGAGATGGGACCAAGGGCCATTCTACCATGAAATCTTGAGAGAATGGCACTAGGAAACACAAGAGAACACATAAGAGAATCTAGGTTACATCATTTTTATTGGCAGCTTGTCCCGAGTACCAATCTACCTCCAAAGATAGTGTTGCTCTGATGGTAGCTTGGCACTAGGGCCAACGTACCAAGGAGAATGTTGATTTGTTATTGGTAGCTTGGCCCTAGGGCCAAGTTGGATTCTCTTACAAGGATCACTCTAGATTATTTTGTGTTCTCTAGGGCCATTCTAAAGTACATCAAGATACAAGGGAGTAGAGAATGGCCCTAGGAAATATAAGATAATCTAGCTTGTCCTCCCTAGGGAAAAGCTACCATGAACAAATCTACATCATCCTTTCTGGAAGCTTGTCCCTAGGGCCAATCTACCAGCAAAGATGGTGTTGCTCTGATGGTAGCTTGGCACTAGGGCCAAGCTACCAGCAAAGAGGATGTTGATTTGTTCTTGGTAGCTTGGTCCTAGGGCCAAGCTAGATTCTCTTGCAAGGGTCACTCTAGATTATCTTGTGTTCCTTAGGGCTATTCTAAAGTACATCAAGATACAAGGGAGTAGAGAATGGCCCTAGGGAATACAAGATAATCTAGCTTGACCCTAGGGCCAAGCTACCATGAGGAAATATACATCATCTTTGTTGGAAATTTGAACCTAGGGCCAAACTACCAGCAAAGATGGTGTTGCTTTGTTGATGGTAGCTCTACCAATAAAGAGGATGCAGATTTGTTCATGGAAACTTGGCCCTAGGTAGCTTGGCCCTAGGGCCAAGCTAGATTTTGTTGCAAGGTAACTATTACCCTGCACATGCATAGAAGACAAGAGAATCTACGGCCAATATAGATTCTCTTGCAAGGGTAAATAGTGCCCTACACATGCATAGATTGGACCAAGAGCAGTTCTACCATGCAATCTTGAGAGAATGGCTCTAGGAAACACAAGAAAATCTAGCTACCACACACAAGAGAATCTAGCTAGGCCCTAGGGCCAAGCAGGCTACCATGAACAAATCTACATCCTCTATGCTAGTAGCCTGACCCTAGGACAAGATACTGAACAACACCAAGTAGATGATGTAAATTTGTTGATGGTAGCTTGGCCCTAGGACCAAGCTACCAACAAAGAGGATGTAGATGTTTTCATGGGGTAACTTGGCCCTAGGAAGCTAGATTCTCGTACATAGGTCAGTCTTTGCTTCTTGTCTTCCCTAGGGCCATTTCCTCAAGATTTCATGGTAGAATGGCCCTTGGGCCTATCTTTTCATGTGAATGGCAAGTGTGACCCTTGCAAGAGAATCTAATTTGGCCCTAGGGCCAAGTTACCATGAACAAATTTGCATACTCATTTCTCGTAGCTTGGACCTAGGGCCAAGCTACCATCAACAAAGGAACACCATCTTTGTTGGTAGATTGGACCTAGGGCTAAGCTATATTATCTTGTGTGTGGTAGCTAGATTCTCTTGTGTTAGCTAGAGCCATTATCTCACTATTTCATGGTAGAATGGCCCTTGGGCCCATTTATGCATGTGTATCACAAGAGTGACCCTTCCAAGAGAATTTAGGTTGGCCCTAGGGTTAAGCTACCTTGTAAGAGCATCTAGTTGGGCCCTAGGGCTAAGCTACCATGAGAAAATCTACATCATCTTTGCTGATAGCTTGGTCCTGGGGCCAAGCTACCATCAACTAAGCAATACCATCTTTGCTAGTAGATTGGACCTAGGGCCCAGCTACCAGCAAAGATGATGTAGATTTGTTCATGGTACTTGACCTTAGGGCATAGATAGATTCTCTTGTGTGTGGTAGCTCAATTATCTTGTGTTCAATAGTGCCATTCTCTCAAGAGTGCATTGTAGAATGGCCCTTGGGCCCATCTATACATGTGAATGGAAAGAGTGACCCTTTCAAGAGAATCTAGCTTGGCCCTAGGGCCAAGCTACTTTGTAAGAGAATCTAGCTTGGCCCTAGCGCCAAGCTAGAAAGAATAAATCCACATCCTCTTTGGTGATAGTTGGCCCTAGGGCCAAGCTACATTCTCTTGTGTGTAGTAGATAGATTATCATGTGTTTCCTATAGCCATTCTCTCAATATTGCATGGTAGAATGGACCTTGGGCCCATCTATGCATGTGCATGGCAAGAGTGACCCCTGCAAGAAAATCTAGCTTGGCCCTAGGGCCAAGCTACCATGAGCAAATCTACATCCTCTTTGCTAGTAACTTGGCCCTAGGGCCAAGCTACCAACAAATCTACATCATCTACCTAGTGTCGCTTTGTTGATAGTAGCTTTGGCCCTAGCTACAATTAAAGAGGATGTAGATTTGTACATGGTAGCCAAGCTAGATTCTCTTGCAAGGGTCAAGCTAGCAAGAATAAATCTACATACTCTATGCTAATATCTTGGCCCTAGGGCCAAGCTACCATCAACAAAGCAACACCATCTTTTGCTACTGGTAGATTGGCCCTAGGCCAAGCTAGATTCTATTGTGTGTGGTAGCTAGATTCTCCTATGTCCCCTATAGCCATCATTCTCTCGAGATTGCATGGTAGAATGATCCTTGGGACCATCTATACATTTTCATGGAAAGATTAATGCTTGTTGTTGTAAGAGAATCTAGCTTGGCCCTAGGGCCAAGCTACCTTGTAAGAGAATCTAGCTTTGCCCTAGGGCCAAGCTACCATGAACAAATCTACATCACCTTTGCTAGTATCTTATCCCTAGGACTCATCTGTGCATATGCATGGCAAGAGTGACCCTTTTTGAAAGAGAATCTAGCTTGCCCTATAGCCAAGTTACCCATGAACAAATCTACATCCTCTTTGCTGGTAGCTTGGACCTAGGGCCAAACTACCATTAAAAAATCAACACCATCTTTGCTGGTAGATTGGCCCTCAGGCCAAGCTACCACCAGCAAAGAGGATGTAGGTTTGTTTGTGGTAAATTGGCCCTAGGGACAAGCTAGATTCTCCTATGTTCCCTAGAGCCATTCTCTCACATTTGTATGGTAGAATGGCCATTGGGCCCTTCTATGCATTTGCATGGAAAGAGTGACTTGCAAAGAATCTGGATTGGCCCTAGGGTCAAGCTAACTTGTAAGAAAATATAGCTTGTTCCTAGGGCCAAGCTACCATCAACAAGGCAACAACATCTTTGCTAGTAGATTGTCCCTAGGGCTCAGATAGATTCTCTTGTGTGTGCTAGTGAGAGTCTCTAGTGTTCCTTAGACCCATTCTCTCAAGATTGCATTGTAGAATGACCCTTGGGCCATCTATGCATGTGCATGGCAAGAGTGACCCTTGAAAAAGAATCTAACTTAGCTCTAGGGCCATGATACTTTGTAAGAGAATCTTGGTCCTAGGTCCACCAAGCTACCAATAATAAATCCACATCCTCTTTAATGATAGGTTGGCCTAGGGATAACAAAGCAACACCACCTTTTCTGGTGCTTGGCCTTAAGACCAAGCTACTAGCAAAGATAATGTATATTTATTCATGGTAGCTTGGCCTTAAGACCAAGCTACTAGCAAAGATAATGTATATTTATTCATGGTAGCTTGGCCCTAGGGCTAAGATAGATTCTCTTGTGTGTGTTAGCTGGAGTCTCTTGTGTTCCTTAGAGCCATTCTCTCAAGATTGCATTGTAGAATAGCCCTTGGGCCAATCTATGCATGTGCATGGCGAGAGTTACCCTTGCAAGAGAATCTAACTTAGCCCTAAGGCCAAGCTACCAATTATAAATCCACATCCTCTTTGTAGATAGCTTGGCCCTAAGGCTAACAAAGCAACACCATCTTTGCTGGTGCTTGGTATTAGGACCAAGCTACCAATTATAAATCCACATCCTCTTTGTAGATAGCTTGGCCCTAAGGCTAACAAAGCAACACCATCTTTGCTGGTGCTTGGTATTAGGACCAAGCTACTAGCAAAGATTATGTATATTTGTTCATGGTACCTTGGCCCTAGGGCTAAGCTAGATTCTCTTATGTGTGGCAGATAACTTAGCCCTAAGGCCAAGCTACCAATTATAAATCCACATCCTCTTTGTAGATAGCTTGGCCCCTAAGGCTAAAAGCAACACCATCTTTGCTGGTGCTTAGTATTAGGACCAAGCTACTAGCAAAGATTATGTATATTTGTTCATGGTACCTTGGCCCTAGGGCTAAGCTAGATTCTCTTATGTGTGGCAGATAGATTCTTCTATGTTCCCTAGAGAAATTCTTTCAAGATTTCATGGGTAGAATGGCCCTTAGGCCCATCTATGCATGTGCATGGCAAGAGTAACCCTTGCAAGAGAATCTAGCTTGGCCCTAGGGCCAAGCTACAATGAACAAATCTACATCCTCTTTGCTAGTAGCTTGGCCGTAGGGCCAAGCTACCATCAACAAGTCTACATCATTGGCCTGGTGTTGCTTTGTTGATGGTAGCTTAGCCCTAGCGCCAAGCTACCACATCAAAGAGGATGTAGATTTGTTCATGGTAGCTTGGCCCAAGCTAGATTCTCTTTTGTGTGGTAGCTAGATTCTATACCAAGAATCAAGCTACCAAGGATAAATCTACATCCTCTATGTTGACAGCTTTTGGCCCTAGGACCAAACTACCATCAACAAAGCAACACCATCTTTTTCTGATAGATTGGTTGTGGGGCCAAGCTACTACCAACAACAAAGATGATTTAGATTTATTCATGGTAGCTTGGCCCTAGGGCCAAGCTAGATTCTCTTGTGTGTGGTAGGTAGATTCTCCTATATTCCTTGGAGCCATTCTCTTAAGATTTCATGGTAGAATGGTGCTTGGTCCCATCTATGCATGTGCATGGATGGAGTAATGCTTGTTTCAAGGTAATCTAGCTTTGCCCTGTGGGGCCAAGCTACCTTGTAAGAGAATCTAGCTTTGACCTAGGTCCAAGCTACCATGAACAAATTTGCATCATATTTTATGGTATCTTGGCCCTAGGGCCATTGGCCCTAGGGCCAATCTACTAGCAGAAGATGGCATTGCTTTATTGATGGTAGCTTGGCCCTAGAGCCAAGCTATCAACAAACATGATGTAGATTTGCTCATGGTAGCTTGGCCCTAGGGTGAAGCTAGATTCTCTTACAAGGTATCTTTGCCCTAGGGACAAGCTATCAGCAAACATGATGTAGATTTGCTCATGGTAGCTTGGCCCTAGGGTGAAGCTAGATTCTCTTACAAGGTATCTTTGCCCTAGGGACAAGCTAGATTCTCTTGTAAACAACAAGCATTACTCTTGCCATGCACATTCATAGATGGACCCAAGGTCCATTCTACAATGCAATCTTGAGAGATCGGATCTAGGGAACAGAAGAGAATCTAGCTACCACACAAAAGAGAATCTATATTGGCCCTAAGGCCAAGCTACCATGAACAAATGTACATCATCTTTGCTGGTAGCTTGACCCTAGGGCTAATACACTAGAAAACGATGGTGTTGTTTTGTTGATGGTAGCTTGTCCCTAGGGCCAAGCTATCACCATAGAGAATGTAGATTTATTATTGGTAGCTTGACCCTTGCAAGAGAATCTAGCTACCACACACAAGAGAATCTAGCTTGGCCCTAGGGGCAAGGCTACCATGAACAAATATATATCCTCTTTGATGGAATCTTGGCCCTAGGGCCAAGATACCTTCAACAAATAAACACTAGGTAGATGATGTAGATTTGTTGATTGTAGAGCTTGGACCTAGGGCCAAGCTACAAGAAAAGGGGATATAGATTTTTTGATGGTAGTCTGGTCCTAGGGTCAAGCTAGATTCTCTTTCAAGGGTCGCTCTTGTCATGCACATGTATAGATGGGCCCAAGGGCCATTATACCATGCCATCTTGAGAGAATGGCTCTAGGAAACACAAGAGAATCTAGCTACCACTTAAAGAGAATCTAGCTTTGTTGGCCCTAGGGCCAAGCTATCAACAAAGAGGATGTAGATTTATTCTTGGTAACCTCGCCCTAGGGCCAAGCTAGATTCTCTTACAAAGTAGCTTGGCCCTAGGGCATAACTAGATTCTCTTGCAAGGGTCACTCTTTCCATGCGCATGCATAGATAGGCCCAAGGGCCATTCTAAAATGCAATCTTGAGAGAATGCCCCTAAGTAAAATAGGAGAATCTAGCTACCACACATAAGAGAATAAATCGTAGCCCTAGGGCCAAGCTACCACACATGAACAAATCTACATCATATTTGCTAGTAGCTTGGTGCTAGGGCCAACTACTAAGAAAATATGGTGCTGCTTTGTTGATGGTAGCTTGGACCTAAGGCCAAGATATCACCAAACATGATCTAGATTTTCTCCTGGTAGCTTTCCCCCAAGGCTCAACTAGATTCTCTTACAAGGTACCTTGACCAAAGGGCCAAGTTAGATTGTCTTACAAGGGTCACTCTTGCCATGGACATGCATAGATAGGCCTAAATGGCCATTCTACCATGCAATCATGAGAGAATGGCTCTACGGAATAGAAGAGAATCTAGCCACCACACATAAAAGAATCTAGCTTGGCCCTAGGGTCAAGCTACCATGAACAAATCTACATCATCTTTGCTACCAACTTGGCCCTAGGGCCAATCTACTAGCAAAGATCGTGTAGCTTTGTTGATGGTAACTTTTTCCTAGGGAAACGCTACAAGCAAAGAGGATGTAGGTTTGTTCCTGGTAACTTGGCCCTAGGTCCACCTAGATTCTCTTGTGAGTGGTAGCTAGATTCGCCTATGTTCCCTAGAGCCATTCTCTCAAGTTTTCATGGTAGAATAATCCTTGGGCCCATCTTTGCATGTGCGTGGCTAGAGAATCTAGCTTGGCCCTAGCTCCAAACTAATTTGTAAAATAATCTAGCTGGCACTAGGGTCAATTTACTAGAAAAGATGGTGTTGCTTTGTTGATGGTAGTTTGACCCTAGGGCCAAGCTATCAGCAAACAAAGCAACACCATCTTTACTAGTAAATTGACCTTAGTTCCAAGCTAGATTCTCTTGCAAGGGTCACTCTTGCCATGCACATGCATAGATGGGCGCAAGGGCCATTCTACCATGCAATCATGACAAAATAGATCTAGGGAACAAAAGAGAATCTAGCTACTAGACAAAAGAGAATTCAGCTTGGCCCTACGGCCAAGCTACCATGAACAAATCTACATCATCTTTGTTGGCATCTTGGCCCTAGGGCCAATCTACTAGCAAAGATGGCGTTTCTTTGTTTATGGTAGCTTGGCCCTAGCCCTAGGGCCAATCTACCACCAAAGAGGATGTAGATTTGTTAATGGTAACTTGGCCCTAGGGCGAAGCTAGATTCTCTTACAAGGGTAACTCTTTCCATGCACATGCAGAGATAGGCCCAAGGGCCATCTTTGTTGAAAGAATGGTAGAGGAGGAGGAGACACACACATAGGAGCAAACCCTAATGTATATTGCAAACCCTAACCATAGAGGGAAGCCATGTCCACTCTCAAACAAAGCATAATGCACTAATCCATAATCCACACAACACACAATGAGTTGTGTCCACACTCTACTAACCCTAGCTAATGTCCACACACTATGACCAGCTGGACACGCGGTCATTTATGTCTCACACATGTTCCTACCTAAACTGCCAGCACATAGCATAGCTGGCTCACACTGACATCGAGCTTGAATCTCAACAGCCCCTCTCAAGCTCATGATGTACTGCCGATGAAGATGTAGATGAGCTTGGGATATCAAGACTCTCAACACTCCCCCTCAAGCTCATCCCATGTACTCCCAGCATAGTCCGGAAGTACTCAAACTTCTCCCTGCTAAGTGGCTTCGTAAAGATGTCTGCCACCTGCTCATCAGTCTTCACATAGTGAAGATCAACTGTACCATCCAGCACCTTTTCTCTGACAAAGTGATAATGGACCTCTATGTGTTTGGTCCTCGCATGAAACACTGGATTCTTTGCCAACTGTATACTGCTCATGTTGTCACAATGAATGACAACTTTGCCATCAAGAGGCTCACATAAATCTGCCAAGAGACTCTTTAACCATATAGCCTCACAAGTAGCAATGGCTGCACCCCTGTACTCAGCCTCTGTACTGGATAAAGCAACTGTAGGTTGCTTTTTGCTACTCCAACTCACCACGGCACTTCCAAGTGTAAAAGCATATCCACTAGTAGATCTCCTGTCATATGCGCTACCTGCCCAATTAGCATCTGTGTAGCCATGTATGTCCAAGCTTTTACCACTCTCATAAAATAAACCATAATGTGCTGTGGTCTTCACATATCTCATGATGCGTCTCACTGCATCCAAATGTGGTTTCCTAGGGCTCTGCATAAACTGGCTGACTAGCCCCACAGCATAACTCAAATCCGGGCGTGTGATAGTCATATATATGAGACTACCAACCATCTTCCTGTACATAGAAGGATCATCCAATTCCTCGCCATAATCAGCCCGCAACTTCACATTTTGCTCCAATGGTGTACTCATAGGCTTACACCCTGTCATGCCATACTTTGCCAACATATCCAATGCATATTGGCGCTGTACTAACCAAGTACCTGCATGATCTTTCACCACTTCAATGCCGAGGAAATATCTCAACTCACCAAGATCTTTCATGTCAAATTGCCCACTCAAAGCTTTCTTGACATGCATCACATCTGCACCATGATCACCTGTGATAATCAAATCATCCACATAGATGACTAGTAAAACAATCCCATGCTGTGTCTTCTTCACATAGAGTGAAGAATCTGCTGTAGAAATCTGAAAACCAAGTGAGATAAGATATCTGCTCATCTTATCACTCCAAGCACGAGGTGCTTGCTTTAGACCATACAATGTCTTTTTCAACCTGCATACGTGAGTGGGATATCTAGGGTGTACATACCCTTCTGGCTGTGCCATGTACACTTCCTCTTGTAGATCTCCATTCAGAAATGCATTCTTAACATCCATCTAATGCATTTCCCAGCCATTAGCTGCAGCCATAGCAATGACTGCTCTCACTGTGCCCATCTTAGCCACTGGACTAAACGTCTCATCATAATCCAAACCTTGGGTCTGTGCATAACCCTTTGCTACCAATCTTGCTTTATGTCTCTCAATAGAACCATCAGATTTGCACTTCACTTTGTAAACCCATTTACATCCAATAACATTCTTATCCTTTGGTAATGCAACCAAGTCCCATGTATCATTATGGACCAATGCGTCCATCTCGACATCCATTGCTTTTTCCCATACATGCTCTCCAATAGCCTCTGTATAGCATGTAGGTTCCACATGCTTCACCATAGATGTCATATATGCATAGTGCATAGCAAAATCTCTATATGTCAATCTGTCAATAGGATATCTGACTCTCTAGGATCTCCGCAATGCATGCGGGTCACTCTGTACACCTGTAACTCTAGCATGTGGTGGCACATATCTATCTTGTCTAGCACCAGGTGTGCGTAAAACAGGTATGCCAAGCTCCTCATCCAAACTCTCAGAACTAGATGACTCATAACCTGTGATTCCAATTCCTTCAACTTTCTTTTTGCCTTTATCCATAGCACTACTCCCAGTGCTTACACTCTCATGCCTCAAACGTCCTGACCATGGACGTACACTGCTACTCTCAGCTTCTGCTCTGCTGGCCCAGACATAGTAGTAGAACTAGAACGTGCTTGTGATGGCAAGTTCACAGGCACATCTGCCTCAAGTGACTCAATGACTCCCTCATCTTTTGCTTTGTACCAACTAGCAAGCTCATCAAACACAACATCTCGTGAGATGACCACTTGTCTAGTTTGAGGGTTATAACATTTGTAGGCCTTTCGATCCTGTGCATATCCAACAAATACACATTTCTCTGTTTTAGGATCCAACTTCCTTCTTCTTTCATCAGGCACATGCACATAAGCTATGCATCCAAAAACTTTAAGATGTCCAATGTCTGGCCTGTAACCTGTAAGCCGCATCTCTGGCGTGCTTCCATGAATGGCTGCTGTAGGTGTTTTGTTCAATATATACACTGCATTAGCACATGCTTCTGCCCAATAGTAATCTGGCATGCTCTTTTCATTAAGCATTGCCCTTGCCACTTCACATATGACTCTATTCTTTCTCTCAGCCACACCATTCTGCTGAGGTGTATACCTGCAGGTCAACTGTCTTCTTATTCCATGCTTCCTCAAGAAATGCTCAAAAGCTTTTGAGGTGTATTCACCACCTCCATCTGTCCTCAGACATTTAATCCAACAACCATACTGCTTTTCTGCAAAAGCTTTGAAATCCATGAATTTTTCCAACACTTCACTCTTCTCTTTCAGAAAGTATATCCATGTCATCCTGCTGAAATCATCTATAAATGTAACATAGTATAAACTGCCTTTGATAGATGGGTTTTGTGCAGGACCCCATACATCACTGTGTACTATCTCAAGTGGCCTGTTACTCATATTTCCTTCTCTAGGAAATCTCAACCTTGCCTGCTTTCCAAACTGACAGGCTTCACAAACATGCATATGTCCATCATATTTGAACCTAGGAAATCCATTGACAATGCCTCTTGTTTGCATGTTCTTTAATCTCTGTATATTTACATGTCCAATCCTCTTGTGCCACATATCAATGTCCTGTACCACATTCCTGCTCTTTGAGAACATGGCTGATTTCAGCTCAGGAATTCCAGCATCCAGCTTAAACAATCTTCCTTCTTTCTTGCCTTTAGCAATCACTCTACATCCATGTTTAAAATCTTCAACGAAGCATCCATGCTCGTTGAAACGAACCTGTAATCCCTGTTCCACCATTTGACCAACTGAGGCCAAGCTTTTAGTGATCGAAGGCACATACAGCACATCTGACATAGACTTTGTCTGACCATTGTGCATGACCAATGGTACACTTCCAACATGTGTAATGACATGCTGGGTATCATCACCTGTTTCCACATAGCCTTTTTCTTCCATAGGCTTCATATGCTCAAACCATTCTCCATGACATGTCATATGGTTTGATGCTCCTGAGTCCATATACCATGTGTCATCATTCTCAGCATTTGTTGTCATAGAACCCACAACATGCTTCATGGCAAACAAATGATTTGCAGTTCCATCATTGCTACTTGATGCATAGTTACCACCATGTTGTGCATAGTTTCCACCATAATGACCACCACGTTGTGCTCTTCCCCCTCTCAAATCATTCTGTTTGCGGAAACAATCTCTCGCCATATGACCATATTTGCCACAATAATGGCATTCCACATCTTGCATTGAATTTTGTTGACCTTGCCAACGTCCTCGACCCATGGGGGGTACCTCTGCCTCGCTGAGGTGCATATCCACGACCACCTCGAGCACCATATGAAGGCTGAAAATTCTGTTGTGGAGGCCTGTCTTGCCATCCACGACCATTACCACCACGTCCACGTGATGTGAATCTCCCCCTGCCTCTAAAACCTCTCTGCGAGGAAAAAGCCTGATTTCTGCCATCATCATGGCTAGAAGATGCATCCAGAAATGAATCACTGAGCTTGATTTCCTCAACCAACAAGAGGGAAACCAACTCATCGAAGTCGGGTCAACCTGTACTCCTCACTGAGATAGATGTATCAAAGGATTTGTATTCCTTGCTAAGACCACGCAAGGTAATATCCACCAAATCATCATCAGGCATGGGGGCATTTATTGTGGCCAATGCATCTGCAAACTTCTTGATTTCTTGCACATAATCATATATGCTCCTTTTATTCCTTTTCACATTGTGTATCTGCTGTCGCAATTGAGACTTGTGAGCACTCGTATCTGTATCAAACATCTTGATCAAAGTATCCCATGCACCTTTGGGATTCTCAGCATCCTGAATGTGTATGAGCATAGCATCAGAAATACATATAGACAAATAATGCAGCACTTTGAATGCTCTCTCTGACCATTGCTTATGAGCAATAAGCTGCTGCTGTGTAGGTTGCCGAGGTAGCTCAGGCTCAGGCTCAGCACCTGTAATGAGATTCCAAAATCCTTTCCCTTTCAAGAAACTCTTTATCCTGTACTTCCATGCCTGGAAGTTCTTCCTATCCAGCTTTTCACCAACAATCTGAACTGGATTATCCGACATGTTGCTCAATGCGTACACCTTCCGCACACTTCAAATCTGTAAATGAGCCTTCCTCAGCTCAACCACACTCCAATAAATGTTCGAGATACTCCAAGGTAGCCAACAAACTCCAAATTTGATGTAGAAAATCAACCTGTAATCATCCAAGATGAATTGACTCAGTCAGTGCGGGATAGAATTGACACAACTTCCAAGGCTCAAAATCGCAATGTAATGGTGCAATCAAGTATGGGCAACTTGCATTGACACCTAATCAACCTCAATGTTGAGTATCAACACCATCTGACATGTGTACATATCGATTTTTGAAAACCCCTTTTTCTGTTTTTGGAAAAACCAGAAAAACCAGAAAAACCAGTAATGATTTGGCTCTAATTTCTTCAATATTTCACCAAATTGAGCAACCAGGCATTCATTGGCTTAGCAATAGTGTCCATCAACTCCATGTAAGAGAAATTTGTCCAATTGTAAAACACCAAAGATTAATTGCTCAATTAAAATGCTCTGTTTCTCTGCAACCAATGGACAGCCTGTTTTAATCAGCTCATTCCCAGCTCAATTAAGCATCATTGACCAAACAAATCACATAGCCCTCTTCTCCAAAGTGTAAAGCATCCAATTGCTAAAACAAACTTGTAATATGTCAAGCATCCAATGAGTAATTGACCTCCTCGTAGTGAAAAAACCAGAAATCTGCCCTGTTTCCTCTGTATGGGCTGCGCCGCCTGCAATTAGGGGATTTGGGAGTGTTTATAAAGTTGTTTGATGATGGTTATAGGTGCCCAACACACCTAGGTACATGTGCAATCCACCAATGGTTCAATTTTTACCAAAATCTCACTCCAAATGCATCAATTTTGGGCTTCCTCTTCTCTGTTTTGTGAGAGCTCAAAAAACCAGTAATTTCACTCAATCAAATCCATGTAAATTGCTCCAAAATTTGTTCAAGGCTTGCACATGGGTTGCCAATACATCCCTCTTTGTCAAATACATATGTCTTTTGCCAGAATCACACGTATTTCCACCATACATCAATGTTCCCAAGCTTTAATGGAAAGCTTCAAAAACCAAAATTTTTCTTTGCTTTGATTTGCTCTATTTTGCTTTGCTTTTGCCTGTATCACCTGCAATCCGCTCAAGGATGTTTAGAAGACCTTCCCCGATAGGCCAAGCTCTCAGATCTGATAGTATTTGGTGTGCTCCAAGCTTCATAGCTCCAATGGCCAGCTTCACAGCTTCTTTTCACAGCTTCTTTTCCCTCTTCACTCACTCACTCATAAACCCTAATAAACAGCACAAGGCTCTGATACCATGTTGAAAGAATGGTAGAGGAGGAGGAGACACACACACAGGAGCAAACCCTAATGTATATTGCAAACCCTAACCATAGAGGGAAGCCATGTCCACTCTCAAACAAAGCATAATGAACTAATCCATAATCCACACAACACACAATGAGTTGTGTCCACACTCTACTAACCCTAGCTAATGTCCACACACTATGACCAGCTGGACACGCGGTCATTTATGTCTCACACATGTTCCTACCTAAACTGCCAGCACATAGCATAGCTGGCTCACACTGACATCGAGCTTGAATCTCAACAATCTTACCATGCAATCTTGAGAGATTGGCCCTAGGGAAAAGCAAATAAGCTACCACACACAAGAGAATCTACCTTGGCCCTAGGGCCAAGGTACCATGAACAAATCTACATTATCTTGGCTCTTGCAGCGTGGCCTAGGGCCAATCGCCCAACAAAGATGGTGTTGTTGTTGTGATGGTAGCTTGGTCCTAGGTCAAGCTACCATGAAAGAGGATGTTAATTTGTTCTTGGTAGCTTGGACCTAGGCCAAGCTAGATTCTCTTGCAAGGGTCACTCTAGATTTTCTTGTGTTCCCTAGGCCCATTCTAAAGTACATCAAGATCCAAGGGAGTAGAGAATGGCCCTAAGGAACACAAGATAATCTTGCCTGGCCTTAGGGCTCAACTACCATGAACAAATCTACATCATCTTTGCTGGCAACTTGGACCTAGGGCCAATCTACTAGCAAAGATGGTGTTGCTTTGTTGTTGGTAGCTCTACCAGCACCACAAAGAGGATGGTAGCTCTTTGCTAGCATCTCTACCAACAAAGAGGATGCATATTTGTTCATGGAAGCTTGGTCCTAGGGCCAAGCTACCCACAACAAAGACTCTCTTACAAGGGTAACTCTTTCCATGCACATGCATGGATGGGCCCAACGACCATTCTACCATGGAATCTTGAGAGAATGGTCTAGGAAACACAAGAGAATCTATCATGGCCCTAGGGAAAAGCTACCATGAACAAATCTACCAACAACAAAGAGGGATGTACTAGAAAAGCTTTATTAATGATAGATAGGTTTGCCTTAGGGCCCTTGCCTTAGGGCCAATCTACAAGCAAAGCGGATGTAGATTTGTTCATGGTAGCTTGGCCCTAGGGCCAAGCTAGATTCTCTTGCAAGGGTCACTCTTGCCACACACATGCATAGATGGGTCCAAGGGCCATTCTAGCATGCAGTGTTCAGAGAATGACTCTAGGGAGCACTCGAGAATCTAGTTACCACACATAAGATAATCTAGCTTCACCTTAGGGCCAAGCTACCAAGAACAAATCTACATCATCTCTATTGGTATCTTGGCTCTAGTGTCGAGCTACAAGCAAAGATGGTGTTTCTTTGTTGATGGTATCCAGCCCCATGCTAGGAGCAAAGAGGATGTTAATATGTTCTTGGTGGCTTGGCCCTGGGCCAAACCCTGGGCCAAGCTATATTCTCTTACAAGGGTCACTCTAGATTTTCTTGTGTTCGCTAGGCCCATTCTAAAGTATATCAAGATATAAGGGAGTAGAGAATGGCCCTAGGGAATAAAAGATAATCTAGCTTAGCCCTAGGGCCAAGCTACCATGAAAAATCTACATCATTTTTGCTGGCAACTTGGTACTAGAGCTAATCTACCAGCAAATATGGTGTCTGCTTTGTTGATGGTAGCTATACCAGCAAAGAGGATGTATATTTGTTCATGGAAGCTGGCCCTAGGGCCAGCTCCAAGCTACCTGCAAAGATTCTCTTGCAAGGGTAATTCTTGCCATGCACATGCAAAGATGGGACCAAGGGCCATTTTACCATGGAATCTTGAGAGAATGGCTCTAGGGAACACAAGAGAATCCAAGCTTGCCCTAGGGCCAAGCTACCATGAACAAATCTACTAGCAAAGATAGTGTTGCTTTATTGATGATAGCTTGGCCCTAGCCCTAAGGCCAACCTACCACAACAAAGAGGATGTGTATTTGTTCATGGTATCTTGGTCCTAGGGCCAATGTAGATTCTCTTGCAAGCGTCACAGGCTTTCCATGCACATGCATAGATGGACCTAAGGGCCATTCTACCATACAATCTTGAGAGAATGGCTCTAGAGAACACACGAGAATCTAGTTACCACACATAAGATAATCTAGCTTGGCCCTAGGGCCAAGCTACCATGAACAAATCCACATCATCTCTGTTGGTAGCTTGGCCCTAGGATCAAGTTATTTTACAAGCAAAGATGGTGTTGCTATGTTGACGGGAGCTTGGCCCTAGGGAAAAGATATCAGCAAAGAGAATGTAGATTTATTCTTGGGAGCTTTTCCCTAGGGCCAAGCTAGATTCTCTTACAAGGTTCACTCTTGCCATGCATGCACATGTAGCTTGGCCCTAGGGCCAAGCTAGATTCTCTTGCAAGGTTCACTCTTGCCAAGCTAGATTCTCTTACAAGGTTTACAAGGTTCACTCTTGCCAAGCTAGATTCTCTTACAAGGTTCACTCTTGCCATGCATGCACATGTAGCTTGGCCCTAGGGCCAAGCTAGATTCGCTAGCTAGATGCTCATGTGTTCCCTAGAGCCATTCTCTCAAGATTGCATGGTATTATGGCCCTTGGTTCCATCTATGCATGTGCATGGCAAGAGTGACCGTTGCAAGAGAATCTGACTTTGCCCTAGGGCGAAGCTACCATGAACAAATCTACATCCTCTTTGCTAGTAGATTGGCCCTAGGGCCAAGCTACCATGATGTAGATTTGTTCATGGTATCTTGGGACTGGGGCCAATCTAGATTCTCTTGGAAGGGTCACTCTTGCCATGCACATGTATAGATGGCCCAAGGGCCATTCTACCATGAATTCTTAGGAGAATGGCTCTAGGGAACACGTAATAATCTAGCTGCCATACACAAGAGAATCTAAATTGGCCCTACGGCCAAGCTACCATGAACAAATCTACATCCTCTTTGCCGGTAGAGCTATAATAAAAAGCAACACCATCTTTTTGCTGGTAGATTGGCCCTAAGGCCAAGCTGCCAGTAGAGATGACGTAGATTTATTCACATGATAGCTTGGCCCTAGGGCCAAAAAATTACCCTTGCAAGAGAATCTAGGTTGTTTGGCCCTAGCCCTACAAGAGAATCTAGGTTGGCCCTGGGACTAAGAAAGATTCTCTTGTTTGTGTGTGTGAGCTAGATTCTCCTATGCTCCCTAGAGCCATTTTCTCAATATTGCATGGTAGAATGGCTCTAGGACCCATCTCTACATGTGCATGGCAAGAGTGACTATTTTAAGAGAATCTAACGTAGACCTAGGGCTAAGCTACCCTAGGGCCAAGATACCATGAACAAATCTACATCATCTTTGCTGGGGCAGATTGGCCTAGGGCTAATCTACCAGCAAAGATGGTGTTGCTTTGTTGATGGTAGCTTGGCCCTATGTGACGAATCTACCAGCAAGAAGATGTAGATTTGCTCATGGTAACTTGGCCCTAGGTCCAAGCTAGATTCTCTTCCAAGGGTCACTCTTGCCATGCACATGCAAAGATGGGCCCTAGATCTATTCTACCATGCAATCTTGAGAGAATAGCTCTAGGGAACACATGAGAGTCTAGCTAACACACACAAGAGAATCTTGATTGGCCCTAGGGCCTACTAAGATTGGCCCTAGGGGCAAGCTATCATGAACAAATCCACATCATCTTTGGTGGTAGCTTGGCTTTAGGGCCAATCTACCATCAATGGTAGCTCTATCAGCAAAGAGGATGTAGATTTGTTCAAGGTAGCTTGGACTTAGGGCCAATCTAGATTCTCTTATGTGTGGTTGCTAAATTATCATGTGTTCCCTAGAGCCATTCTCTCAATACTGCATGGTAGAATGTCCCTTGGCCCACCATGAACAAATCTACATCATCTTTGCTGTTAGCTTAGCCCTAGGGCCAAGCTACCAGCAGAGATAGTGTTACTTTGTTGATGGTAGCTTGGCCCTAGAGCCAAGCTATCAGCAAAGAGGATGTACATTTATTCTCAGTAGATTTGCCCTCGGACCAAGCTAGATTCTCTTATAAGCTTCACTCTTGCCATGCACATGCATAGATGGGACAAGGGCCATTCTACCATGTAATCTGGAGCGAATGGCTCTAGGGAACGCAGAAAAATCTAGCTACCATACACAAGAGAATCTAGACTAGCCCTAGGGCCAAGCTACCATGAAAAAATCTACATCATCTTTGCTAGTACAACTACCATACAAAACAACACCATCTTTGCTAGTAGATTGGCCCTAAGGCCAAGCTGCCACATCAAAGATTATATAGATTTGTTCATGATAGCTTGTCCCTAGGGCCAAGCAAGATTCCCTTGTGTGTGGTAGCTAGATTCTCATATGTTTCCTAGAGCCATTCTCTCAATATTTCATGTTAGAATGGCTCTAGGGCCCATCTTTACATGTGCATGGCAAGAGTGACCCTTGTAAGAGAATCTAGCTTGGACGTAAGACCAAGCTACCATGATCAAATCTACATCATCTTTCCTAGAAGATTGGCCTTAGGGCTAATCTACCAGCAAAACGATGGTGTTCCTTTGTTGTTTGCAGGTAGCTTGGCCCTATTGATAAAATATGAGATGAGGAAAAGCTAGAGCTCACAAGATCTTGCACACACACACATGAAATACATTCATGAATCAAAGAATGGTATGAGGAGGGAGAGAGAGAGTAGATGATAAAAAATGGGTAAAGGGAGAGGAGACACACACAGAGGAGCAAACCCTAATGTATATTGCAAACCCTAACCATAGAGAGAGTAGATGATAAAAAATGGGTAGAGGGAGAGGAGACACACACAGAGGAGCAAACCCTAATGTATATTGCAAACCCTAACCATAGAGGAAAGTCATCTCCCTTATCACACAATGCATAAAGCCCTAATCCATAATACACGACACACTATGAGTTGTTTTGTAACATACCCATTGTAAATAACAATGTACCTGCTTCAGAGTCGAAAAAGATGTAACATACCCATTGTAAATAACAATGTACTTGCTTCAGAGTTGAAAAATATAATTTAGTTTGTCATTTTTACGATAAAAAAACTTCTATTTTTGGAAAATGAGCCATTTTTGCTTAGAAACTTGTAATTTTGAATCCAAATTTGGAATCTACGCGTAATTTTACGCTTAAAATAGTTTTTTCTGAACTAAAAACGGGTACCCGGAATGGGTTTAATTAAGCTTTTAAGCCTTTAATCTGCGAACTTCCGATCTAAAATAGTAACTATCTAGGCGTCTAATCAACGAATGAAACACGCCCCCATGGTCACGGGATAAGGCCGGACATTTCCGTCAAAAAATATTTTTGACCCCCCCGGACGACGACGGGCGGCCGGCGTGGGCCACACCACGGGCGCCGCCCGTGAAAAAAACCGACAATCCGCCCGAGACACCCAAGCGTGTACACGACCTAGACGCACCCTCCAGCACACCCCTACACGTACCCCCTCCTCCCAGAACCCTCTATCCACAGGTGTCGCGCTCTCTCTCTCTTGGGGACACCTCCACCCCCATGTGTCACACTTTCTCTCTCCTCGAGACACCTCCACCCCCAGGTGTCTCACGCCCACACTCTCTCCCGGACACCTACACCACCCAGGTGTCACCTTCCCGCACCCGGACGTCCACCCTCCAGCACCTATAAAAGGACCCTCCCAGCCCCCTTCTCCAGACAAGCCCCCAGCAAGCCCCTACGCGCAAGCCCTCTCTCAAGCTCTAGGACATGTCCTACACTCTTCTCCCCCCCCCCCCCCCCGGTGTGAATAGACTTAAAGTGTGCCTCTCCTCCAACCCTTGCCTTACTCTTCCCTAGGCCTCCCTAGACGTACACTCTTCTCAAGAGCTCTCCAAGTTAAGGACACCCTCTCGATTCCCCCCCCCCATATGCGGCGACTTGGCTAAGAGGTCGTTCCTGCCCATAAGCCCAACAAGCTTTTCCTACCCCAAACGGACTCCGTTTTCGAATCCGTTTGAACCATTAGAATTCTCTCTTTTCTCTCCACGCTCCCAACCTCTTATATTCACCTCGTTTTCTCTCTATCCTCTTAAAACTCTAGTGCTCCTATGGCACCGAAACGTCGCCGAATTGAAGAACCACGCGCTGCCCAAGGAGGGAATGAGGCGAATCGCGTCCCTGCAATCGACTTCGCCCCTCTTGAAGTGAATAGGCATGAAAACGATAACCAGGTTGGTCATTTAACAAGTTTAAGTAAAAATTCTCTCTTATGAAGCTTAATGCTAAGATTCGAAATAATAGGAAAGGAACCAAGGTTACACCCCTAGTATAGATGGCCTAAAGTACCTTATGGTTACTCTTAAGTAAAGTTATAGGAAAATAATCTTGTTTTTGAATCATTGTCTTTCCGAAACGATGGTTTTTGTTAATGTGTGAATTCATTGAATAAAGGCTATGTCTCTTTTTATTGGATATACTGCTGGTTTATTGCTAACATGCAGGTACAGCTTCCCCCCCCTTAGCTAACTCCGTGCTTGCCTGTGTAGCCGGGCGGAGGATATAGCGAGGCCGGGAGTCGGCCCAGGGCAATCCCCTCCTATGCCACTGGGAATTGGTTTTCACCATCAGGGTGATGTATATATGCTGCCTAGTTCTGTGGGTCCAGGCTAGTGCGGTGACTTAACCCCCACCTCATGAGGAGATGTCCCCTCCGAAGAGCGAGAGGGTTTGGTACAAGCGTCAGTACCTGAGGGGGTGACAGGACGGTTTGGCCCTCATCGGCTGGCTGACGACGAGGGGAGACGGTCCGTGAGGTTTACCCAGCTGGTTGAGGCTGGAAGATCGAATTCTAGATCATCGATGTGGTTGTGGTTGTGGTTGTGGTTATGGTTATGGTTTGGACATGAAGTTTGGATTGGAATATCGGCCCGGTTTCAGGGTCTTTGTAAATATTTTTCACTGTAAGTATGTTCGTTGATTTCAATGTTGTGCTAAGGAAGATTTTCTTTAAGGAATCAAGTGTAATTAATTAACAAAGGAATTTGTTTTTAAGTGTTTCACAGTGTGGTAGGACGTAATTAGAAAATAATTGAACGGGTGAGTGCGTGGAAAGTGGGAGAATGAATGCCCTGACGGTACCATTCTAAGGATGGGTGGACCCGATCAGTCGGGTAGCTTTCTACTAGTCGTAACTTACGATACTTAGGGAATAGTAGAGTCACGAACAAGACTTGTTTTAGGGGACCGAGCCAGCGGCCGTGCCTCTTGAAATACGGGGGAAAAAGGCATTGGCTTCCTTGAACCAAGTGTGGGTCTTGTTCCATCTCCACGCACATTCCGTGCTGGAGGTTAGAATTTCCTTTAGGATGACTACGCTTCCCCTGCGAGATAGAATTAGGTCCGTCCGTTTGCTCGTAACCTCGTATTTCTACGAGATCGAGGTGTCGTCAATCGGAAAATAACACGAGACTTAACTGCCTATCAAAAGGATTCCCCCGCCCTACGGGTCGGGGGCCTTACACGTGGTATCAGAGCAGGTTTAGACTTGGGAGATTTTATATTGTATTCTCTTGTTGCTCTAGGAATTCTTGTCAGACTAACCTAGTTACGGCTGTGGATGCAGGAGGACGAGATGGATCCCTATTCTCGCTTCCTGGTATTCCAATGCATGTTCATGACTGCTTGTCGCTCTTCCGAATTCGAGTTCCGTGACACTATGATGCACATTGTAGACAAGCTAACCCTTCCTCTTTACACTCGCATCGAAAGGGGATGGAACAGAACTGAGTATTGGCATCGTCTTCATCATTCGAGCTGAGCACGTCGGCAATCTCACCAACGACTTGAGGCGGATCCGATATGCCGAGATGTTGCGGATGGTTCGCCTGTTCTGGTTTATTGGCACTCCTCGTAACACTTACGTCACTATCTATGGGAATCGCATGTTGCAGAATCGATGGGTTTATGATAGGGTGACTCAAGTTGTATCCCCTGATAGAGTAGCCGTTACCCGTCTTTCTAGACGAGGTTTACCTCCCCTACCAGAGACTTATCGAGTTCTTGAAACCATGGGAGAACCCCCCTACTTTTTCAATGCTACCACCGCAGATCTTTATTAGGTTCCCTAGAGGACTACCATGTAAATAAATAAGATTGGATTTAGTCCAATCCTTGTAAATGGCTTGGTTTACTTGTAAATGGCTTGGTTTACTTGTAAATATTAAAGCTTGGAATAAAAGGTTTTGATTTTCACACTCATTGTCTTATGTGTATTATACCGCTTAAGTGACATGATTCTAAATTTAGCTTCTTATTGATAACCAGGATCGTCAACTTCTTGCTCCCAATGCATTATATACAGATACACAGGAGAAGAAGCTTCTCCTCAAACAAATGCAACCTCCCTCATTTAATGGGGCAGGTTCAAAGATTGAAAGGGATGCAGAAGTTTGGATAGAAGCCATGGACGATTACTTTTCGGCACAGGAATTGGGAATCAATCCATGCTTGCCAGATTCCGTCTTACTGGGGACGCCAAACTTTGGTGGAAACAATGGTGCCGAGATAAGGGCGTCACTGAAGATACCCAAACCTGGAGTGACATTAAGCAAGCTGTGAAGGGCCGTTATCTTCCCCCATCTCATGAATCTATTAAGATGAACGAGTTCTTCAGCCTCAAGCAGCTTAGCTTAACCTTGGAAGAATACTACTCAAAATTTGTCACACTTGGCAAATATGCTCCACCTATGTCGATCACTCAACAAGTGGCCCGATTTTGCCAAGGGCTGAATGAACCTTTGGATTCTCGCCTTGAAGCAATGAGGCCAACTACCTTGCAAGATGCTCTTACTCGAGCCAAACCTCTGGCTAAAGAAGTAAAGAGTGGTCAAGCAAAGAAGAGAGTCTATCCTGAGTCTAACCCAAGGGGGCGCCTTCAGAGGAATTACCAATCGAATTTTCGCCACAATACTATTGGTCAGTACCCCAATAATTTTGTCCCCCGTAGTTATGCTAATTCCACTTCAGAATCCTATGGGGACCAAAGGTGCTTTTATTGCAATGAAGTTGGCCACTTCCGGAATGAATGCCCCAAACTTGCAAGACCCTCTCTCAATCCTAGTGTCACTGCTGCTCCACAAGGCGGCTGGGTAGTTCAAGGTCGTGGGATTCCTAATAACCGCCAGGCTAGACGAGGTGGTGGTGGATGTGGTAGAGGTCGTGGAGTGACTGCCCGTGTCTGCTCTATGATTGGTGAACCGACTTTAGAGATGGAAGAAGAAGAGCAAGCCACCATTCATGCAGCTATAGAACATCAAGGACCTAATCAGCAGTTTTTTGTTATCCAAGCTCCGGCTACTTATCAAGGTAGATCTTTCCAGCTTTTGGTTGATTGTGGTAGTACGCATTCATTTCTTTCTCCAAAATGCTTGCGTAAGTTACAGTTAGATCAAAAACCAGCCCAAGCAATGATTGTTGAGTTAGCTAGTGGAAAAGAAGAAGTATCCCGACATTGTGTGGGAGATCTTGAATTTGAATTGGATGGTGAATCAACCCATGGGTATTTTAGAAGCTTACCATTAGGGATTTATGATGGAATCCTTGGTATGGATTGGTTAATTGCAAACAATGCTGACATTCACTGTGCTGAAGGAAGCATCACCTTTAAGAATAGTCAAGGACAGGTAGTATCAGCCCAGGGAAAAACAGGTAAACCCAAATTTCATTTGGTCAAAGCTAATCGTCTTCTTAAGGGAGTGCGCAAGGGCCAACAGATCTTCCTTGTCAAACTCAACAAGGTAGAAGAAAGCAACCCAGATTTAGAACCCTCTTGGCTCCAGGAGTTTTCATATATTTTTCCAGAGGAACTTACAAAACTACCCCCATCTCGAGAAGTAGATCATGAGATTGAGTTAATCCCTGGGGCTGAATCAATTTCAAGGAGACCTTACAAAATGTCTCTCCCTGAAGCCATAGAGCTCAAGGAACAACTTAGGCAGCTCATTGAACAAGGATTCATTCGCCCTAGTAATTCCCCATGGGGAGCGCCTGTTCTTTTCCAGAGAAAGAAGGATGGCTCACTTCGGCTTTGTATTGACTACCGAGGCCTAAACAAGGTCACTGTCAAAAACAAATACCCCATTCCTCGCATCGACGAACTTCTTTACAGACTTTATGGATCCAAAGTTTTCTCCAAGATGGATTTAAGGTCTGGCTACTATCAAATTAGGATCAAGGAATCAGATATCTCTAAAACCGCTTTCAATACCCGCTATGGCCACTATGAATTTACAGTCATGCCATTCGGATTAACCAATGCTCCCGCCAACTTCAACCGCCTGATGCAGGATATCTTCCGACCCTACTTGGATGAATTTGTCCTTGTCTTCTTCGATGACATCTTGGTCTATTCTCAGTCAAAAGAGGAACATGAGGAGCATGTACGCAAAGTATTGCAAATACTGCGCGAACATAAGCTCTATGCCAAGAAAAGTAAATGTACCTTCTTCACTTCCCAAATTGAATATCTAGGGTTCATTGTCTCCTCAAGGGGCATCTCAGTAGACCCTGCCAAAGTCAAGGATATATTGGAATGGCCACCCCCTAGGACAGTCAAGGATATATTGGAATGGCCACCCCCTAGGACAGTCAAAGAAATCCGTGGGTTTCTAGGCATCACAGGATGGTATAGGATCTTCATCAAGGATTATGCCAAGATAGCCGCACCCTTAACTGATCTCCTCAAAAAGGAATGTAAGATAGTATGGTTACCAATCCACCAAATCAGTTTTAGCCAACTTAAGGCTATCCTCACCTCAGCACCAGTTCTGAAGCTCCCTGACTTCACCAAAGAGTTTGAGGTTGTCATTGATGCTAGTGGCCTTGCACTTGGTGGTGTCTTAGTTCAAGAAGGAAGGCCTGTGGCTTACACTTCTCGTAAGCTTAAATCCTATGAAGTCAATTATGCCACCCATGATTTGGAACTCCTTGCAGTTGTTCATTGTTTCAAGTTATGGAGACACTATCTCCTAGGCCGTAAGTTTCTGCTTGTAACTGACCACCAGAGTTTAAAGTGGATCTTCACCCAGCCCAATCTCAACATGAGGCAAAGAAGGTGGATTGAGATTCTGCAAGAGTTTGATTTTGATATCAAATTTCGTCCTGGAAAGGATAATGTTGTAGCAGATGCCCTCAGTCGCAAATCCTTCCTAAGTGCAATCTCTATGCCAAATAACCCCATCCTAGAGAAGGTAAAGCAGGTTTCACCTCATGACCCTGATTACCAAAAGCTAGTAAGCTTAGTTCACAAGGAGGCACCCACAGAAAAAGAAAATATATTGATCAAGGGATACACCCTCGATGATGATTGCCTCTACTTCATGCATAGGCTATGTATTCCCAAGGATCTTGCACTAAAGAAGATGATCTTGTATGAAGCTCATGATAGCCCCGTAGCAGGACACCCAGGTTATGCAAAAACCTTGAATGCCTTAAGGAGAAGTTACTTTTGGCCTGGAATGAAGAGAGATATCCTTCAATACATCAGACAATGCCTTTCATGTCAAAGGATTAAAGCTGAAAAAATCAAAATGCCCGGGAAACTCCAACCTCTGGACATTCCTCAGATGAAGTGGGAATGTATCAGTATGGATTTTGTCACAAGTCTTCCCACAACACAAGGAGGGTATGATTCTATTTTAGTAGTTGTGGATATGCTTACCAAAGTCACCCATATTATCCCAGTAAAGAAGACATTTAAATCTTCTGATATTGCCCGCCTTTTCATCAAGGAAATCTTTAGGCTTCATGGATTGCCAAAAAGAATAGTCAGTGACCGGGACTCTGACTTCACTTCAAAGTTCTGGACATCATTATTCCAGGCTATTGGAACACAACTTTGTTTCAATACAGCTTACCACCCAGAGACAGATGGTCAAACTGAGAGAGTTAATCAGGTTATAGAAGACATCCTGAGAGCCTATTGTGGGCGTGAACCAAAGAAGTGGATTCAGTATCTCCCTCTAGTGGAATTCTCTTACAATACATCCTATCACCAAAGCATTGGGATGTCACCATTCAAAGCTCTTTATGGTCAGGAATGTTTGTCTCCCTTAAATTTCTCTGACCCCACACTAAAGGTTGAAGCCTCTAGGATGATGCTTGAAGAAATGGAAGAACAAACCAAAGCTATTCGTAAGGATATTAAAGCCGCCCAGGATCGACAGAAGCATTATGCTGATACCAAAAGATCTGAAAGAATTTTTCAGCAAGGAGACAAAGTTTTTCTTCGAGTGCGGCCAAAGAGAAGTTCTTTATCTCTTGGAAAATTTAGGAAGCTGAGTCCAAGGTATTGTGGGCCTTATGAAGTCATCAAATGTTTGGGAAAACATGCCTACAAACTTCGCCTCCCAACCCACCTCAAAATCCATGATGTATTCCATGTAAGCTTACTAAAGCCATATGTGCCTCATCCTGATCATGTTCTTGATGATGAACAAATTGTAATGCCAACCCAGGGAGTCCTTGAAATGAGACCTAATAGAATCATCGACTCTAGAGAAAGAGTGCTTCGCAATAGAATCCTTAGGGGGTTAGTGGAATGGAAAGATTACCCTGAGGAGGATGCCACTTGGGAGGAAGAGTCAACCCTCCAAAAGAATTACCCAGAGTTCGTGCGGAGATGAGGACATCTCGAGTTCTTTTAGTAGGGAAGGATGTAACATACCCATTGTAAATAACAATGTACTTGCTTCAGAGTCGAAAAAGATGTAACATACCCATTGTAAATAACAATGTACTTGCTTCAGAGTTGAAAAATATAATTTAGTTTATCATTTTTACGATAAAAAAACTTCTATTTTTGGAAAATGAGCCATTTTTGCTTAGAAACTTGTAATTTTGAATACAAATTTGGAATCTACGCGTAATTTTACGCTTAAAATAGTTTTTTCTGAACTAAAAACGGGTACCCGGAATGGGTTTAATTAAGCTTTTAAGCCTTTAATCTGCGAACTTCCGACCTAAAATAGTAACTATCTAGGCGTCTAATCAACGAATGAAACACGCCCCCATGGTCACGGGGTAAGGCCGGACATTTCCGTTAAAAAATATTTTTGACCCCCCCGGACGTCGCGGGCGGCCGGCGTGGGCCCCACCACGGGCGCCGCCCGTGAAAAAAAACCGACAATCCTCCCGAGACACCCAAGCGTGTACACGACCTACACGCACCCTCCAGCACACCCCTACACATACCCCCTCCTCCCAGAACCCTCTATCCACAGGTGTCGCGCTCTCTCTCTCTTGGGGACACCTCCACCCCCATGTGTCACACTTTCTCTCTCCTCGAGACACCTCCACCCCCAGGTGTCTCACGCCCACACTCTCTCCCGGACACCTACACCACCCAGGTGTCACCTTCCCACACCCGGACGTCCACCCTCCAGCACCTATAAAAGGACCCTCCCAGCCCCCTTCTCCAAACAAGCCCCCAGCAAGCCCCTACGCGCAAGCCCTCTCTCAAGCTCTAGGACATGTCCTACACTCTTCTCCCCCCCCGTGTGAATAGACTTAAAGTGTGCCTCTCCTCCAACCCTTGCCTTACTCTTCCCTAGGCCTCCCTAGACGTACACTCTTCTCAAGAGCTCTCCAAGTTGACACCCTCTCAATCCCCCCCCCATATGCGGCGACTTAAACTTAGGCTAAGAGGTCGTTCCTGCCCATAAGCCCAACAAGCTTTTCCTACCCCAAACGGACTCCGTTTTCGAATCCGTTTGAACCATTAGAATTCTCTCTTTTCTCTCCACGCTCCCAACCTCTTATATTCACCTCGTTTTCTCTCTATCCTCTTAAAACTCTAGTGCTCCTATGGCGCCGAAACGCCGCCGAATTGAAGAACCACGCGCTGCCCAAGGAGGGAATGAGGCGAATCGCGTCCCTGCAATCGACTTCGCCCCTCTTGAAGTGAATAGGCATGAAAACGATAACCAGGTTGGTCATTTAACAAGTTTAAGTAAAAATTCTCTCTTATGAAGCTTAATGCTAAGATTCAAATTATAGGAAAGGAACCAAGGTTACACCCCTAGTATAGATGGCCTAAAGTACCTTATGGTTACTCTTAAGTAAAGTTATAGGAAAATAATCTTGTTTTTGAATCATTGTCTTTCCGAAACGATGGTTTTTGTTAATGTGTGAATTCATTGAATAAAGGCTATGTCTCTTTTTATTGGATATACTGCTGGTTTATTGCTAACATGCAGGTACAGCTTCTCCCCCCCTTAGCTAACTCCGTGCTTGCCTGTGTAGCCGGGCGGAGGATATAACGAGGCCGGGAGTCGGCCCAGGGCAATCCCCTCCTATGCCACTGGGAATTGGTTTTCACCACCAGGGTGATGTATATATGCTGCCTAGTTCTGTGGGTCCAGGCTAGTGCGGTGACTTAACCCCCACCTCATGAGGAGACGTCCCCTCCGAAGAGCGAGAGGGTTTGGTACAAGCGTCAGTACTACCTGAGGGGGTGACAGGACGGTTTGGCCCTCATCGGCTGGCTGACGACGAGGGGAGACGGTCCGTGAGGTTTACCCAGCTGGTTGAGGCTGGAAGATCGAATTCTAGATCATCGATGTGGTTGTGGTTGTGGTTGTGGTTATGGTTATGGTTTGGACATGAAGTTTGGATTGGAATATCGGCCCGGTTTCAGGGTCTTTGTAAATATTTTTCACTGTAAGTATGTTCGTTGATTTCAATGTTGTGCTAAGGAAGATTTTCTTTAAGGAATCAAGTGTAATTAATTAACAAAGGAATTTGTTTTTAAGTGTTTCACAGTGTGGTAGGACGTAATTAGAAAATAATTGAACGGGTGAGTGCGTGGAAAGTGGGAGAATGAATGCCCTGACGGTACCATTCTAAGGATGGGTGGACCCGATCAGTCGGGTAGCTTTCTACTAGTCGTAACTTACGATACTTAGGGAATAGTAGAGTCACGAACAAGACTTGTTTTAGGGGACCGAGCCAGCGGCCGTGCCTCTTGAAATACGGGGGAAAAAGGCGTTGGCTTCCTTGAACCAAGTGTGGGTCTTGTTCCATCTCCACGCACATTCCATGCTGGAGGTTAGAATTTCCTTTAGGATGACTACGCTTCCCCTGCGAGATAGAATTAGGTCCGTCCGTTTGCTCGTAACCTCGTATTTCTACGAGATCGAGGTGTCGTCAATCGGAAAATAACACGAGACTTAACTGCCTATCAAAAGGATTTCCCCGCCCTACGGGTCGGCGGGGGCCTTACATGTGTCCACACACATCTAA
The DNA here is from genome assembly GCF_041138505.1 of Cibotium barometz. Classification (NCBI taxonomy): domain Eukaryota; kingdom Viridiplantae; phylum Streptophyta; class Polypodiopsida; order Cyatheales; family Cibotiaceae; genus Cibotium; species Cibotium barometz. The sequence goes on along the minus strand of NC_141066.1, from coordinate 7,532,546 downwards.
CCCTAGCTAATGTCCACACACTATGACTAGCTGGACGCGGTCATTTATGTCTCACACATGCTGCTACCTAACATGCCAATACATAGCACAACTAACATCAAGCTTGAATCTCAATAGTCCCTCTCAAGCTCATGATGTACTGCCATAGATGAAGATGTAGATGAGCTTGGGCTATCAAAGCTCTCAGCACTCCCCCTCAAGCTCATCCCACGTACTCCCAACATAGTACGGAAGTACTCAAACTTTTCCTTGCTAAGTGGCTTTGTAAAGATGTCTGCCACCTGCTCTTCAGTCTTCACATACTGTAGATCCACTGTACCATCCAGCACCTTCTCTCTGACAAAGTGATAATGGACCTCTATGTGTTTGGTCCGCGCATGAAATACTGGATTCTTGGCCAACTGTATACTGCTCATGTTGTCACAATGAAAGACAACCTTGCCATCAATAGGCTCACCCAAATCAGCCAAGAGATTCTTTAACCATACTCCTTCACATGTAGCAATGGCTGCACCCCTGTATTCAGCCTCTGTACTAGTTAGATAAAGCAACAGTAGGTTGCTTCTTGCTACTCCAACTCACCACGGCACTTCCAAGTGTAAAGGCATAACCACTAGTAGACCTCCTGTCATATGAGCTACATGCCCAATCTGCGTCTGTGTAGCCATGTATATCCAAGCCTTTACCATGCTCATAAAGAAGACCATAATGTGCAGTGGTCTTTACATATCGCATAATCCGTCTCACTGCATCCAAATGAGGTTTTCTGGGGCTCTGCATAAATTGGCTTACTAGTCCCATAGCATAACTGAGATCTGGGCGTGTGATAGTCATGTAAATGAGACTACCAACCATCTTTCTGTACATAGATGGATCATCCAAGTGCTCACCAAAATCAGCCCGCAACTTTACATTCTGCTCCAAAGGTGTACTCATTGGCTTAGACCCTGTCATGCCATATTTTGCCAACATATCCAATGCATATTGGCGTTGCACTAACCATGTACCTGCATGGTCTTTGATCACTTCAATTCCAAGAAAGTATCTCAACTCACCCAAGTCTTTCATGTCAAACTGGCCACTCAATGCCTTCTTGAAATGCATAACATCTGTACCATGATCTCCTATGATAATCAAGTCATCCACATAGATGACAAGTAAAACAATCCCATGATCTGTTTTCTTCACATAGAGTGAAGAATCTGCTGTAGAAACCTGAAATCTAAGGGAGATAAGATATCTGCTCATCTTATCACTCCAAGCACGAGGTGCTTGCTTCAAACCATATAAAGCTTTCTTCAATCTGCATACATGAGTGGGATACTTTGGGTGTACATAACCTTTTGGATGTGCCATATACACTTCTTCTTGTAGATCACCATTTAGAAATGCATTTTTCACATCCATTTGATGCATTTCCCAACCATTTGCTACAGCCATAGCAATGACTGCTCTCACTGTTCCCATCTTTGCCACTGGACTAAATGTTTCATAGTCCAAGCCTTGGGTTTGTGCATAACCCTTAGCTACCAATCTCGCTTTATGACATTCAATGGAACCATCTGACTTGCATTTCACTTTGTAAACCCATTTATAACCAATAACATTTTTGTCTTGTGGTAATGCAACCAAATCCCATGTTTCATTTTATGAACCAATACGTCCATCTCAGCATCCATTGCCTTCTCCCATACATGCTTTCCAATAGCTTCTGTATAGCATGTTGATAGCCTCCAATTTTGACATCAAATAGGCTAAGAAGATGCAGCTTTTCTCAAATAAGAATGATATTATTCCATGTTTATTTTGTATCCAAGCCTAGACATACATTTGTTGCCGTATGATTTGTACGCATGTCCAACTTTGTAAATGCTTGGCAATTTAGCGGGTCCGCATTTGTAAAGCCAAAGCATGAAAACTCTCTCTTAGTATTTTGTAAGGTCCAAGCCATGTATTCACAAAATGAAGCAAGCCTAAAGTTCAAACATTATGTACTTTTGAATATTTGGAATCAAATAAAGAAAAGGGGAAAAGAAGGGTCGTGGGATGTGGGTGGTTGAGGAAGTTAGAGTCTCTCTCTTCGTTTATCAACCTCTTTCACGTTCCTTTCTAACTCTCTTGGTTTGAGCACAACTCTTGCCTCTCTCTTGTCTCTTCCTTGTTCTTGAATATTTCCTAGCTATGGAGGAAGAAGAAGAGGATGGTGAGGATGATTGTCTTGTCTATCTTCTGTGTGCTCTACACTAGGTAGCTTTTCATTGTGTGGGTATATGGCTATGGTGTTTTCCTAGAGAGAGAGATGAGAGAATAGATGGTGTGTGTGTATATGTGTGTTTCTTGAGAGCTTCTTATAGTTTTTATGGCTAGGAGCAAAGCTCCACGCATATATTTTGTGTGCTCGAGCCCGGATTTTCTGTAATTTTGAGTGCTTGGAAGGCTTCATTCATTTGGTGCGTTCGCCGGGAGGGGCTAGCCATGAAATTTGCATGAAAGATTGGGATATGTAAGTGGATTTTCTTGGAAATTAAAGCCAATTTCATTCTCTGTGATCAAGAAGATAGCAAATCCATTGTTTGATCCTGTAGCAAATAGCAGCAAGTTATGCAGTTGTCAGCAGCAAGGTCGCGCAAGAAGCATGCAGGTGATGACCCTCAGCAGCAAGCATATGCAGTACCCACAGGGTTGTGCGCAGAGTACATGCGTCCAAGAAGAAGACAACGTGGGGGATATGGAAGCACAGCTGATGAGAGACATGAATGAGAGCTTGAGAAAAGCCATCGAGTTGCAAGTACAACATGATGCAGTGAAGACGATGAGCTACGGCTGGGTTTGAAGGAGGCGATGAAGCGTGCAGGGGCGCAATAGAATATTGTCGATTTCTCTTCTCTCTCATTTCTCTGTGTGCCCATTGCCACGTCATTTGTCTGATGCGTTTGCAGAAACTTTTAATTTTTTCCTTATATGTAGTCTAAGGGGCCACGTCAGTCGTCGTCGCAGAGCTTGTGTGTGTGTGGAGCAGCCACATGGCGTGCTGCCACGCTATCAAGGAGAAATTATGGTGTGCCATTACTGATCTGCATCTAGCACAAAAGATGCCGCCAGCTTCAACGTTTTTCTTTTTTTCTCTCTAGTTGCAGATGGAAGAATTTTAATTTGTTTAAAAGATGCCCTTTATCTTTTTTATCAAAGGTTCAGCTAATATTCCTCTGAAGAGGTCATTCACACTACAGACACCATGCAAATACACACAATATATGGGGGTGGGCTAAAATGCTATTGTAAATCCTTACGCCGGAGAAATTTTCTGCACCATAGCTAGGATGTGCCGGGTGGAGTACTTCACGTATTATCTTTTGTGAGGTTGCATTTCATGTTCTATCAATTGTTGGGGAACATTTTGGTGTTCAAAGTTGGTGCTTGTTTCTTCCATGAAGATTGTGAGTTTTTGCGGGTGGGAAGTTGATAACTTTTCTCCTCATCATATGTCTTAGTCAAAAGCTATGGAGTTATTGTAGGAGAGTAAAGTAGGGGTAGAAGGTGTGTGTTTCTGGAGAAGAACTGGAGTGAAGTTATGGAGCTCATATGAAGTTGTGTGGTGTGAGAATGAGAGTGAAATAAAGCTTTGGAGCTTATTAAGTATGCAGCAAAAGGAGGTTTTTCATCGACATTTTGTTCGCGGGAGCTCACAAGCTAAGTGTGGGAGGAATGATAGCCTCCAATTTTGACATCAAATAGGCTAAGAAGATGCAGCTTTTCTCAAATAAGAATGATGTTATCCCATGTTTATTTTGTATCCAAGCCTAGACATACATTTGTTGCCGTATGATTTGTACGCATGTCCAACTTTGTAAATGCTTGGCAATTTAGCGGGTCCGCATTTGTAAAGCCAAAGCATAAAAACTCTCTCTTAGTATTTTGTAAGGTCCAAGCCATGTATTCACAAAATGAAGCAAGCCTAAAGTTCAAACATTATGTACTTTTGAATATTTGGAATCAAATAAAGAAAAGGGGAAAAGAAGGGTCGTGGGATGTGGGTGGTTGAGGAAGTTAGAGTCTCTCTCTTCGTTTATCAACCTCTTTCACGTTCCTTTCTAACTCTCTTGGTTTGAGCACAACTCTTGCCTCTCTCTTGTCTCTTCCTTGTTCTTGAATATTTCCTAGCTATGGAGGAAGAAGAAGAGGATGGTGAGGATGATTGTCTTGTCTATCTTCTGTGTGCTCTACACTAGGTAGCTTTTCATTGTGTGGGTATATGGCTATGGTGTTTTCCTAGAGAGAGAGATGAGAGAATAGATGGTGTGTGTGTGTATATGTGTGTTTCTTGAGAGCTTCTTGCAGTTTTTATGGCTAGGAGCAAAGCTCCACGCATATATTTTGTGTGCTCGAGCCTGGATTTTCTGTAATTTTGAGTGCTTGGAAGGCTTCATTCACATGTAGGTTCCACATGCTTTACCAAAGAGGTCATATATGCATAATGCATAGCAAAATCATGATATGTCAACCTGTATACCTGACCCTTTGGGATCTCCGCAATGCATGCGGATCACTCTGAACACCTGTCACTCTAGCATGTGGTGGCACATATCTATCCTGCCTTGCACCAGGTGTGCGTAAAACGGGTATGCCAAGTTCCTCATCCAAACTCTCTGAACTTGATGACTCATAACCTGTAATTCCAATTTCTTTAACTTTCTTCTTTCCTTTGGCAATGACTCTACATCCATTTTTGAAATCCTCAACAAAGCAACCATGCTCGTTGAAATAAACCTGTAATCCCTGTTCCACCATTTGACCAACTGAGGCCAAACTTTTTGTAATAGAAGGCACATACAATACATCTGACATAGATTTTGTTTCACCATTGTGCATAACCAATGGTACACTTCCAACATGTGTGATAGCATGTTGGGTATCATCTCCTGTCTCCACATAGCCTTTCACATCCATAGGCTTAATATGCTCAAACCATTCACTATGACAAGTCATATGGTTTGATGCTCCAGAGTCCATATACCAAGTGTCATCATTTTCAACATTTGTCATCATAGATCCCACAACATGTTTCATGTGGCAAACAAGTGATTTGCACTGCCATCATTACTGCTTGATGCATAATTTCCACCACCATGTTGTGCATAATGTCCACCATATTGTGCTCTACCCCCTCTCAAATCATTTTGTTTGCGGAAACAATCACGTGCCATATGACCAAATTTCCCATAGTAATGGCATTCCACATTTTGCATAGATGTTTGTTGGCCTTTCCAACGTCCTCTACCACGAGGATTACCTCTGCCTCTCTGAGGTGTATATCCATGACCACCTCTAGCACCATATGTAGGCTGAAAATTCTGTTGTGGTGACCTGTCCTGCCATCCACGACCATTACCACGGCCACGTGATGCAAATCTCCCCTTGCCTCTAAATCCTCTTTGTGAGTAGAAAGCGTGATTTCTGCCATTATCATCATGGCTAGTAGATGCATCATGAAACGAGTCATCACTAAGTTTGATTTCCTCAACAAGCGAGAGTGAAACCAACTCATCAAAGTTTGGTAAACCTATACTTCGAACCGAGATAAATGTATCAAAAGATTTATACTCCTTGCCAAGACCACGCAAGGTAATGTCTACCAAATCATCATCAAGCATGGGGGCATTGATTATTGCCAATGCATCTGCATACTTCTTTATCTCTTGTACATAATCATGGATGCTCCTTCTATTCCGTTTCACATTATGAATCTGTTCGCAAAACTAAGACTTGCGAGCACTAGTGTCTGTAGTATCAAACAACTTTACCAATGTATCCCATGCATCCTTGGGATTCTCGGCATCATGTATGTGTATGAGTATGGCATCCAAAATACATATAGACATATAATGCAACACTTTGTATGCTCTTTCTGACCAGCTATAACTTGTTACTGTGTAGCTATAACTTGTTGCTGTGTAGGTTGTCAGGGTAGTTCCGGCTCTGGCTCAGCACCTGTAATGAGATTCCAAAAACCTTTTCCCTTCAAGAAACTTTTGATCCTGTACTTCCATGCCTGGAAGTTCTTCCTATCCAGCTTTTCACCCATAATCTGTACTGGATTATCCGACATATTTGCTCAATGCAAATGCACCTTCCACACACTTCCAAATCTGTAAACAAGCCTTCCTCAGCTCAACCACACTCCAATGAGTGTTCCAAATACTCCAAAGTAGTCAACAAACTTCAATTTTGATGTAAAAAATCAAACTGTATGCATCCAAAATGAACTGGTTTACGTAGTCCAAGATACCCTGCTTTGATGTGCTTTCCAGGGCTCCAAATTGTAATGTAGTGGTTCAATCAAGTGTGGATAACTTGCATTGACACCTAAACAACCTCAATGTTGCATATCAACACCATCCAAGATGCGTACATACCAATTTTGTCAAACCCCCTTCTCTGTTTTGAGAAAAACCAGAAAAACCAGTAGTAATTTTGCTCTAATTTCTTCAATCCTTGTCCAAATTGAGAGACCAAGTATTCATGAGCTTAGCAATGATGTCCACTAACTCCATGTAAAAGGAATTAGACCAATTGTTTAAGACTAGAGAGTAATTAGTCGATTAATCACACTCTATTTCACTGAACTCAGTAGACAGCTTGTTTAATCAGCTCATTTCCAGCTCCATAAATCATAATTGCTCAATCCAATCATATATCCTCCTTCTCAGGTTTGTGTATTATCCAATTGCTAAGCCAATTTTGAATTTAATCAACCAACCAAGTGGAATTTGGCCTCCACTAATCAAAATATGTGAAAAACTACCCTGTTTCTCTGTAGATGTTGTGCCGCCTGCTCCTGAGGGTATTTAGAGTGATTAATGTGTCAATTGATGATGTATAATGTTCCCTAACACTCCAATGCAAGTGTACAACCCATCAATGAATTGATTTTTGCCAAAAACTTGCTCTAATTTCATCAAAATTTGACCTCTATTTCTCTGTTTTGTGAGAGCTTCAAAACTAGTAAATTTCAATCACATATATGCATCAAATTTGCTCCAAGATCAGTGTAGGGCTTGCACATGAGTTTTCAATACATTAATCCTTGTCACATACATGTTTCTTTGCCAGATTTGCATCTATTTCACCATACATCACCGCTTCCAAGCTCTAATGGAAAGCTTCCAAAAAATCAGAATTTTTCTTTGCTTTGGGCAACCCTAATTTTCTTTGTTTCTGCTTGAATCACCTGCAATCCGCTCAAGGCTGTTTAGTAGACCTTACCCGGTATGCCAAGCTCTCAGATATGATAGAAATCGGTGTGCTCCAAGCTTCACAGCTTCAATGGCAAGCTTCACAGCTTTTCTTCACAGCTTCTTCTCCCTCTTCTCTCACTCACTCATAAACCCTAGTAGAGAGCACCAGGCTCTGATACCATGTTGAAAAACAAGTAGAGGGAGAGGAGACACACACACAAGAGCAAACCCTAATGTATATTGTAAACCCTAACCATAGAGGGAAGTCATCTCCCTTCTCACACAATGCATAAAGCCCTAATCCGTAATACACAAGACACACTATGAGTTGTGTCCACACACATCTAACCCTAGCTAATGTCCACACACTATGACCAGCTAGACGCGGTCATTTATGTCTCACACATGCTGCTACCTAACATGCCAGCACATAGCACAGCTGGCACACACTGACATCGAGCTTGAATCTCAACAATAGACACAATGTGTGGCACCCAAACAAGCTAGATAAGTCTCACCCAAGTGGTGAGATCTCTCACCCCATACAATAAGGGATAACACACCTATATACAAACATGAGGATCTTGCATGTGAGCCATGTGTCCTGCCATGTGTCACAATGCTAGACACTCCACTCTACCTTAGGCTAAATAAAATCAATCTACCACACTCCTGATACTTGGATTTCCTATATTTAAACACCCCCCTGAAATACAAGTATTCCTTATTCTTAAAAGCTAGGTCCCCCCTTTGTTTTCTCAAACTCACATGATATGAAAATGATGTGAGATATGTGAGCCATTCCTCTTTTACAAAGAATCAAGTGAAAGTACATAGATATTTCAATCATGTGGGGGTAGGATGTAGCCAATGTCAATGTCACGAATGTCACCATTGAGGGTATTCCCCCCCTCATGGTGGGTCTTTGTCCAAACTCATGTCTACATCATGAACTAATGTTAGGGTGTTGATGTAGGCATCTAGGTTTCCAAACTTGGAACCTCTTGAGTACACATGCATGTACTCGATCCAATCAATGAGAATACTTTCAAGCTCATGCTCTAACATGTGAATGCTATCTATGCATTCAGTCTTGCCATCACATGCCTCATCATCCTTACATACATCATGCTTCATACTCTCTTGTTGATACAAAGCATCAAAAAAAAAATATCACTGCAAACCTTACTATCACATGTATCATCATGCATCACATTTGTGCTAAGTTCATCATACAAAATATCATAGCCCTCAATGATTTTTATCTCACCATCCTCAGTGATCTCCCAATCAATTTTCATGCCATTTTCCTTCAACTCTTTGAGAGGTCGAAGTTGAATCTTTAAAACCTATTCCTTGGTTAATGTGGGTGCTTCACCAATGCCAAATATCCATGTGCATCATCATCAATGCAATCATCATCATCAAGCCAAACCGGGTTGTCATATAACGACCATCATCATACACATACACATACACATACACATATTCATCTTCAATGTCTACAACATGACCTTGTTGCTTTTGTGCATCAAAATTAACAAAGACATCTAACATATGATGATCAAACATGTCAAGCTCAACTAAATCCATGTGAATTTGAATCTATGTGTGCGCATGTACAACTGCATTTAATGAACTGAAATCGGGTAGACCATGTGAACACACCTACGGTATAGCATTGCACTATACTTATGTATGAGGATGTGTGTGGTTGTAATTTATGAGTTGTTTTTTAAACAAGGGATTAGGGGAATCCATGTGAATGGGGGCTCATAGTTTGGTATCTTTACACCACACAACTTTCTATGCAACTTAATCTCAGCCTCATAGTCTCTTATGGCTACTACACCCCTCCCTTTGTCTGCATCATAAGAATTGAGGAATTTAGTTAGAGAACATGGTCATAGCAAGGATTCCAGGAAGCTTCCATCTTATCCAAGCTAGTTATCTATAATTTCTCCATTACACCATCTTCCTGAATTGAGTAGCATTCTAGTGCATAGTAGGTAAACAACCAGGGATCCTTTTCTGTATTCTTTTGGAACACTCAAATGTGTATGCATTCTCCATTTGTGCCCACATCACCCAACCAACGAGATGAATGACCAGGCTTCGTTACCTAACCTTTAGCATCCTATAATGACTTATTCAGTACCTTTGGTATTCCTTTTAACCCCATGGGTTGTCCGTGTTATTTTGACTCCTTGTTAGACATAGCCTGTTTCCTTGGCACATCTTTGCACATTCAATTCAGTGCTTGCTTGGGTGTTATGGGACATCTTTGCCACAAAAAAACCTCTTATTAGTTTGAAAGTATTAGGTTTCATTTTCTCTACCTGCCAATCTTAATCAATATGTAATGCAGTACCCAAGTTTCCCGGTGAATAACACTATACCCTTCCAGACAGGACTGGAACTTTTGATTGGAAAAAAAAAATCCCCCTTTCAGGGAGAGTTCCAATGGCCCTTTTCCACTTTCTTGCATTTGAAAGTGGTGGTAAAAATCCTATAGGCTGAAAACCCACAAGATGTCCCTTCCCCCGCCTAGACCCAGTACACCCCTCTACGAGTACACCCCTTGCCTAGACCCAATACACCCCTCTACGAGTGTCTATACCCAAATAATTGCAATCATTACATCTATAGAGGGTGAGTGGACAAGAGTAGTAAGATTTTTTTGAAGGGTTAAAACTTGTGAAATGAGGAGTGCAGGTAGTCCTTGTATAGTGACTTCCATACCCATGCAGTCTCTAAGTCAAGAGTTTGTAAAACAATATACAAGATTTTGCATATTGTGAAAAATTTTGGAAAAAATTTGGCATAGTTTTGTTTGGACAAATTTACCCATTTAAAAAATAAAAAGATTACATACATACCAGAGGGTGAAGTTATATGATGAGTGGAAGCTCATGTTTTACCAATCATCATTCAATATAATTTAGTGCAGTTTTACTTGATTTAAAACCATCAATTTTTAGTAGTCTGAATCCTCGTGGATGCAGGTAGACCATCAGTAATCGCCAAAAAGTTGATGAGTTTGCAGTCGTAGTTATCTACTAACTCAACCTTATCTTGCCCAAACTGTAACTCTTGATTGCTAAGCCTCAATCTATCTAACAAAAAGAACGCTTTAGTATGCATTGGTTTTCCACCAAACTTTAAGTATAAGTCAGTAGGATGATGTGTGCTATTGTCTATACCCGAAAGAGGCATGGAACTGGAGGGTAGGTTGTGGATAAGATCATCAATTATCTTTAGGTCATCAAAACTGATAACCCTTGATCCAATATAGTTTACCCTAGTCATTCTCATTTTTGGCCACAGATTTTCCTCTTTAATCCATGTATTTGCACAAAGCTTACATGTTGGCTCCCATCTTTGAATAGTGGATTTACTATTAACGGCTTTGGATTTTGCTTCCCTAGACCCATCCTTGACCTTGTGTGCTTCCACTATCTACAAATGCATAGCCGATGCTTTCCAAGTAATAGGCCACACATTCCCTATTTGGATCCACTCAAGAGTTGTTGTAGAGAGAGAGAGAGAGAGAGAGCTCCAAGCTCCCATGAGAGAGGAAAATTTAAGGGATAATAGAAAATATGATTATTTTAATATAATACTGGCATGGTATAGCTCCAATATTTTATTACAAATTATTGAGGGTCTATTTATAGGTGAGGGAAGCCACTAACCAAGTCCAACTGGGTTCTAGAATTTTCCAGGTTTAGTTTGACTCAATTTGGACAAGATTTGGACCAATTTAGCTCCCTTTTTTATTTGGTTTGATCCAAGAGAGAGGAGAGATAAAAATATCACAATTGTTTTGAATTAAAAACCCTTCCACACATGTGAAAGAGGCGCCTACCTCAAGAGTCCCCCTTTCCTTACCAAGGTGTCAAAAATGCATCATTATTCTAAAATATCTCATTTTTTTAGTAATATCTCATAATTTTTAACTAATAAACCTTGTACTCAATCAACTCTTCATCTTATGTGAGCATTTACTCATTTTTGCATAATTTATTTTATTCTTTTGATTTATCTCATCCCAACACTTGGATTAATCCAATTGGCACATTGGAACCTTAATTGGACCATAATCTAAAATTTTCTAAAAATGTAGACCCTTAGGCTAAGGTCCCTTATACCATTTTCAATTAATTCCTAATGCACATTGGAAAGTTCATTTTGAACTTTTGTTTCAGGGGAATCCATTTCAGAGGATTTTTATATCCAAAGATATTTGAATTTTGGATTATCTCTCTCTGGGCCAAAACAGGGTAAAACAAGATCTTTCTTCTATTTCTGAGAGGGGAATAATTATAAGAATAGAAGGGGAGGTTCTTACACCTTTACACCTCAAAAGATGGAGGGAGGAATCTTACACTCAAAGCCTCCCATCCCATCACCTTAAGGGAAGAATGGAACCATTACTATTTTTAAGGCCTCCCAACACCTTGATTGAAGTGGAGAATGGCACTCTCACGACCTCCCATCACTGTAAAGAGGAGAATGGCAATACTTTCATTCTCAAAGCCTACGAACCCATCTCATTGAAGGGAAGAATGGCACCACTACCATTCTCCCTTATGTTTAAGGAAGAATGGCAGACGTGTCATATTCTGAAGGCTTCAGAGTATGGCAATGGTGGTGCCATATTTTGAAGGCCTTAGATCCCATTCTCAAGACCTTAGATCCCATCACCTTGAAGGGAACAATGGTTTCCATTCTCAAGGCCTTAGATCCATCACCTTGAAAGGAAAAATGGCACTATTTCCATTCTCCCTTACGTTCAAGGAAGAATTGTAGTTGGTGCCATTCTCAAGACCTACCATCACCTTGAAGGGGGAGAATTGTACCATTGATTCTCCCTTACGTTCAAGGAAGAATGACAATGGTGCCATTGTCAAGGCCTCCCCCATCACCTTAAAGAAGGGGGGAATGGCACCACTACTATTCTCCCTTACATTCAAGGAATGGCACCACCACCTTAAAGAAGGGGGGAATGGCACCACTACTATTCTACCTTACATTCAAGGAAGAATGGTAGTGGTGCCATTCTCAAGGGGCCTTCCATCACCTGAAAGTGGAGAATGCCACCACTACCATTCTCAAGGCCCTCCATCCCATTATCTTTAAGGATAGAATGCCACCACTACCATTCTCCCTTACGTTTAAGGAAGCGGACTGGGAGGTAGTTTGGGGTGATCTATGGTGCGCGTGGCATGTGACAATATGTCTCCCAAATGAACGGTTTGGCAAGGAAAGGTTGCTGCTAGGCCGGCTGCTCACCCATAAGATCAAATGTCATAGGGCGAGCAATGTGGTAGACGGCTAGTGGTAGCCGTCTACCACTAGCCGTCTACCTCAATGTCATAGGGCGAGCAGTGTGGTAGACGGCTAGTGGTAGCCGCCGTGCGGGTTCGGGGTGGGTGGTCATGTCACCATTTCTTGTACTTCGCATTGAGGTACGGGCAAAGGAAGTTGACATTGAGGTGATCGGTGATGCGGGTAAGGGGCTCAGCCTAGAGTTGTTGACCAAGCAAGATGGCTATTGCCTGATCAAACTCCATGGGGTCCAGGGGATCGCGCTGGTTGAGGGAGCTCAATGGAGGGTCGACTTCCTCTCGTGCTCAGATGGTGGTGGCAATGGGATCTCCCCTTCTTCGAGGGTAGGGGTGGGTGGTTGCCGAGCCAGCCATGGGGGTGGAAGGGTTGTTGAGGTAGAGGTTATTGTGGCGAGGCTTGCGTTGAGAAGTGGGGGGGGAGGTTGCGGATGTAGAGGGTAATGCAGTGTGCATTCATCATAAGTGAAGGGATAAGAAAGGTTGCGGATGTAGAGGGTAATGCAGTGTGCATTCATCATAAGTGAAGGGATAAGAAAGGTGGTGAGGGGGGTGTGGGTGATGGGGGTGGGGTGGGAAAATGAAGGGGGGGGGAGAAGAGGATGATGCATGAAAAAGAGGGAGGGTAGTGGTGCCTGACGGGGGGTGGTGATGGGGGGGTCAGTTATTTGGAGGTGTGGAAGATGAATGGAGTGGTGGAGGGGGAAATGGGGGAGAAGAGGCTTGTACTCCGAACCGAGATAGACGTATCAAAAGACTTATACTCCTTGCCAAGACCAAGACCACGCAAGGCAATGTCTACCAAATCATCATCAGGCATGGGGGCATTGATTGTTGCCAATGCATCCGCATACTTCTTTATCTCTTGTACATAATCATGGATGCTCCTTCCTTTTCGCTTCACATTATGAATTTGTTGTCTCAAAAATTGAGAATTACGAGCACTTGTGTCTGTATCAAACAGCTTTACCAATGTATCCTATGCATCCTTGGGATTCTCAGCATCATGTATATGTATGAGTATAGCATCCGAGATACACTAATATTGATTTTTATGCATAAAAGACTTTTTTTTAATTACAAAAGTGTTGCTTTCACCAATATTGAGTCAAGCTACCTTGTAAGAAAATCTAGCTTGGCCCTAGGGCCAAGCTACCATGAGAAAATATACATCATCTTTGGTGATAGATTGGCCCTAGGGCCAAGCTAACATCAACAAAATGACACTATCGTTGCTAGTAGATTGGCCCTAGGACCAAGCTACCAGCAAAGATGATGTAGATATGTTCATGGTAGCTTGGCCTTGAGGTAAGATAGATTCTCTTGTGTGTGTATTAGCTAGACTCTCCCATGTTCATTAGACCCATTCTCTCAAGAGTGCATTGTAGAATGGCCCTTAGGCCTGTTTATGCATGTGCATGGCAAGAGTGACCCTTTCAAGAGAATCTAACTTGGCCCTAGGGCCAAGCTACTTTATAAGAGAATCTAGCTTGGTCCTAGGGAAAAGCTACCAATAATAAATCATCCTCTTTGATAGCTTGGCCCTAGGGACAAAAAAGCAACACCATCTTTGCTGGTCCTTAGCCTTAGGACTAAGCTACTAGCAAAGATGATGTATATTTGTTCATGGAAGCTCAGACCTAGGGCTAACATAGATTCTCTTGTGTGTGTTAGCTAGAGTCTCATGTGTTCCTTAGAGCCATTCTCTCAAGATTGCATTGTAGAATAGTCCTTGGGCCCATCTATGCATGTGCATTGGCAAGAGTGACCCTTGCAAGAGAATCTAACTTGGCCCTAGGATCGAGCTACTTTGTAAGAGAATTGAGCTTGGTCTTAAGGCCAAGCTACCAATAATAAATCCACATCCTCTTTACTAATAGCTTGGCCCTAGGGCCAACAAAGCAACACCATCGTTGCGGGTGCTTGGTCTTAGAACCAAGCTACTAGCAAAGATGATTTATATTTGTTCATGGTACCTTTGGCCCTAGGGCTAGCCCTAAGGCTAAGCTAGATTCTCTTATGTGTTGTAGATAGATTCTTCTATGTTCCCTAGAGAAATTCTCTCAATATTGCATGGTACAATGGCCATTCGGCCCATCTATGCATGTGCATGGCAAGAGTGACCCTTGCATAATAATAATATATCTTGGCCCTAGGGCGAAGCTACCATGAAAAAATCTACATCCTCTTTGCTAATAGCTTTGCCCTAGGGCCAAGCTACAAGAAAAAAAGATATAGATTTTTTCATGGTAGCTTGTCCCTAGAGCCAAGCAAGATTCTCTTTCAAGGGTCACTCTTTCCATGCACATGCATAGATGGTCCCAAGGCCCATTCCACCATGCAATCTTGAGAGGCTGGCTCTAGGGAACACAGAAGAATCTAGCTACCACACACAAGAGAATCTAGCTTTTTTGGCCCTAGGGCCAAGCTATCACCAAAGAGGATGTGGATTTATTATTAGTAGCTTGACCCTAGCACCAAGCTAGATTCTCTTACAAAGCAGCTTGTCCCTAGGGCCGAGCTAGATTCTCTTACAAAGCAGCTTGTCCCTAGGGCCTAGCTAGATTCTCTTGCAAGGGTCACTCTTGCCATGCACATGCATACATGGGCCCAAGGGCCAATCTACAATGCAATCTTGAGAGAATGCCTCTAAGGAAAATAGGAGAATCTAGCTACCACACACAAGAGAATATATCTTAGCCCTAGGGCCAAGCGACCATGAACAAATCTACATCATCTTTGTTGGGTTACGGCCAATCTACTAGCAAAGATGGTGTTTCTTTGTTGATGGTAGCTTGGACCTAGGGCCAAGCTATCAGCAAAGATGATGTACATTTGCTCATGGTAGCTTGGCCGTAGGGCTCAACTAGATTCTCTTACAAGTCATCTTGATCATAGGACTAAGCTAGATTACCTTGCAAGGATCACTCTTGCCATGCACATGCATGGATAGTCCCAAAGGGCCATTCTTCCATGCAATCGTGAGAGAATGGCTCTAGGGAGCAGAGAGAATCTGGCTACCATATAGAAAAGAGTCTAGCTTGGCCATAGGGCCAAGCTACCATGAACAAATCTACATCATGTTTACTGGCAGCTTGGGCCTAGGGCCAATCTACTAGCAAAGATCTTGTTGTTTTGTTAATGGTAGCTTTTCCCTAGGGAAAGGCTACCAGCAAAGAGAATGTAGGTTTGGTCATGGTAACGTGACCCTATGGCCAAGCCAGATTCTCTTGTGTTTGCTAGCTAGATTCTCCTATGTTCCCTAGAGCCATTCTCTCAATTTTGCATGGTAGAATGACCCTTGTGCCCTTCTATGCATGTGCATGGCAAGAGAATCTAGTTTGGCCCTAGGGCCAAGCTCCTTTGTAAAAGAATCTAGCTTGCACTAGGTTCAATCTATTAGCAAAGATGGTGTTTCTTTGTTGATGGTAGCTTGACCCTAGGGCCAAGCTATCAGAAAAGATGATGTAGATTTTCTTATGGGAAGCTAGATTCTCTTACAAGGTAGCTTGACCCTAGGGCTAAGCTAGATTCTCTTTCAAGGGTCACTCTTTCCATGAACATGCATAGATGGGCCCAAGGGCCATTCCACCATGCAATCGTGAGAGAATGGCTCTACGGAACACAACGAAATCTAGCTACCACACACAAGATATTTTAGCTTGGCCCTAGGGCCAAGCTACCATGAATAAATCTACATCATCTTTTCTATCACCTTTGCCCTAGGGCCAATCTACTAGCAAAGATGGTGTTGCTTTGTTTATGGTATCTTGGCCCTTAGGGCCAAGCTACCACCAAAGAGGATGTAGATTTGTTCATGGTAACTTGGCCCTAGGGCTAAGCTAGATTCTCTTGCAAGGGTTGCTCTTGCCATGCACATGGAGGGATGGGCCCAAGGGTCATTATACCATGCAATCTTGAGAGACTGGCCCTAGGGAAGATAAGAAGCTACCACACACAAGAGAATCTACTAGGGCTAATCTACTAGCAGGGCAAGCCTAGGGCCAATCTACCAGCAAATATTGTGTTGCTGTGGTGATGGTTGCTTGGCCCTAGGGTCAAGCTACCATCAAAGAGGATGTTCATTTATTCTTGGTAGCTTGGTCTTGGGCCAAGAAATATTCTCTTGCAAGGGTCACTATAGATTTTCTTGTAATCCCTAGGCCCATTCTAAAGTACATCAAAATACAAGGGAGTAGAGAATGGCCCTAGGGAACATAGGATAATCTAGCTTGGTCCTAAGGCCAAGCTACCATGAAAACATCTACATCATCTTTGCGGGAAACTTGGCTCTAGGTCCAATTTACCAGCAAAGATGGTGTTGCTTTGTTGCTGGTAGCTCTAATAGCAAGAGGATGTATATTTGCTCATGGAAGCTAGGCCCTAGGCAAAACTACCTGCAAAGATTCTCTTGTAAGGGTAACTCTTGACATGCACATGCATGGATGGGCCCAATGTCCATTCTACCATGAAATCTTGAAAGAATGACTCTAGAGAACACAATAGAATCTTTTCTTGGCCTTAGGGCAAAGCTACCATGAACAGATCTACCAACAAAGATAGTGTTGCTTTATTGATGATAGCTTGGCCCTAGGGCCAATCTACAAGCAAAGAGGATGTAGATTTGTTCAAGTTTGCTTGGCCCTAGGGCCAAGCTAGATTCTCTTGCAAGGGTCACTCTTGCCATGCACATACATAGATGGGCCCAAGGGCCATTCTAGCATGCACTGTTGAGAGAATGACTCTAGAAAACACATGAGAATCTAGTTACCACACATAAGAGAATCTAGATTCGCCCTCCTAGGGCCAAGCTACCATGAACAAATCTACATCATATCTATTTGGTATCTTGGCCCAAGAGGCAAGCTGCAAGCACAGATGGTGTTGCTTTGTTAATGGTATTTGGCCCTAGGCTACACTACCAGAAAAGAGGAGGCCAATATGTTCTTGGTATCTTGGCCCTGTGCCAAGCAAGATTCTCTTGCAAGGGTCACTCTAGATTTTCTTCTGTTCCCTAGGCCCATTATAAAGTACATCAAGATACAAGGGAGTAGAGAATGGCCCTAGGGAACACAAGATAATCTAGCTTGGCCCTAGGGCCAAGCTACCAAATCTACATCATCCTTGCTAGCAACTTGGCCCTATGGCAAATCTACGAGCAAAGTGGTGTTGCTTTGTTGCTGGTAGCTCTACCAACAAAGAGGATGTACATTTATTCATGGAAGCTTGGCCCTAGGGCCAAGCTACCTAGCAAAGATTCTCTTGCAAGGGTAATCCTTGCCATGCACATGCAAATATGGGACCAAGGGCCATTCTACCATGGAATCTTGAGAGAATGGCTCTAGGGAACACAAGAGAATCCAACTTGGCCCTAGGGCTAAGCTACCATGAACAAATCTACCAACAAAGATAGTGTTGCTTTACTGATGGTAGCTTGGCCCTAGGGCCAAGCTGGATTCTCTTGCAAGGGTCACTCTTGCCATGCACATGCATATATTGGCATAAGGACCATTCTACCATACAATCTTAAGAGAATGTCTCTAGGGAATAAACAAGAATCTAGTTACCACACATAAGATAATCTAGCTTGGCCCTAGGGCCAAGCTACCATGAGCAAATCTACATCATCTCTTTTGGTAGTGTTGCCCTAGGGTCAAGCTTCTACAACCAAAGATGGTGTTACTTTGTTGATGGTATCTTGGCCCTAGGGCAAAGCTATCAGCAACAAAGAGGGTGTAGATTTATTCTTAGTAGCTTTTCCCTAGGGCCAAGCTAGATTCTCTTGCAAGGTTCACTCTTGCCATACACATGCATAGATGGGCCAAGGGTCATTCTACCATGCAGTCTTGAGAGAATGGCTTTAGGAAACACAAGAATATCTAACAACCACACACAAGGGAATCTACATTGGCCCTAGTTCCAAGCTACCATGAACAAATCTACATCCTCTTTACTAGTAGATTGGCCCGAAGGCAAGATGATGTAGATTTTTTCATGATAGCTTGACCCTAGGGCCAATATTTCTAGGCCCTAGGGCCAAGAAAGATTCTCTTATGTGTGGTAGCTACATTCTCCTATGTTCCCTAGAGCCATTGTGTCAAGATTTCATGGTAGAATGGCTCTAGGACCCATCTCTACATGTGCATGACAAGAGTGACTCTTGGAAGAGAATCTAGGGACAAGCTACGCATGTGGCCAAGTTACCATGAACAAATCTATATCATCTTCGCTGGTAGATTGGTCATAGGACCAAGCTACTTATCAACAAAGAAACACCATCTTTGGTAGTAGATTAGCCCTAGGCCAATCTGCCAGTAAAGATGATGTAGATGTATTCATGGTAGCTTGGCCCTAGGTCCAAGCTAGATTCTCTTGCAAGGGTAACTCTTGTCATGCACATGAAAAGATGGGCCATAGAGCCATTCTACCATGCAATATTGAGAGAATAGCTCTAGGGAACATAAGAGAATCTAGATACCATACACAAGAGAGTCTTGCTTTGTGAGGTCCCCTGCCCGCTCTGGGGCTCCTGCCGCCCGGCGAGACGGAAGCAGCGTCGGCCTCCCGCACGGGGCGGGGTCCATACACTCGAGGCCTCGCCCCGCGGATGTCCGTGTGACGAGAGGCTAGCCCGGGCGGCCCCTTCGAGAATGGGCTTGGAAGACTCCCCTCGCCCGGAAGGCACGGGCGATTCCGCCAATTGGGAAAAATCTTCTAACGGGGAAATTACTCTAACGAGTCAAGTCTTAACTAGATAAACTGATCTGACCAAACCTGAAGTCACATGGTCAGATCAAGAAGAGACTTGCACTTGGTCCATGGAATCACCGCAATTTATTTCCTCATTTACGAGGCACAGCAGATGATCCCCTCCCATAGAACGAGGTCTTCTCGGGATTTAAAACTAAATAACGTAACTAATTGTATCTAGTTGTTTCTCAGGAATCCTTCGGTCTAGCCGGGACCCATCGGCCCATGGGTTAGCCAACCACTCAATTGGTGGGATTTCTTTATAAAGATTTGGTTGGGTTTTTGCCCAGGTACCGAGGAAAAGAGTTCCCAGGCCCCCTAGCTAGCGATTCATGCAGAAATCAAGGTAGGCATACCACGTACACACCCAATATTAACTTGCCATTTATAATAGATTCGACTAGCTTTGAAAACAATCCTTCAATAGAAATCATAATATTTTTGATCATCATTTTCTAAAATTTCGAGTCCATTGTATTACAAAAATGTATCCTCTGAACTCTCCGTTGAAGACCAGCTGGCCAACCAAACGAGATCCAGTATCAAAATTTGGTTCCCAAAAATCTTTCCTTTTTGTCCATCCGAAATCTTTCCTTTTTGTCCATCCGAAATCTTCCTCGACGTACGCATGGGTGTCCTAGCAACCGTGAGCCTGTGCATCACCTGGTCTCAGAACCCTCTAGGATCCTCCTTAGGTGTCCTAGCACTTCACTCAGGGACCGCTTTGTCGGTCCTCACCCATCGTACCAGAAGCGCACCATTTTAACCGTACCAAGGCTAGTCAAGACCTCAGCAGGCTTTGCCGCCGCGAGCAATGTTCCTTGACGACTCCCCGCCAGCTATTCCAAACAAACCTCCTCTTAGTAAAACATAAGCCAAATGCTTCCTCCAGCATTCAGGCGTAAAATAGTCCTTTAAATGAAAAAAAACAGAGGTTCCAATGCAAGTAAAATTCTAGTTTGAGATCGGTTTCGAAAACCCTTTTTCCATAATTCCCAGTTTCAAAATGAGGACCCTTGATCTCTCATAAGAGTAATCTACCCATCATTTTGTCCATTTGTCCAACTAGATTCTTGGTGAGTTTGGTCAAGAAAAAACTAGATTAGTTTCGGTAGTCTATTCTTTGGATTTAGTAACTTGAATTGGTCACGAAGTTTTTGTCTGATTCAAATCGAGAGAGAAGAACAATTAAGTTTACTGTCCGTCCCTCACATAGTCTAACCAAATTCATTCGGTTTAGTTCTACAAGGATTCCCTTCAACTAAACATCTAGATTTTGGAAAAATATCAATTTAGTGATTTTACCAATTAAAATATCCAAAGATATTCTTTATGCCACATAATTTCTCAGCCTTAGTTCATTAGGTAGAATTATGGTGGAGATTCATCTTTGACACTAAAATTTAATTCAAATCCATCTTTTCTTAAATATCTTAAAAATTCTTTTTTTAACTAAAATATCAATACCTATTTTTTGAATAAACTTGAAATCCTTCTTTTTCTCATTTCAATGAGTGCAATCCAATTATTATGGGAGTTCCTCTTTTACCATAAATTAAATCTACTTAAAACTCTTCTTAAAAATTACATAAAAATATCCATTAATTCCATTAAGCTAAAAATTCCACTTTTCTCATTTAAACATTTGAATTCCAATATGGTGGGAATTCCTCTTTCATCATTTAATCTTATCTATACAAAAAGATAAATTTAACTAAATTTCACTTAAAATTTAGATAAAAATCTTCATTAATTGCTTTAAACTAGGAATTACACTTTCCTCATTTAAATATTTGGATTCCAATATAGTAGGAATTCCTCTTTCATCATTTAAAATTTATCTATGCAAAAAGATAAATTTAACAAAAATCCTTCTTTAATTTCTTTAAAACAAAATATACATTATTTTAGCATCACAATTTTTCTCTTACTTCATTTGAATACATGGATTTCCATTGTCATGGGAATTACTCTTTTAACATAAAAATGGATTACTAGAAATTTCTCTTTTTCTTATTTAACTATTTATGTATAAACATAAAAATCAATTTTTCCATGATTATAATGAGAATCATTCAATTAATCTAGGATGATTAATCCTAGAATATGGTAGGAAGTCCTCTTTTCATAATATAAATGAAAATGATTTATGTGTTTTATTTTTTCAAAAAATTTACCATAGCTCCGCTGGCTATTACTGATAATTCTCAATAAATTTGAAAGAATGAAGTTTAGTATTATTCATGTGATTAGAATAACCACTAATTGGATCATTATCCAATTATGGATTGATTCTTAATTTTACCATAAATTAAATAGCATAAAAGTATTAAAAAGCCATTATTTTGACCTCCAATTAGACAAGCATAGAAATTACTTTTAGATTAGAGAAATGCTTCATGAGAAGCTTCATTCAAATTGAGAATAGGTCATAGGAATGACCATTCTTTGGGGGAGAGAGAGAAATGCTTAAAAACCATTATAAATTAAGCATAAATGGAAGTTTATGTGTTTCTTCATTGCAATACATTAAAGAACTTCAATAGTATTCAAAAGCCATTCAAATTAATGCTTCTCAAGCTTGACAGGGGTTGAGAAGAGAAACATTTGGAGATTTAAGAAAAAGAAGATAATAATCCACACTTTACCTCCTAATTTACTTGATTCTTTGATCACAGTAGAGGCCCTCAACCAATCAATTGGTTTGGTATGTTGTTGGAGTCTCCAAGGAAGATTAAAGAGAGAGAGAAGCTCCAATCTCTTCAATTTGTAGAGGATAATAGAAAATAAGCTTAACTTAGAGTAATACCAACATAGTGTAGTTCACAGATGAGAATACAAAGGAATGAGGGTCTATTTATAGGTGAGGGAGGCCACTAATTGAGTCCAACTGAGTTCTAGAATTTTCCAGCTTCAGTTTGGCTGAATTTGGACAAGTTTGGCTCCCTTTTTGATTTGGTTTGATTTAGGAGAGAGGAGAGATAAAAATATTCTATTATTTTTGAGTTTAAAGCTCATCCACACATGTGAAATAGGCGCCTCCTTGAAGGGCCCCCTTTTCCTTACCCATGTGTCAAAAATGAATGATTACTCCAAAATATCTCATTTTTTTATTAATACTTCATAATTTTTAACTAATAAACCTAGTACTTAGTCAACTCTTCATCTTATGTGGGCATTTACTCATGTTTGGGTATTTTCTTTTATTCTTTGGATTTATCTTATCCCAACACTTGGATTAATCTTATTGGTCCATAGGAACCTTAATTGGACCATAATCAAAAAAAATTCAAAAATCTTGACCCTTAGGCTAAGGTCTTCTAAATCAATTTTTATTAATTTCAATTGCACCTTGGAAAATCTATTTTGATTTTCTATTTTAGGGAAACATTTTTTTGATATCTGTAGAATTTATTTATCCAAAAATATCCCAATATTGATTTACCACTCTCTAGCAATTTTTATCTCACTAGGCCAAACAAGGAAAAATAATATTTTCTTGTATTCAAAAACATAGAATGATTACAAGGGATTGAAGTAGAGGCTTAATTGTTATTCAGGCTGAGGAGGAATCTTACATCCTCTCCCACTTGAAAAACGCGAGATGTCCTCATCTCGCAAGGTGGGGGTAATCCTTTGGCAACTCTTTTTCTTTCTCCCAAGTGGCGTCTTCTAGAGGGAAGAACTTCCACTTTACTAAGAATTCTTTGAGGACTGTGCTCCTGAGAATCTTCTCCCAAACGTCAAGGATTTCCTCAAGTTGGAGTATCATCTGGCCCTTGAGTTGGAGAGATCAATTGTTCATCATCCAGCATGTGGCTCGGGCTAGGTACATATTTCTTAAGCAATCTGACATGGAATACATCATGTACCTTGAGATGGGTAGACGAAGAAGTTTGTAGGCTAGATCGCCCACTTTCTTTATGACAGCATACTGCCCACAGTATCTGGGAGAGAGCTTCTTGTACTTCCCTCCTAAGGATAAGGAACTTTTTTTTGATCGTACTCGAATGAAGACCATATCTGACTCTTCAAACTCTCTCTCTGACCTCTTTTTATCTGCATACTGCTTTTCCCTATCTTGGGCTGCCTTTATATCTTTACGGATTGATTGCATCTGCTCGTCCATGTCATCAAGCATTTGTCTGGACATTTCTACTCTAATCAATGGATCAGACCAAGTCAATGGTGTAAGGAAATCTTGTCCATATACAAAGCTTTGAAAGGACTCATCCCAATGCTCCAATGATAAGAAGCATTGTAAGCGAATTCGACCAAATGCAGATGACTTAACCACTTCTTGGGTTCCCTGTTGTAGCATGATCGAAGGATATCTTCTATTACCTGATTCACCCTTTCCGTCTGGCCATCAGTTTTCGGGGTGATAGGCTGTGTTGAGATCCAAGAAAGTTCCTATTGCTTCAAAGAACACAGTCCAGAATTTTGATGTGAATTTGGGATCTCGGTCACTTACTATCCTCCTCGCTCGCTAGGTAAACCATGCAATTTGTAAGATTCCTCCCCATCCTCTCAAGATGTCCAGCATCTTCCCCTGTAATCAAATCCCTCTTCAGAAATATAAAAGATCTTGTTTCTACCAGTTTTGGCCTAGAGAGAGAAAATCTTCTAGAGAGTGGTAATTCAGTTTTGAAATATTTTTGATAGAAAAATACCTCATCTTATTAAAATAAGTTCCCCTGAAACAGAAGTTCAAAAAGATTTTCAGAGGGTACATTAGAAATTAAGTATAATCTGTTCAAGAGGCATTATCCTGGGAGTGAAGATTTTTTCAAAATTTTAAATTAAGGTTCCTATGGACCAATAAGATTCATCCAAATGTAGGGAGGAGATAAATAGAAGAATAAAAGAAAAATCCCCCAAAAATGAGATATTACTCACATAAGATGAAGAGTTGACTAAGGACAAGATTAATAGTTAAAAAAGAGAGATATTTAGGTGAAATGATGCATTTTTGACACCTCAGTATGGGGGAATTCCCCTCATGAAGGAGGGGCCTATTTCACATGCTTGAATGAGTTTTAAACTCCCAAATAATGAGATATTTTTATCTCTCCTCTCTCCTGTTCCAACTAGATCCAAAAAGTGAGCAAAACTGACCCAAAATGGTCAAAAATTGACCAAACTGATCTGGAAAATTCTAGAATCAGTTAGATTGGTTAGAAGCTCACTTTTTCCTATAAATATAAGCCCTCCCCTTTGTTGAAACTCAATAGTGTTTTTCACTGTTACCCTGCCTCTCCCAAGTGCCAAAAACAGTGAATTTTACTCATAATTCATTAGTTTTTGACCTTCCCTCTTCCAAAAGATTGGTGGCCACTCTTGTTTCAAAACAAGAGTTGAACCCTCAAACCATCAAGCCAAAGGAAAGCTCTCAAATTATCTATGTAAGTTGGAGATTCTTCTCTTTTCTATTCTTTTTATGGTTTTTATGATTTTTGTCTTCTCTAAATTAAAAAAATATTATGCCTCATTGCAAAAAGGCATTCCCCTCTCTTCTCTAGTAAGTCCAACCATTCTTTATCCTAGATGAATGATTAATGAATAAAATCAAGTTTTTCATAATGTTTCTCTTGAATAAGTAGAAAAATGTTTACTTTAGAATGATTTAAATACTCTTGGTGCACTTCTAATTAATTTTAGAGACTTAAAAATTGAAAAATGATCAGCCATACAAAGGAGGTTATGGTGAAATTTACTGAAAATTTGTGAAATAAATTTCATCTTTTATTAATCAAAAAGAGTAATCCCCATCATTAGAGTATTCTAAAAGTGTCATTTTCATTCATGCATAAAAAGATGAATATTGATTAATTTTTATATAAGAATGCTTTTCAATAGAATTAAATTCTATGAAAGATACTTATTGATAATTTTTATTATTATGAAAGTGTTACTTTCTTCATTATTTATTTTTATGCATAAAAGAATATTTTTTTTAATTATAAAAGTGTTACTTTTATCATTATTGATTTCTATGCATAAAAGATTATTTTTTTAATTATAAAAGTGTTACTTTTATCATATTTGATATTCATGCATAAAAGTATGCATAAAAGATTTTTTTTTATAAAAGTGTTACTCTTATCATATTTGATTTTCATGCATAAAAGTATGCATAAAAGATTATTTTTTTTATAAAAGTGTTACTCTTATCATATTTGATTTTTATGCATAAAAGTATGCATAAAAGATTATTATTTTTTAATAAAAGTGTTACTCTTATCATATTTGATTTTTATGCATAAAAGTATGCATAAAAGATTTTTTTTAAATTATAAAAGTGTTACTCTTATCATATTTGATTTTTATGCATAAAAGATTATTTTTTTAATTATAAAAGTGTTACTTTTATCATATTTGATTTTTATGCATAAATGGGTGCATAAAAAATATTTTTTATATTAAAAGTGTGATTTTCATCATAAACAATTTTTATGCATAAAAAGTATTTTTTTATATTAAAAGTGTGATTTTCATCATAAATGGTTTTTATGAATAAACATATGCATAAAAAAAATTCTTTCATGTTAAAAGAGTGATTTTCATCATAAATGGTTTTTATGAATAAACATATGCATTAAAAAAATTCTTTCATGTTAAAAGAGTGATTTTCATCATAAATGATTTTTATGATGATAAAAGTGTGACTTTCATCAGAATCGGATTTTATGCATAATTAGATGCATATAGAATCTTTATAATTAAATAAGGGTTCTCCTTAATCCTCTGTTTAATTTTCACAAAAATTAGAAAAATGAATAAGTAGATAATCTGTGAGAAGAAATGCTACCGTTTCATATTCACTAAGATGGTAATGAGAAAATTCAATTAAACTATCGAAGTCAGAGATCGAGATAAATGATTATTTTATTCCTCATAAGAAATTCATGTTTTAGAAATCTGTAAGCAAATATTCGTCGAACAAAAATTAAAAAAAGAGAAATTGAAATAGTACCTTTCGAGAAAGATAGTTTAGGAAGAACCTTTCCAGACCTAAACTCTGATTCAGACTATTGACCAAGACCTAATTCCTTCGTCTCAATGACGATGTACTCAGTTCAGGAAAAATGTACTCAAATTTCCCAACCGAATCTGAAACTAAGTTAAGACTTTTGATTTTGATCTGAGGATCAAGTTAACAGAATTCGAGGAATTCTGTTTGGAATTCAGACCTGGATTTAGAAGTATTGAGATACGGATTTAAGATTATTCATGGTTTTCAAATAAAATCAAAACTGAAAACTTGCATAGAAACCCTGTTTTCTTAAAGGACCGTCTTACGCCAGAATGCTGGAGGGAGCATTTGGCATATATGTTTATCTAAGGGAAGTTCGATTGCAACAGCTGGCAGGGAGTGTTCGAGGGACAGCTCACGCGGGAAAGCCTGCCGAGGTCTTGACCAGCCTCGGTATGGTTAAAATGGTGCGCTTCCGGTACAATGGGTGAGGGCCGACGAAGCGGTCCCTGAGTGAAGTACCAAGACACCTAAGGAGGATCCTGGAGGGTTCTGACCAGGCGATGCATGGGCTCGCGGTGCTTAGGACACCCATTCGTATGTCGAGGAAGATATATATATGTATGTTGACGAAGTGATTATTGTAATCTGTTAGTTGATCTCGTTGGCTGACCAGTTGGTCCCAAAACGGAGAGTCCAAAGTGGTACTGTATTTGTGAAACAAGGGATTGAATGGAAATTTTGAATTATGAAATCTGTGATCATATCTATTTTGTCAATGGATTATTTTTATATTAAAGTTTTAAAGAGGAGTGTGTGCGTATCTGTTTTCTAAAGCTAAAGTTAAGAAAGGCATTCAATTATGGGTGGGTGAGTAATTGTTTGGTTCTACCGATTCCAGTGGGTGGCAGGGTGGTGGCTAACCCATGGGCCGGATGGGCTGGAATCAATGGAGTTTTAATAATCAAACTGAAAAATCTTAGGATCACGCTAGGATTCGAGTAGTTAGTTAATTTCCTGATAAATTTCTCAATTGAGTGGATCAACGACTGTGCCTGATCTTGATTAGGAAAAAAGCGTTGAAATCACTCAGATGATCAAATTATATCAGTGATAGTTTCCTTCGATCTGGTTTATTCAGGTGAAGGATAGTTTAGATTTAATCTCGTTAAAAAAATTCGTTAAGAAAATTCAAAAAGGTGGAATTGTCCCCGCTTTCCGGGCATGGAAAATTTTCCCGGTTTTGGTTTTCAGAGTGACCACCAGCCTAGTCTCGTGCCCGGACACAAGGCCCCAAGTGAGAAACCCTGCCCCGCGTATGAGGGGGCTGCTTTCGCCTGTCAGCTACTACCGGGAGTCCGGTGCGTGGAGGGGACAGAGGGATCTCACAGTTGGTATCAGAG
Source organism: Cibotium barometz (assembly GCF_041138505.1). Taxonomy (NCBI): domain Eukaryota; kingdom Viridiplantae; phylum Streptophyta; class Polypodiopsida; order Cyatheales; family Cibotiaceae; genus Cibotium; species Cibotium barometz. The sequence goes on along the minus strand of NC_141066.1, from coordinate 7,504,834 downwards.
CGGAAATTACCAAAATTTTAATGGAAATCTGGGAAAGAAATGTTTTTCACTTGTTAATACTATGTGAATGAACTTCAAAAATTGAAAACTTATAAATTGAATTGGAAATTTATAGATGGACACCTCGAACCTATCTGGAATTCTTGGACTCTCTCAGAGTCAGGATATGATAGCTTTTGCGTTTGATCACCTCATCAACTCTGCTACGACCCGAATGAGCAGAGTGAGACTCGCTCGCCATTTTGAGAGTCTTTACTTTCCTGATCCTCTTGAGCGACGTCGATATATGTGGTTCAATGGAGGACGGTGCATTAATGTCAATACCAATCAGCGTCGATATATGTGGTTCAATGGAGGACGGTGCATTAATGTCAGTACCAGTCAGCGTCGGAGGCTCAGGCAAAATATTTCCTTGGCCATGATTCTGATAAGACTAGGGCTTGTTCAGCATGTTCAGCTCTTTGATCATTCACCCAAGAACTTTAGAACTTCAGGCCAATTTTTTAGACTTCTTAGCCGCTTTATCCCTAGGAATAGAATTACAGCACCTCTTTGTGTAATGAATCATGTGTACCATGGTATGTCTTCTTCACAGTTTCGCTTCTTTATATGATTACGTATGAGGCAGTGATTCTGGAGCCGAGCTGCTCTATGTACATATTGCAACTTTTATATAAATATAAAAATGTTTTCTGAAGAAAAATTTCCTGTTGTATAAGTGATTGTTTATGGACGATCTGATAAAGAAAAATCTGTTATTTATCGGACATATGTCATAGATCTCCAATAAGATCATTGTCTTGTCTTGTTTAAGAAATTGTTTTTCTGAACCTCATAAATCTTAGGATCTCGTGGATGATATCAAAATAAAAATTTAATAATATATAAATTTTTGATAGAATCATGAGACGAGGAAACCGTGGCCGTCAGCCAGACCCTCTCTCTGAAGATGACGAGCTTGACCCTAATGGTCGCAAGGCTCTTCATAGGACTCAGCCAAGACCCTTCGAAGGAGAAGGGGAGAACCTGGGCGGAGAAATGGGTGGAAGCCATGGAAGAATATTTTGACATCACAGGCTACAATGAGCGGAGAAAAATGGCTCTTGCCCGGCTGAAAATAGTGGAAACAGCCAGGGTAGCATGACCTAAAAACCTATCTAAGAAAGAGATTTTGTCCCTGTGAAAATAGTGAAAATAGAGGAACCACTATGACACCAACCGTTTGGATAGAAATACTCAGTCCTAGAATGACCTAAAAACCTATCTAAGAAAGAGATTTTGTCTCCCTTGATTTTTGGGGAAACCAAAATGAATGAATTTTTAGAGAGCTAAAGCAGGAGAGCAAAACCATAGAGGAATATCCCCAAGCCTTTGCTCTTCTACTCAAATATTTACCACCTCTAGATGAAGAACAACTCATGGCTAGGTTCATTCGGGGAATGAACGAACCCTTGGACACACTAGTCAAAAATGCCAAGCCAGTGTCCATGGCTGAAGCAGTAAGAATGGAAAAAGATTTTTCCAAATCCTTTGTAGTAAAGGTCCCGCCAAAGCCTGCACACTCTAACTTTAAAAGATTCCAAGCCCAGGGAAGTACTTCAAACTTTCCACCCCCAAAGAGGCAGCAAGGCCCGAATCAAAATCAGGATGCAGGAAGATTCTGAAGTGAAGGAAGACCCTTCCCCCAGAATACTTTCTCAGGAGCCCCACCTCTTTCAAGAAATCAGAGGGATGAGCTCAGAACTAAAAATCGATGTTTTGGATGCCAGGGTTTTGGTCACCAGTTAAAAGACTGCCCGAATCCTGCCATGTCAAGGGGACAGAAAGTCAAGGACCCCGAGTTCAGAGACCAACCCCTTCATACCAGTCCAATCAAGGTCTATCTCGCCCAAGCCAGGGAAACCCATTAGGGGAAGGTTGAGGTCTATAGGGGCCCTTTAAGATGCCATGTGATTAAAAGGTTATTAAGGAAAAGGGCCAATCATGTGATGCCATGTATACAAAAATGTTGGGTGATTAAAGGTGGTTAAAAGATTCTCTAGAAGATGCCTTTTTATACTTTTCATTCCCAAAAAGTGGGGGAAAAGTTTTTGAAATTTTGGACATCCATAACTTCTACATATGAGCTCAAAATTTGTCGGAGATTAGAGATCCAGAATCTACTCGCTGAGCTCTTTCCATAGATATGTCACATGATATGGTTTTGTCCACTCAATTTTAAATTCAATTTTGGCGGGAAACTTTGAAATTCAAACTTCTAGGCATTTGAAGAATAAGAAGGTATCTAAAGTCAAAGAAACTTAACATTTTAACAAAAAGTCATTAAAATCATAATATGGCAGCTTAAAGGGCCCCTATAGACCTCAACCTTCCCCTAATGCCCAGAAGAACTCCAGCTCAGCCATCTGCCTCTGTCCAGAGTAACCTCATAACTCCTTCCCAGAACTGGGGCAACCAAAGAGAAAGAGTTCTGCCTCAGACTGCAGCAGCCAGAGAAGTCACAATTTTAGATGTAGTAGAAGAGGAAAGAGGTCAGATCTATGATGCAATTGAAAATCAAGGGCCTAACCGACACTTCTCAGTCATCCATACTCCAGCAGAGTATCAGGGTAAGCCTTTTAAGCTCTTGATTGATTTAGGCAGTTCTCATTCATTTATTTCCCTTGGATGCTTGCGTAAGTTGGTCTTAGAATAGAAATCAGGGAAACCTATGCAAGTTGAATTGGCTAGTGGTGGGAAGACTCTTTTCACTCACCATGAGACAGATCTTATCCAGTTCAATCTAGATGTTAATGTAACCGATTGTCAGTTAAAAGTCTTACCTTTGGGAGTTTTTGACGAGATCCTTGGAATGGATTGGCTTCACAAAAATCAAGCTGACATACACTGTCACAATGGAACCATTTCCTCCATGACCTTCACGGGAACAAAGTTCAAGGAACTGGAGTTTCCGGATCCCCAGACCTTCAGTTAGTAAAAGCTTCCAGGTTGCTGAAAGGACTTAGGAAGAAGCAGCAAATTTATGTTGTCAAAATGAACCCAGTAGACTCAAAGCTTAAGGCTAAAGAACCAGAATGGTTAAGTGAATTTGATGATCTATTCCCAGCAGAGCTAACTGAAATGCCTCCAATCCAAGAAGTAGATCATGTGATTGAATTGACCCCCGAGCTGAGCCAGTAGCCTTGTGCACATACAAAATGCCAGTTCTTGAAGCCATCAAACTCAAGGAACAGCTTAGACAGCTGTTAGAACAAGGGTTTGTAAGACCCAGTGTTTCACCTTGGGGTGTGCCAGTTCTCTTTTAGAAAAAGAAAGATGGAACACTTAGACTCTGTGTGGACTACAGAGGTCTAAATCAGCTTGACAGTTAAGAATAAGTATCCTATCCCAAGAATTGATGAGCTTTTGGACATGCTAAATGGAGCCCAGATCTTCACAAAGATAGATCTCAAATCTGGTACCAGATCAGGATTAATGATGAGCAAGATATCCCGAAGACAGCCATCAATACTAGCTATGGGCATTATGAATTTACTGTCATGCCGTTTGGATTGACAAATGCCCCAGCTACATTCAATCGCTTAATGCAGGACATTCTCAGAGAATACTTGGATGATTTTGTTCTAGTTTTCTTTGTGACATTCTGATTTACTCAAAGAATGCAGCTGACCATGAGACTCATGTCCGAAAAGTTCTGGAGATTCTAAGGAAGCACCAACTCTTTGCAAAAAAGAGTAAATGTACTTTCTCTGCCGATCATATTGAATACTTGGGCTTTCTAGTATCAAAAGATGGAAAGTCCAAGCAGTCATAGATTGGCCTGAACCAAAGACAGTGAAACAAGTCAGAGGATTCTTGGGATTGACTGGTTGGTATAGAATTTTTATACCAAAGTATGCTCTCATAGCTTCCCCCCTGACTAATCTTCTCAAGAAGAATACCCCGTTTCAATGGTCTGCCAGGTGCCAGAGTGCTTTTGATAAGCTGAAGACCGCCTTGGTAACCAGTCCCGTTCTGAAGCTGCTAGATTTCTCTCTACCCTTTGAGGTAGTAACTGATGCAAGTGGTTTTGCCCTGGGAGGTGCACTCATGCAGGAAGGTCATGCAGTAGCCTATGAATCCCGAAAGCTCCGAACGCATGAGAGAAATTATGCTATCCACGACCTGGAATTACTTTCAGTAGTCTATGCCTTAAAGTTGTGGAGACATTACCTACTAGGAAAAAGATTCACTTTGATGTGACAGATCATCAGAGCTTAAAGTGGATCTTTACTCAAAAGGACCTCAACATGCGCCAAAGAAGGTAGATGCAGACCTTGCAGGAATTTGATTTTGAAATCAAGTACCGCCCAGGCAAAGAAAATGTGGTAGAGTAGATGCCCTCAGCAGAAAAGCCTCCTTGCTTGCAATTACTGTAATATCAAATCCTTTGATTATTGAAGCAAGAGAGAAGATCATGCAGGATAGATTCTTTGGCCCTATTGCTACCCTACTTATGCAGGAAAGCAAAACTCCACAGGAGTTGAACAGAGTTCAAGGGTACAGCTTGGATGATGGTATTTGTTGAAAATACAAGTGAATAGGGTGTGTGTGGGAACAAGCTCTTGGATAGAGGCTGTAAAAGAGGAGATGTAATTGTGAAAGAACCTGTGAAAAGGTGAGAAGAATCTACTGGGAGAGAATAAAGGGTAGCATGAGAGAAATTAGGAGTGTGGAGTTATTTTGGGAGATAATCAGGGAAAAGAGAAGAGGTGGAGAGAATCAGGCAAAAGGTGGAGATATTCTGGGAGCGAATCATGGAGAAATCAATGGGATTTGATGCTTGATGTAAACTCTATAAATTGAGGCATAGCCCTAATGAGAATTTGCTGGTTTTTGAGTATCCATGCCTACATTAATCTATTACGTCTTAATCATTTGCTAATCACTTTGTTAATGATGTTGATTCTAGTGTTTGATCCACCATAGCTCATCATTATGCTCAAATTTCAACATGGTATCAGAGCCATGCCTAGAATCAATTAGGTTTATAAGCCCATTAGTTAATTAATTAGGATTAGTAGATAATTAGCAAAAAAATCAAATTTTTAGTGAGTTTTCACTTCTCCCCTTCACCCCAGCCCAGTGGAGGATCTCTAGCACCTTGCACACATAGAATTAGGGCATAAGCTTCTAGAGTATGGTAGCTAACATCCTTGGCTTCATGCTCAGCAAGACAGCGCAGCAAACCGCGTAGAAACGAAGGAGAAATCGACGATGAAGTCAGCGCGTTTTTTCTAAGTAAACTGCAGATTTCTCCTTACTCAAATCAAATTGCTTCAATTCCTCCTAGCCCAAGGGGTAATCAAGCATGCTCTACAAGTTGGTGAAGACAGAATTCAATTTCATCAAGTCTACATTGAGATCAAAGCTCTTCATCAAATCTGCAGGTGACTTTGGTAAAACAGAGATTAAGCTTCCATTATTTGGTCAAATCTTGTGTTTCTTGGCTTAATCCTCTACTAGACTCATTGCTATTGATGCCTTTGAAAAGCATTTGAGCTCATTTGAAGTGGAAGGCACCATATCTGGGCTCCCCGCATACTCTGTTTTTTGCACACAAACCAGAGCATTAATTTGCTAATCAGTGATTAATCAGTGCTAATCACTGTATTTTGGAGGTATCGTGAGTTCAGCATAGGAAATAGCCAAATTTAATGGGAAACAGTTTTATACATGGCAGACAAAAACCATGTATTTGCTGATGAGGAAAAATCTGTGGGGATTAGTTGAAGGGGGAGATGCATGCCCAGAGAGAGGAGAAAATGAGTGGACGAGTAGGAATGAAAAAGCATTGGGACTTATTGCACTCAGTTTAAATGATGAAATCATTCATCATATCACATTTGACACTATGAATCCCAAGTATTCAACCTGGTCAACAGAGAAGGAACACTTGCTCTTCTTTGCAAAGAGTTGGTGTTTCCTTAGGATTTCCAAGACTTTGCGCACATGATCTTCATGGTCTGCAGCATTCTTTGAGTATACTAAGATATCGTCAAAGAAGACAAGAACAAAATCATCCAAGTATTCTCTGATAATATCTTGCATAAGACGATTGAATGTCGCCGGGGCATTAGTCAATCCAAACGGCATGACTGTGAACTCATAATGCCCATAGTGAGTATTGAATGCTGTCTTTGGGATGTCCTGCTCCTTGATTCTGATCTGGTAGTACTCAGATTTGAGATTTATCTTTGTGAACATTTGGGTCCCACTTAACCAATCCAGAAGTTCATCAATCCTAGGAATAGGATACTTATTCTTAATTGTTAATTGATTCAATCCTCTACAGAGTCTTAACGTTCCATCTTTCTTCTTTTGAAAGAGAACGGGTGCACCCCAAGGTGAGACACTGGGTCTGACGAATCCCTGCTCTAATAGTTGTCTTAATTGTTCCTTAAGTTTTATGGCTTCAGGGAATGGCATTTTGTATGCACGCTGGGCTACTGGCTAAGCGGGGTTAATTCGATCTCATGATCTACTTCAGAAGACGGAGGCATCTCAGTCAGCTCTTCAGGAAATACATCTGCATACTCACTTAACCACTCTGGTTCTTTAGCCTTGCATTTTATGTCTACTGGATTCATTTTAACGACATACATAGCTTGCTTCTTTCTGAGCCCTTTTAATAATTTAGAAGCCTTGACTAATTGTAGCACTAGGGATCCGAAAATTCCAATTCCTTGAATTTTACTCCCGTGAAGGTCAAGGAAAGAGATGGTTCCTTTGTGACAATGAATGTCAGCCTGGGAGCCAATCCATTCCAAGGATTCCATCATATATTCCTAGGGGTAGGACTGTGAACTGGCACTCTGTTACGTTTCCATCTAGGCTAAACTGAGTAAGGTCAGTCTCAAGCTGAGTGAAAAGAATCTTCCCATTGGCTAATTCCACTTGCATAGGTTTCCCTGATTTTTGATTTAGGACTAATTTACGCAGACATCCTGGGGAAATAAAAGAATGAGTACTACCTAAATCAATCAAAATCTTGAATTTCTTACCCTGGTACTCAGCTGGAGTTTAGAGGACTGAGAATTGACGGTTATTCCCGTGATGCTCGATTGCTGCATAGATCTGTCCTTTCTCTTCCTCTACTTCTTCAACTATGGTGACTGCTCGGGCTACTGCAGTCTGAGGTGGAACTCTCTCTCTTTGGTTATTCCAATTCTAGGAGGGAGTTTGGAAACTGCTTTGCATGGAGGCTACAGGCTGAGCTGGCACTCTTCTTGGGTTACCCTGATTTTGGCACGGGGGACCTTGGTTGGTGGACTGAAATGAAGGAGTCGGTCTCGAAACTCTGGGACCCTCGCTTCCTTGGCCCACAGAAGGAGATGGGAAATCCTTAAGCTGGAGCCCAAATCCCTGACATCCGCGAAGCATTTGTTCTCGCTTCAAAGCTCTTCCCTTTGCATTCTAGAGAGAGCTGGAGTTCCTGAGAATGTACTTCAGGGGAAAGGTCTCCCTTCATTTTGGAAGCTTTCTGTCTCCGCGTTCTGGTTAGGACCTTGGTGTCTCTTTGGAGGCGGAAAGTTGGAAGAACTTCCCGGAGTCTAAAATCTCTTGAAGGATGAGGGAGCTGGCTTTGGCGGGACTTTTACGATGAAGGCTTTGGCAAAGTCCTTCGCCATTCTGACAGCTTCAGCCATGGACACTGGCTTGGCATTTTTGACCAGTGTGTCCAAGGGTTCGTTCATTCCCCGAATGAATCTGGCCACCATGAGTTGCTCTTCATCTAGAGGTGGTGAATATTTAAGTAGAAGAGCGAAGGCCTAGTGATATTCCTCCATGGTTTTGCTCCCCTGCTTCAGCTCTAAGAATTCGTTCATTTTGGTTTCCAAAAATCTAGGGGGACAAAATCTCTTCCTTAAATAGGTTTTAAGGTCGTTCTAGGACTGAGTATTTCTGTCCAGACGGTTGGTGTCACAATGGTTCCTCCATGCCACTCTGGCTGTTTTCACTATCTTCAGCCTGGCAAGAGCCATTTTGCTTTGCTCATTGTAGCCGGTGACGTCAAAATATTCTTCCATGGCTTCCACCCATTTCTCCACAGCCTCGCCCAAGTTCTCCCCTTCTCCTTTGAAGAGTCTTGGTTGAGTTCTATGAGGAGCCTTGCAAACGTCAGGGTCACAAGCTCATCATCTTCAGAGAGAGGGTCTAGTTGACGGCCACGGTTTCCTCGTCTCATGATTCTGCCAAAAATGATATATTATTAAATTTTTATTTTTGATATCGTCCTCGAGATCCTAAGACTTAAGAGGTTTGGAAAACAATTTCTTAAACAAGACAAATGATCTTATTGGAGATCTGTGACATATGTCCGATAACAAATTTTTCTTTATCAGCAGTTCATCCATAAACAATCACTTATACAGCAGGGAATTTTTCTCCAGAAAACATTTCTTTATTTATATAAAAGTTTCAATATGTACATAGAGCAAAGTCGGCTCTAGAAATCAAAATCTCCTCTCGGGAGACGCATAAGATAGCAGTACTGGGCCATAGCCATGACCTGATACAAATGTTCACTTACTGCCAAGGGAGCTATTATCTTCTCCTTATTTAGGAATAAAGCGACTAAGGAGTCTATAGATTTGACATGAGAGTTTGAAATTTCGAGGCGTTGAATGATATAGAATGACAACATGTACCACTTTCAACTTTATCAGAATCATGGCCAAGGAGAGGTTTTGCCTCAGCGTTGCACGCTGATCGCAAGAGGCGTGGACATACTACCCTGCAAACCACTTATGCTATCGTCTCTCCGTTGTGTCAGGAAAATATAAATCCTCAAAATGGCGTGCGAGTCTGACTCGGCTTGTTCGAGTTTCAGTGGAAGAGATGAGATGCTCAAAGGCGAACGCAGTCATGTCTTGTGATGACTGGGTGAGGTCGGGAATACCAGATAAGTACAGAACTTCCATCTATAAAAACAATTTCTTTGATTAAAAATTCTTCATTAAAGAAGCTTACAGAATGAAAATACATTATGAAAATGCTTTTTTTTTTTAGTTTTTATTATCAATTTCTGATAAGAATTTGTTTATCCTTATTAGCTTTCAACAAAGCTCTGATACCAGCTGTGAGGTCCCCCGCCCGGGGCTCCTACTAGTGGCGGCGGAAGCGGCGTCGGTCTCCCGCACCGCAGGGAGGGGTCCACACACTCGGGGCCTTGCCCGCACAGATGTTCGGGAGACAAGAGGCTAGCCCGGGTGGCCCCTCCGATACCGGCTCTCCGAGACCAGGCCCGGAAGACTCCGCTTGCCCGGAAGGCACGAGCGATTCCCCCAATTGGGAAAAATCTTCTAACGGGGAAATTACTCTAACGAGTCAAGTCTTAGCTAGATAAACTGATCTGACCAAACCTGAAGTCACGAGACTTGCACTTGGTCCATGGAATCACCACTTTTTTCCTCATTTACGTGGCACAGCCGATGATCACCTCCCACAGAATAAGGTCTTCTTAGGATTTAAAACTAAATAATGTAACTAATCATATCTAGTTGTTTCTTAGGATCCAGCCATCCGGCCCATGGGTTAGCCAACCACCCGACCCCACTGATGAATTGGTGGGATTCCTTTATAAAGATTTGGTTGGGTTTTTACCCGAGTACCGAGGAAAAGAGTTCCCAGGCCCTGTAGTAGCCGGCGATTCATGCAAAAATCAAGGTAGGCATACCACGTACACACCCAATATGAACTTGCCATTTATAATAGATTCTACTAGCTTTAAAAACAATCCTTTAATAGAAATTATAATATTTTTGATCATCATTTTCAAGTCCATTGTATTAAAAAAATGTATCCTCCTCTCCGTTGAAGACCAGCTGGCCAACCAACGAGATCCAGTATCAAAATTTGGTTCCCAAAAATCTTTTCTTTTTGTCCATCCGAAATCTTCCTCGACGTACGCATGGGTGTCCTTGCAACAGTGAGCCCATGCATCGCCTGTGGTCAGAACCCTCTAGGATCCTCCTTAGGTGTCCTAGCACTTCACTCAGGGACCGCTTCGTCGGTCCTCGCCCATCGTACCAGAAGCACACCATTTAAACCGTACCGAGGTTGGTCAAGACCTCAGCAGGCTTTGTTGCCGCGAGCAACATCCCTTGACGACTCCCCGCCAACTGTTCCAACAAATCTCCTCTTAGTAAAACATAAGCCAAATGCTTCCTCTAGCATTCTGGCATAAAACAGTCCTTTGAATGAAAAAAACAGAGGTTCCAATGCAAGTAAAATTCAGTTTAAGATCGGTTCCGAAAACCCTTTTTCCATAATTCCCAGTTTCAAAATGAGGATCCTTGATCTCTCATGAGGGTAAGCTACCCATCATTTTGTCCATTTGTCCAACTAGATTCTTGGTGAGTTTGGTTAAGGAAAAACTAGATTAGTTTCGGTAGTCTATTCTTTAGATTTAGTAACTAGAATTGGTCACGAAGTTTTTGTCTGATTCAAATCGAGAGAAGGACAATTAGGTTTACTGTCCGTCCCTCATGCAGTCTAACCAAATTCATTCGGTTTAGTTCTACAAGGATTCGCTTCAGCTAAACATCTAGATTTTGGGTAAATATCAATTTAGTGATTTTACCAAATTAAAATATCCAAAGATATTCTTTATGCCACATAATTTCTATGCCTTAATTCATTAGGTAGAATTATGGTGGAAATTCATTTTTGACACTAAAATTTAATTCAAATTCATCTTTTCTTAAATATCATAAAAATTCTTCTTTTAACTAAAATATCAATACCTATTTTTTTGAATAAACTTGAAATCCTTTTTTTTCTCATTTCAATGAGTGCAATCCAATTATCATGGGAATTCCTCTTTTACCATAAATTAAATCTACTTAAAATTCTTCTTAAAAATTACATAAAAATATCCATTAATTCCATCAAGCTAAAAATATCCATTAATTCCATTAAGCTAAAAATTCCACTTTTCTCATTTAAACATTTGAATTCCAATATGGTGGGAATTCCTCTTTCATCATTTAATCTTATCTATACAAAAAGATAAATTTAACTAAATTTTCTCTTAAAATTTAAATAAAAATCTTCATTAATTGCTTTACACTAGGAATTACACTTTTCTCATTTAAATATTTGGATTCCAATATAGTAGGAATTTCTCTTTCATCATTTAAAATTTATCTATGCAAAAAGATAAATTTAACTAAATCCTTCTTTAAATTTTTAAAAATAAAATATACATTATTTTAGCATCACAATTTTTCTCTTACTTCATTTGAATACATGGATTTCCATCGTCATGGGAATTACTCTTTTAACATAAAAATGGATTATTAGAAATTCCTCTTTTTCCTAATTGACTATTTATGTATAAACATAAAAATCAAATTTTCCATGATTGTAATGATACAATTAATCTAGGATGATTAATCCTAGAATATGGTAGAAAATCCTCTTTTCATAATATAAATGAAAATGATTTATGTGTTTTATTTTTTAAAAAAATTTACCATAGCTTCGTTGCTATTATTGATAATTCTCAATAAATTTGAAAGAATAAAGTTTAGTATTATTCATGTGATTGGAATAACCACTAATTGGATCATTATCCAATTATGGATTGATTCTTAATTTTACCATAAATTAAATAGCATAAAAGTATTAAAAAAGCCATTATTTTGGCCTCCAATTAGACAAGCATAGAAATTACTTTTAGATTAGAGAAATGCTTCATGAGAAGCTTCATTCGAATTGAGAATAGGTCATAGGAATGACCATTCTTTGGGGGAGAGAGAGAAATGCTTAAAAACCATTATAAATTAAGCAGCATAAATGGAAATTTATGTGTTTCTTCATTACAATACATTAAAGAACTTCAATAGTATTCAAAAGCCATTCAAATTAATGCTTATCAAGCTTGGGAGGGGTTGAGAAGAGAGACATTTGGAGATTTAAGAAAAAGAAGACAATAATCCACACTTTACCTCCTAATTTACTTGATTCTTTGATCACAGCAGAGGCCCCCAACCAATCAATTGTTTTGGTATGTTGTTGGAGTCTCCAAGGAAGATTGAAGAGAGAGAGAAGCTCCAATCTCTTCAATTTGTAGAGGGTTTTTAGAGGATAATAGAAAATAAGCTTAACTTAGAGTAATACCAGCATAGTTTAGTTCACAGAAGATGAGAATACAAAGGAATGAGGGTCTATTTATAGGTGAGGGAGGCCACTAACTGAGTCCAATTGAGTTCTAGAATTTTCCAGCTTCAGTTTGGTTGAATTTGGACAAGTTTGGCTCCTTTTTTGATTTGGTTTGATTTAGGAGAGAGGAGAGATAAAAATATCCTATTATTTTTGAGTTTAAAGCTCATCCACACATGTGAAATAGGTGCCTCCTTGAAGGACCCCCTTTTCCTTACCCATGTGTCAAAAATGAATGATTACTCTAAAATATCTCATTTTTTTATTAATACTTCATAATTTTTAACTAATAAGCCTAGTACTTAGTCAACTCTTCATCTTATGTGGGCATTTACTCATTTTTGGGTATTTTCTTTTATTCTTTGGATTTATCTTGTCCCAACACTTGGATTAATCTTATTGGTCCATAGGAACCTTAATTGAACCATAATCAAAAAAAATTTGAAAATCTTGACCCTTAGGCTAAGGTCTTCTAAATCAATTTTTATTGATTCCAATTGCACCTTAGAAAATCTATTTTGATTTTCTGTTTTAGGAAAACATTTTTTTGATATCTGTAGAATTTTTTTATCCAAAAATTTTCCAATATTGATTTACCACTCTCTAGAAAATTTTATCTCACTAGGCCAAACAAGGAAAAATAATATTTTCTTATATTCAGAAACATAGAATGATTACAAGGGATTAAAGAGGAGGCTTAATTGTTATTCAGGCTAAGGAGGAATCTTACATGCTTGGTCCTAGGGCCAAGCTAGATTCTCTTGCAAGGGTAAATCTTGCTTGGCCCTATCATGAACAAATCTACATCATCTTTGCTAGTAGCTTGGCCTTAGGGTCAATCTACCAGCAAAGATGGTGGTGCTTTGTATGGTACCTCTACCAGCAAGAGGATGTAGATTTGTTTATGGTAGCTTGGCCATAGGGCTAATCTAGATTCTCTTGTGTGTAGCAACTAGATTCTTATGTGTTCCCTAGAGCCATTCTCCTAAGAATTCATGGTAGAATGGACCTTGGGTCATCTATGCATGTGCATGGCAAGAGTGACACTTGTAAGAGAATCTAGATTGGCTGTAAGATACCATGACCAAATCTACATCATGGTAGCTTGGCCCTAGGGCCAATCTACTAGCAAAGAGGATGTAGATTTGTTCATGGTAGCTTGGCCCTAGGGTGACGCTAGATTCTCTTATTACAAGGGCCACTCTTGCCATACAAATGTGTAGATGGGCCCAAGGGCCATTCTACCATGCAATGTTGAGAGAATGGCTCTAGGGAACACATGAAAATCTAGCTAGCACACACAAGAGAATCTAGCTTAGCCCTAGGGCCAAGCTACCATGAACAAAGCTACATCATCTTTGCTGGTAGCTTAGCCCTAGTGCCGAGCTACCATCAGAGATGGTTTTGCTTTGAATAAATCTATATCCTCTTTGCTGATATCTTGTCCCTAGGACCAAGCTATCAGCAAAGAGGATGTAGATTTATTCTTGGTAGCTTGGCGCTAGGGCCAAGCTACATTCTCTTGCAAGCTTTACTCTTGCCATGCAGATGCATAGATGGGCCAAGGGCCATTCTACCATGTAATCTTGAGAGAATGGATCTAGGGAACACCGAAGAATATAGCTACCACACACAAGAGATTATATATTGGCCCTAGGGCCAAGATACCATGAACAAATCTACATCATCTTTGCTAGTAGAGCTACCATACAAAACAACACCATCTTTGCTGGTAGATTGGCCCTAAGGCAAAGATGCCACATCAAAGATGATGTAGATTTATTCATGATAGCTTTTCCCTAGGGCTAAGCAAGATTAAGCAAGATTCTCTTGTGTGTGGTAGCTAGATTCTCCTATGTTCCCTAGAGACATTCTCTGAAGATTACATGGTAGAATGGCTCTAGGGGCCCATCTTTGCATGTGCAAGGCAAGAGTGACCGTTGCAAGAGAATCTAGCTTGGACCTAGGGACAAGATACCATGATGAAATCTACATCATCTTTACTAGCAGATTGGCCTTAGAGCTAATCTACCAGTAAAGATGGTGTTTCTTTGTTGATGGTAGCTTGGCCCTATTGATAAAATATGAGATGAGGAAAAACTAGATCTCACAAGCTCTTATACACACAAATGAAATAAACTCATGATTCAAACAATGGAGTGAGGAGGGAGGGAGAGAGAGAGAGTAGACACCATGTGTGGCACCTAAAAAAAATAGATAACTCTCACCCAAGTGGTGAGCTCTCTCACCCCATATAACAAGGGATAACACACCTTTATACAAATGTGAGGCTCTTGCATGTGAGCCATCTGTCACAATGCTACACTCCACTCTACCTTAGGCTAAATAAAATCAAATCCATCACACTCCTAATACTTGGATTTCCTATATTTAAATACCCCCCCTGAAATATAAGTATTCCTTATTCTTGAAAGCTAGGTCCCCCCCTTAACCTGTTTGTTTTCTCAAACTCACATAATGTGAAAATGATGTGAGATCTGTGAGCCATTTCTCTTTTACAAAGCATCAAGTGAAAGTACAAAGATATATCAATCATGTGGGGGTAGGATGTAGGCAATGTTGATGTAGATGGCAATGTTGATGTCGCGAATGTCACCATTGAGGGTATTCCCCCCTTATGGGCCTTCGTCCAAACTCGGTGTACATGCCTACACCATGAAATGATGTTGGGATCTTGATGTAGTCATGTAGGTTTCCAAACTTAGAACCTCTTGAGCACACATGCATGTACTCGATCTAGTCAATGAGAATACTCACAAGCTCATGCTCTAACATGTGAAGGCTATCTATGCATTCAGGCTTACCATCACATGACTCATCATCCTTACATACATCATGCATCATACTCTCTTGCTTATCCAAAGCATCAAAACAAATATCAATGCAAACCTTACTATCACATGTATCATTATGCATCACATTTGTGCTAACTTCATCATACAAAATATCATAGCCCTTAATGATTTTTATCTCACCATCCTCAGTGATCTCCCAATCAATTTTCATGCCATTTTCCTTCAACTCTTTGAGAGGTCGAAGGTGAATCTCCAAAACACGTTCCTTGGTTAATGTGGGTGCTTCATCCAATTCCAAAGATCCATGTGCATCATTGTCATCAAGAAAAATTGGGTTGTCATATAACGGCCATCATCACACACATATGCATATTCACCTTTGATGTCTACAACATGACCTTGTTGCTTTTATGCATCATAATTAATAAAGACATCTAACATATCATGATCAAACATGTCAAGCTCAACCAAATCCATGTGAATTTGAATCTATGTGTGTGCATGTACAACTGCATTTAATGAACTGAAATCAAGTAGAACATGTGAACACACCTACGGCATAGCATGCACTATACTTGTGTATGAGGATGTGTGTGGTTGCAATTTATGAGTTTTTTTACAAGGGATTAGGGGCATCCATGTGAATGGGGATTATAGTTTGGTTTCTTTACATCAAAAAACTTTCTATGCAACTTAATCTCATCCCTCTATCTGCATCATAAGAGTTTAGGAATTCGGTTATGAGAACATGGTCATAGTAAGGATAACAGGAAGCTGCCATCTTATCCAAGCTAGTTGCCTACAATTTCTCCATTACACCATCTTCCTTAAGAACTAAGTAACATTTTGGTGCATGGTAGGTAAACAACCACGACTCCTTTTCTGTATTCTTTTGGAACACTCAAATGCGTATACATATGCGTCTTAATCAATATGTAATGTAGTACCAAAGTTTGACACTCTACCCTTCCGGACAAGACTGGAAGTTTTGATTGGAAAAATAATAATATCCCCCTTTCGGGGGGAGAAGTTCCAATGGCCCTTTTCCACTTTCTTATGTTTGAAAGTGGTGGTAAAAATCTTGTAGGCTGAAAACCCACAAGATGTCCCTTCCCCCGCCTAGACCCAGTAGACCCCTCTATGAGTACACAGCCTGCCTAGACCCAATACACCCCTCTATGAGTGTGTATACCCAAATGAATGCAATCATTATAGCTATAGAGGGGATGGACAAGAATAGTAAGGATTTTTTGAAGGGTTAAGAATTGTGAAATTAGGAGTGCAGGTAGTCCAAGTATAGCGACTTCCATACCCATGCGGTCTCTAAGTCAAGAGTTTGTAGCAAAATATAAGATTTTGCATACTGTGGAAAATGTTGGCAAAGACTCCTTTGTATTTTGTACAAATTTTCAATTTTGACTTGTCAAAGAAGCATAAATATGTAATAGAGGATACTAGATAGGGAAGGAAAAATTTACCCATTTGAAAAGTAAAAAGATTACATACATACCAAAGGGTGAAGTTATATGATAAGTGAAAGCTCAGATTTTACCAATCGCTCACTCTAATTTGGTGCAATTTTACCTAATTTAAAACCAACAATTTTTACAAGTTTGAAGCCTCGTGGATGTAGGTAGACCATCAGTAATCGAAACAAAGTTGATGAGTTTGTAATCGTAATTTTCTACTGATACTCCCTTGTCCTGGCAAACTGTAACTGTTGACTATTGAGCCTTAATCTTTCTAACCGAGAACGCTTTGGTATGCGTTGGTTTTCCACCAAACTTTGTATATAAGTCAATTACAGGAGGCTGAGTGCTATTGTCTATACCCGAAAGAGACATGGAACTATAGGGTAGGTTGCGAATAAGATCATCAATTCTCTTTAGGTCATCAACTGATAACCCTTGATCCACTATAGTTTACCCTAGTCATTTTGATTTTTTGGGCACATATTTTCCTCTTTAATCCATGTATTTTCATAGAGCTTACATGTTGGCTCCCATTGTTGAATAGTGATTTTATTATTGATGGCTCTAGAACTTTCTTTTGTAGACGCATCCTTGACCTTGACCTTGTGTGCCTTCACTATCTACAAATCCAAAGCTGATGCTTTCCAAGTAATAGGGCACATGTTCCCTATTTGGATCCACTTTGCAGACTTAGTGGCCATACATTATCCAATAAAGTCTTTTTGTCGAACAGGGGTGGATTTTCTCTTCCTTTGGTTTGACAGCATGTGGACTCCACTCATCATTTGTAAAGAGCTTATGGATTTTAGACTTGGGTACCCAAAAGGAGTTCTTGGTGTGTGCTAAGGCTGGACATTTCAGGTCTTTTTTGGCAACCCATTTATATTTTTGAGCAGTAGGTGAGGACACCAAGGTTGGAACTGAGGAATATTTTCCATTCATTGTTGCTTAAAATTTTCCTTTCCTTGGGCAATAAGACTTTCCATTTTGATTCAACTGTTGCTTCCTCATCTGAATAATAGTTGTCTAAAAACCTTGCCCATTGAACGGGTGCACATGTATGGTACATTTTGGCATTCGGCACCTCATTCAATAAATAGACAGTCTAATTGCCAAAGGGTAGGCAAGCCACGAATGTATGAGATTTCCATTAAATGTCCAAGACATATCTGGCCATCCAATTTCTGCATAGTATGACTTCCTCTTTCATTTCCCCTACATCCATGACATGAAAAATACCTTTCACAAGATCAAGCCAAGGCACTTGGAGACACAACCATTGAAGGGGCTCAATGTTAGGCCTAAATCGTGAAGTGTTGGTTTACCCATTCTAGCCCAGGTTTCATAAGAAATGAGGCTTAAATTAGCTCTCGTGTCAAGTAAACATAATGAAGGATACAATGTGTTCATGACATGGAATCAATTGTGGCTAGCCACATTGCAATTTTGAATAGATAGCATGTTAGATTGTTGTTTTATTTTCTCGACACATGAGACTTCCAACCGAGTGAGCTTTTGTTTCTCTTTCTCCTCATGTTTCCTTAGTTTAGCTTCATGTATGGCTGTAAGCATGGTTTCCATAATGGTCCATAAAACCTATGCAACTTGCTCCCATTTACATAGGAGTCAAAAGGTACAAAATGTAAGGTTTCTAATCTAGCTGAGCTGGAATTAGTGAGTTTAGAAATTTAAATGAACCCATGTCCAACATCTTGAGTTTTTGTTTCTTTTGTTTTGACCGCGTACATTAGTACTAAGTCACATTCCTCTTGAAGTATTTTTTACTCAAGTGGTTGCCAAACCATTTCTTTCTTCAAAGCTTTTCAATATATAATCCACAGGATGCACAAAGTCTAAGGTGTTCTAATTGGAACAACCTCTCAGATATCTAATTTCCCTCAAGTTTTTCTAAAATCGCCACTCTTAAAGAGGGCACAATATATTCCATAGGCATAACCACCTCCAACCCATACACCATATGAAAGGGAGTCATTCTAGTAGCAGTCTTATAGGCTATTCTATTGGCCCTAAGAGTAGCAAGAAGCTTTTTTTGCTAATCGTTTCTCTTCGTACATTTATTATTTTGGTCAATATGGTGCATAAAGTCTTGTTAGTACTTTTCTCTTCGTACATTTATTATTTTGGTCAATATGGTGCATAAAGTCTTGTTAGTACTTTTTGGTTGCCCAAGGATAGTATGGAAAAGATTTTCTATGAACCACCATGAACTCAACCAGGAGAAAAGTGATCACCTCATTGATGAAATGAGTCCCTCTATCACTTACAAGTTCCAGTGGACAACCATATCAAGTTATGATATTTTCGTACAAGAACTTGGCAGTCCTTCGAGCGTCAACTTTCAAAGTGGCACAGACCTCTGCCCATTTCAAAAAATAGCATGTTGCCACTATAATGTACCTTGCCCGAGATGATTTTGCAACCGGACTAATAGGTCCAACAAAGTCCATCCCCCACTTTTGGACAAGACTTGTAGAGAGTAGACTACATTCAACGGCATATGATTCTTGTTATGAGTTATAGCGAATCTATGGCATTCTTCACACCTTTGGAAAATTATGAGGCGTCACCAAAGGGTGTTGGCCACCATAGGCTTGATTGAAGCACTTTTTGTGTCGTGGTTTCCATGGTAAAATTTCCACTGCCTAGTCTATTATGAGCTTCTTCAAGGACAGCTACATAGTCCGACTCAAGCACGTATTTACAAAGAACTCCATCCTTGCCTAACCGATATATTTATCCCACAATTAGTTGATATGGCTTTGCCAACTTTACCAATCTTCTTGCTTGTTCTTTAGATAGTTTAGGGTTCATTGGTAGTCCATTTGTTAAAAATTTCACAATGTCAAATATCCATTCAAGAACTATGTCTATTTGAAATAGACATGCATCAGGCACGTCATCTCATCAACACCTACAAGAGGTTCACCATTGGTTACACTGGATAGATGATTTGGAAGTACATGTGATGATCCCACGTATAGAGAAGTCAAATTCCATGAGGATCAATAGCCACCTAGTGATCCTTCCTGTGGTACAAGGTTTGCTAACCACAAATAGAGAAGGGCTTAATGGTCTACAAAGAACACAAATTTGAATAGTGTCTAAACTTCTTGACTACATAAACCATACCTAAGCCTTCCCTTTCTATGTTCGCATAGTTTTTTTCAGCCTCATTTAATTGTCTACTTTGCAAAGCTTATAGGGAAATCCATTTTTTGTTCACCTGGTTGGGAAATGGTTGGGAAATGGTTGGGAAAGTATACATCTTATAACATTGGCAGAGGCATCAATGTGGACGTGAAAAATCACATCCTAAAAAGGAGTTCAAAGAATTGGGGAAAAAGCTAGTGCCTTTTTCAATTTCTCATAGGATTATTGGCATTCTTTGGTCTAGACAAAAAATATCAATAATTTGTACAATGATTGGGCTATATGAGCATACATGTATGATATGAGCATACATGTATATAAATCGTCGGTAATAGCCATGACCCATAAACCTTTGTACTCCCTTGGAATTTGTAGGAGGAGGTAATTCTAGAATTAGTTTGACCTTGTTGAGGTCAATGGAGATCCCTCTCTTGGACACAATATGTCCCAGGATTACGCCATGTTTGATCATAAACTGACACTTTTCAGGGTTGAGAGAGATTCTATAAAGTTTGCACTTGAGGAAAACTTGACATAAACAATTCAAACATTCCTTCCAAGATGAGTGCACCCCAAGGTCATCCATGAAGATTTCGAGAATTTCCTCTAGGTAGTCCTTAAAAGCCATACACATAACTCTTTGGAAAGTTTCCAAAACATTGGTCAAACCAAAAGGCATGACTTTATAGGCATAAGCTCCCCATTGGGTGATAAATGTTGTCTTATGTTGATTGGCAAGATATATTTACACCTAATTATAGCCTGAGAAACCATCTAAGAAGCTATAGACTTCTTTTTCTGCCACTCATTCTAAGGCTTGTTCAATAAATGGTAAAGGATAATGATCCTTAACCATTGCAGCATTGACCTTTTTCATGTCAACATACACTCAAAGTTTTCCATTCTTTTTAGGTACAACCACAATAGGAGAAACCCACTCAGTTTTTTCTATCTTATAAATAAAACTCACATTGATCAATTTATCAATCTCCTCTCTAACCAATTTGGCATAATCATGATTCATAGGATGAGATCTTTGTCACACTACTCATGCCTCATCCATGATTGGAATAGTATGCTTGCAGACTACTTCACGGGGAACCCCTTTCATGTCTGAGTATTTCCAAGTGAAAAAATCCTTGAATTCCTTAAGAAGATCAATGAGATCATTCTCTTCTTGTTCATTCAAGTCATTTGGCAATGTAGAGACTTGTTTGGAATCCTCACCAAGGTCTATGATGTTCACTTTCTTAACTTCGACGGGGACTTCAAACGAGGATTCAGAATCATCACCCTTTGTTTTCCTAGATTCTTCACATTGTACGAAGTGTTCATCCAATTTGTAATTCTTAAAATAATCAAGAATTTTGGAAGCATCTTCTTCCAATTGTTCGTCTTCTTGAGCCTTTTGTTTTGTTTCTTTTTCATCTTTCTTGAGAAGTTTATTCCTTGTCTTTCTACTAGCAGACCTCTAACTCAAGGCTATCTTTCAGATTTAGAGGTTCTACCTCCATTTTATGAATCGAAACGACGTGGTTAAGGTCATCACCCAAGGTTTTAGTAAACTCATCAAATGATGCCATTGCCCCAACATACTGAAGGAGATGCTTTTTATTTTCTAGCTCAGAATGGGGTATAAGGTTTATAGTAGTGACTGGCCTTTTTTGTTTTTTTCTAAGTTTCTTCTTGGCTTTGCAAATACATTTAGAAAATTTGTCATCGGAACTTGTCCTAGCAGGGTAGAAAGCAGTAGGGTCGCCACTTTGCAAAGAATCATTCAACATGTAAATAGATATCTCCTCATTATTGGCATTTATAAATTTTGTTCCTATCGAGTTTGGAAATACGTCTATCATAGCCAACAACTGCATCCAGTTCTCACAGTAAGTGGGGTCTGGAATAGACGCAATCTCTTTCTATTATTCAGAAACTTCCGCTTTAACTTTTCTTAGACTAATGTCTATTCCCTCGTCAAGGAGCTTTTTCTTTTCAGCCGAAGACCCTACTTTTGAAAGTTGTAGCCTTATGGATGCACACCATACAAACGCTTCTTTTGGTAGACTTTTCTCTATGAGATGTGGTATCAAAATCAAGCTCCAAAGGAGTTCGACTCACTAGATGGGCTTTATGACTCACCAAATCTACCCTTGTTATTTGTTTGTTCTTCTAGAGGTAAATATGGTTCGTACCCCAGTCATGTATAATTTGTAATAACCAAACTATAGCCCCCATTCACATGGATTCCCCTAATCCCTTGTTAAAAAACAACTCATAAATTGAAACTGCACACATCCTCACACATAAGTATAGTGCATGCTATGCCGTAGGTGTGTTCACATAGTCTACCTGATTTCAGTACATTAAATGTAGTTGTACATGTGCACACATAGATTCAAATTCACATGGATTTGGTTGAGCTTGACATGTTTGATCATGATATGTTAGAGGTCTTTGTTAATTTTGATGCACAAAAGCAACAAGGTCATGTTGTAGACATTGAAGATGAATATGCATATGTGTATGATGATGGTAGTTATATGACAACCCAGTTTGGCTTGATGATGATGATTGCATTGATGATGATGCACATGGATATTTGGCATTGGATGAAGCACCCACATTAACCAAGGAACAGGTTTTAAAGATTCAACTTCGACATCTCAAAGAGTTGAAGGAAAATGGCATGAAAATTGAATGGGCGATCACTGAGGATGGTAAGATAAAAATCATTGAGGGCTATGATATTTTGTATGATGAAGTTAGCACAAATGTGATGCATGATGATACATGTGACAATAAGGTTTGTAATGATATTTGTGTATCAATAAGAGAGTATGATGCATGATGTATGTAAGGATGATGAGGCATGTGATGGCAACACTGAATGCATAGATAGCATTCACATGTTAGAGATTGAGCCTGAAAGTAGTCTCATTGATTGGATCGAGTACATGCATGTGTGCTCAAGAGGTTCTAAGTTTGGAAACCTAGATGACTACATCAACACCCCAACATCAGTTCATGATGTAGGCATGTACACCAAGTTTGGATGAAGACCCACCATGAGGGGGGGAATACCCTCAATGGTGACAGTCCCGACATTGACATTGGCTACATCCTACCCCCATATGATTGATATATATTTGTACTTTCACTTGATGCTTTGTAAAAGAGGAATGGCTCACATATCTCACATCATTTTCACATTATGTGAGTTTGAGAAAACAGGAATAGGTTAAGGGGGGGACCTAGCTTTCAAGAATAAGGAATACTTGTATTTTAGGGGGTGTTTAAATATAGGAAATCCAAGTATTAGGAGTGTGGTGGATTGATTTTATTTAGCATAGGGTAGAGTGGAGTGTCTAGCATTGTGACCCATGGCAAGACACATGGCTCACAGTGTGAGATCCCACTACCCCCTCTGTGCACCGGTTTCTCGGATGGTAGCAGCAGCAGAGCGGAAGTATCTTCCTCTTGCGTGGGGAAGGGTTTCTCACTCAAGGCCTCACCCTCGAATGTCTGAGCACGAGACTAAGCTGGTGGTCATTCCGAAAACTGAAACCGGGAAAATTTCCTCTGCCCGAAAAATGGGGATTCCACCATTTTTTATTTTCTTAATGAATTTCTCTAATGAGGTCAAGATACTGAACTAACCTTCATCTGATTAAATCAGATAGAAGGGAAACTATTACAGACTTAACTTGAAGAAATCAACACTTAATTGAATCAGGCACAGCCGTTGATCTATTCATCAGAGAAGTCTTCAGGCTTTTAATTAACTACTTGAGTTCTAAGCGTATTCCTATTGATCAATTTTATTATTAAAACTCTACTGATTCCAGCCTAACCCCATTCGGCCTATGGGTTAGCCACCGCCCAACCACTGGACTTAGTAGAACCAGACAAGTACTCACCCACCCATAATTGAATGCCTTTCTTAACTTTTGCTTTAGAATACAGATACGCACACACTCCTCTTTAAACTTTAACTTTTAAAACAATCCATTGACAAACAATTATTGGTTACAGATGTCATAACTCAAAATTTCCATTCAATCCTTGTTTCTCACAAAATAGTATCACTCTCAACTCTCCATTGAGACCAGCAGGTCAGTAATAGATTACAATAATTTTCTCATCATCATACATATATATATCTTCCATGACATATGCATGGGTGTCCTAAGCACCACGAGCCCGTGCATCGCCTGGTCAGAACCCTCCAGGATCCTCCTTAGGTGTCCTGGCACTTCACTCAGGAACCTCTTTGTCGGCCCTCGCCCATCGTACCGAAAGCACACCATTTTTCACCGAACCCAGGCTTGTCAAGACCTCGGCAAGTTTTTGCCACGTGAGACATCCTTTGAACGCTCCCCGACCACCGCCAGCTGTTTTGCAACCGAACTTCCCTTAGAAAAACACATATACCAAATGCTCCCTCCACAAGCATTCTGGGCGTAAGACAATCCTTTAAGAAAACAGGGTTTCTATGCAAGTTTTTAGTTTTGATTTTCTTTTGAATACAATGAGTATATCTTAATTCCGTATCCCAAGACTTCTAGATCACAGGTCTGGATTCCCAAGCAGAATTCCTCGAATTCTGTAATCTTGATCCTTATATCAAAATCAAAGGTCTCAATTTAATTTTAGATTCGGTGGGTGATTTGATTGAATTTTCTTGAACTGGTCACATTGTCTTTTCTTGAAACTGACGAAGGAGATTAAGTCATGGTCATAGTCTGATTCAAGGTTCGAGTCTGGAAAGGTTCTCCCTAAACTATCTTTTAGGATACACAAACGGTGGGGATTACTCTTTTTGAATAATAAAAGATAAAACTTATTTCACAAAATTTAAGAAAATTTTACCATAACCTCCTTTGTATGGCTGACCATTTTTCAAATTTTCTTATCTTTAAGTCACTTAAAAATTATCCCCAAATGGTTTAAAACATTCTAAACTAATCAAATTCCACTTTTAAAAGAGAAATAATATGAAAAGTTTAACTCCAACAATTAGATTACTTATCTAGGATAAAGAAAGACTGAATTTAAGAATGAGAGAGGGGGAAAGCCTTTCCAACAAGGCATAGCATCATTTTACATTTCAAAGAAAACAAAAATTAGAAAACCATTAAAAAAGAATAAAGAAAAAGTAGGATTTCTAGCTTACATGAATTTCTGAGAGCTTTCCTTTGGCTTGATGGTTTGAGGGATCTACTCTTGTTTGCAACAAGAGTGGCCACCAATTCTTTAGAAGAGGGAATGGTCAAAAACTAATGAATTATTAAGAAATTCATAGTCTTTGGCTCTGGGGAGAGGAGTAGAGTAACAGTGCATAAAACACTATTAAGTTTCTACAAAGGAGGAGGCTTCTATTTATAGAAAAAAGTGAGCTTCTAAGCAAGCAAACTGATTCTAGAATTTTCCAGATCAGTTTGGTCAATTTTTGACCATTTTTGGGTCAGTTTAGCTTACTTTTTGGAACTAGACTTGAATTAAGAAAGAGGAGAGATAAAATATCTCAATATTTGAGAATTTAAAACTCCACCACACATGTGAAATAGGCACCTCCTTCATGAGGGGGAATCCCCACTCTTGAGGTGTCAAAAATTCATTTTTTTTAGTATTTCCTTTGGTCCTTAGTCCACTCTTCATCTTATGTGAGTATTTACTCATTTTTGGGGGGATTTTCTTTATTTCTTCTATTTATCTCCTCCCTACATTTGGATGAATCTGATTGGCCCCTCAGAACCTTAATTTAAATTGTTTCAAAAATCTGGATCCCTAGGATAAGGCCTTTTGAACAGATTATAATTGATTTCTAATGCACTTTCTAAAAATCTTTTTGAACTTCTATTTCGGGGGAATTTATTTCAATAAGAAGAGATATTTTTTCATCCAAAAATATCTAAATTCTGGATAACTTCTCTCTAGAACATTTTCTCTCTCTAGGCAAAAATAGATAGAAACAAGATCTTTTATATTTTTGAAGAGGGATTTGATTACAGGGGAAGATACTGGACATCTTGAGGGGTTGGGGAGGAATCTTACAAACAGCCTCATGTTTGTATATTGGTGTGTTTTCCCTTGTTGTATGGGGTGAGAGAGCTAACCACTTGGGTCACCATCAACAAAGCAGCAGCATTTTTGCTAGTAGATTAGCCCTAAGGCCAATCTGCCAGGAAAGATGATGTAGATTTGATCATGGTATCTTGGCCCTAGGGTAGCTTGTAGATTTTTTCATGGTAGCTAAGCCCTAGGGCTAGGCTGGATTCTCTTGTGTTCCCTAGAGCCATTCTCTCAAGATTCCATGGTAGAATGGCCCTTGGTCCCATCTTTGCATGTGCATGGCAAGGATTACTCTTGTTGCCACCCAAGAGAATCTTTGCTGGTATCTTGGCCCTAGGGGCCAAGCTTCCATGAACAAATATACATCCTCTTTGCTGGTAGAGCTACCATCAACAAAGCAACACCATCTTTGCTGGTAGATTTTCCCTAGGGACAGGTTTCTAGCAAAGATGATGTAGATTTGGTAGCTTCGCCCTAGGACCAAGCTAGTTTATCTTGTGTTGCCTAGGGCCATTCTCTACTCCCTTGTATCTTGATGTACTTTAGAATTGGCCTAGGGAACACAAGAAAATCTAGAGTGACCCTTGCAAGAGAATCTAGCTTGCCCATGGTCAAGCTGGCCCAAGCTTCCAAGAACATATTAACATCCTCTTTGCTGGTAGTGTGGCCGAGGACCAGATACCATCAACAAAGCAACACCATCTTTGCTGCTGCTGGTAGTGTGGCCGAGGACCAGATACCATCAACAAAGCAACACCATCTTTGCTTGTAGCTTTCCCCTAGGGTCAAGATACGAACATATATGATGTAGATTTATTCATGGTAGCCCTAGGGTGAAGCTAGATTCTCGTATGTGTGGTAACTAGATTCTCGTGTGTTCCCTAGAGTCATTCTCTCAACACTACATGCTAGAATGGCCTTGGACCCATCTATGCATGTGCATGGTAAGAGTGACCCTTGCAAGATAACCTAGCTTGGATCTAGGGCCAAGCTAACATGAACAAATCTACATCCTCTTTGCTTGTAGATTGGGCCTAGGGCCAAGCTATCATCAATAAAGAAACACTATCTTTGTTGGTAGATTTGTTCATGGTAGCTTTACCCTAGGGCCAGGATAGATTCTCTTGTGTTCCCTATAGCCATTCTCTTAAGATTCCATGGCTTTCCAATGTGCATAAGGAATTAATTTAAAATGGTATAAGGGACCTTAGCCTAAGGGTCTACATTTTCAAAAATTTTTAGATTATGGTCCAATGGGCCAATTGGATTAATCCAAGTGTTGGGATGAGATAAATCCAAAGAATAAAAGAAACTACCGAAAAATGAGTAAATGCTCACATAAGATGAAGAGTTGACTGAGTACAAGGTTTATTAGTTAAAAATTATGAAATATTACTAAAAAAATGAGATATTTTGGAATAATGATGCATTTGACACCTTGGTAAGGAAAGGGGGACTCTTGAGGAAGGTGCCTCTTTCACATGTGTGGAAGGGTTTTTAATTTAAAAAAATTATGTTATTTTTATCAAATCAAATCAAAAAGGGAGCCAAACTGGTCCAAATCTTGTCCAAATTGAGTCAAACTGAACCAAGAAAATTCTAGAACCCAGTTGGACTTGGTTAGTGGCCTCCCTCACCTATACATAGACCCTCAGTCATTTGTTAATAAATTATTGGAGCTATACCATGCCAGTATTATATTAAAATAATCATATTTTCTATTATTCCTTAAATTTTCTCTCTTTTTCGGAGCTTGGAGCTCTCTCTCTCTCTCTCTCTCTCTCTCTCTCTACAACAACTCTTGGAGTTGCTCTTCTCCTCTTGGTGGACCAATTGATTGTTCGGGGGCTTCACTACAATTAGAGAATCAAGCCAAACTTGGAGGTAAAATCAAATTTTATGGTTTTTTCTAATTTTATCAATGACTTTATTCTTCTCAACCCCTCTCAAGCTTGAGAAGCTTTCAAAATGATTATTTTAATTCAAATCAAGCTTTCCCTAAAAATCTTAATGTTTAATTAAGAGAAAGTTAATCTTTATGCTTAATTGTAATGCTTTCTTTAAGTAAATCTCTCTCTCTAAAAGAATAGCCATCTTTATGGCTAAATCCCTTGGAATAGGATGCTTCTCAATGATAGTCTCTTAATTCAAAGCTAAACTCTAGGCTTGATAAGCTAGAGATTAAGAAAATGATATTTTCATGATTTTGTGCTATTAAAATAATGGTAAATTCTTTTAGATTATTTATGAGTAGTTAAAAACTACTCTAATTTATTCTAAATGAGAAATGGATTATCCTAACAAATTGGGAAAAGATGAATGTTAAAATTAGATCAATCTAGTGGGATAATCATAGTTATGTTTAATTTTAGATCAATCTAGTGGGATAATCATAGTTATGTTTAATTTTATGGCTAAAATTATGATTTAAATTCATAGTTTGATTTTAAGCATAAAAGAGGAACTATTGTCATATTTTCATTACAAGATTTTATTCTTTAGAAACAAATTTGAGAATTATTAATAATAGCAGCGAAGCTATGGCAAAATTTTTAGAAAATAATTCATATCTTATTTTTATGCATAATGCTAAAAGAGGACTTCTTACCATATTCTAGGATTGGCCATCCTATGCAAAAAGAATGATTTTCATCATATTCATGAGAAAAGAGTAAATTTTAGTAAATTTATTTTTATGCAAAAAGAGGAATTCCCATGATATTTGAGATCCAAGTAATTAAATGGTAAAAGAAGATGCAGGGGGGAAGAGAGCTTGAGCTCTTGCAAGCACACACACACACTCACAAAACCCTAATAGAGAACACACAAGGTGAGAGGCTGAAAATCTTCTTCTTCTCTACTCAACACTCAACACACCATATACAAGATAAGAGTACACATAATATGAAAGGTACTCAACCAATACATACACGGGTTCTCTATGGTGTGAACCCGACTAAATGAGCTGGCGCTATAACTATGCCAGTCTCTAGAATGGCTGTCACACAGCCTGTCTCATCCCACTGGCCGCATATCTCCCATGATCTCACCAACCATGCCAGTGGTGTAAGTGTGGGGCCTATCCCCCAGGCGGGTCATCTCAGCGTCCACCGCCTCACTAGATGAGCTCGATATCTCAACACTCCCCCTCGAGCTCAACTCCATCTCATGTACACCAAGCGAAGCCCTGAATCTGTGGAGCTTCTCTGTACCCAATGCTTTGGTGAAGATGTCAGCTACCTGATCCTCTGTGCTAACATAAACAAGATCAAGGTCTCCCGCCAAGACCTTCTCTCTGACGAAGTGGTAGTGAACCTCTATGTGCTTCGTACGAGCATGAAAGACTGGGTTCCTGGCCAACTGTATACTGCTAATGTTGTCACAGAAAATGACAACTTGTCTATCCACTGATAGACCCAAATCTGCAAGTAGCTTTCTCAACCAAGCTACCTCACATGCTGCCATAGCAGCTCCTCTACTCGGCCTCTGTACTCGATAGAGCAACCGTAGGCTGCTTCTTGCTGCTCCAAGTCACAGCAGCACTTCCCAAAGAAAACATGAATCCACTGGTAGATCGTCTATCTGAGATACTACCAGCCCAATCAGCATCTGTGTACCCATGTACACATATCTCTGTCCCAGTCTCATAGAATAGTCCACAATGCAAAGTAGACTTCACATACCTCAGTATGCATCTCACTGCATCCAAATGCGGTTTCCGTGGAACCTGTATAAACTGACTCACCAACCCAACAGCATAGCTCAAATCTGGTCTGGTGATCGTCATGTAGATCAAACTTCCTACTATGCGTCTGTACATAGTAGGATCCTTCAAGATCTCTCCTGAATCTGCACTCAACTTGCCATTCTGATCCAATGGCACAAAAATAGGCTTACAGCCTGTCATACCATACTTGGACAACATGTCCAAGCCATACTATCTTTGCAGTAATCCAATACCATGTGGTGACCTAATCACCTCAATGCCCAAGAAATATCTGAGCTCCCCCAGATCCTTCATCTCAAACTTCTGTCTTAGCAAGAACTTTACATCAAAGATCTCTGCATCATGGTCCCTCGTAATGTCATCTACATAGATGACAACAAGCACAACCCCTCTATCACCATGTCTCACATACAATGAGAAATCTGCATTGGCTACATGAAAGCCAATAGTGACAAGATATTCAGACATCTTGTCAGACCATGCTCTTGGTGCTTGCTTTAAGCCATACAAGGTTTTTTTCAACCTGCAAACATGCTCGGGGTGACCCACATCCTCATATCCAGGTGGCTGCAACATATACACCTCTTCTTGTAAATCCCCATGCAAGAATACATTCTTTACATCCATCTGATGTAAAGACCATTGCTTTGACGCAGCCACTACTATCACAACTCTCACCGTTGCCATCTTGGCAACTGGGCTGAAAGTTTCCTCATAATCAATCCCATATGTCTGCGCATATCCTTTGGCTACCAATCTAGCCTTGTACCTGTTTATGCTTCCATCACTGTTATGTTTAACTTTGTACACCCACTTGCATCCAATGGCTTTCTTGCCTTCAGGAAATTGCACTAAATCCCAAGTCTCATTTCCATATAGTGCATCCATCTCCTCATCCATAGCTTTCTCCCAACACACATTTCCTACAGCCTCATCAATGCATGTGGGCTCAACAACCTGCACAACCTTTGCCATATATGCATAGTGATGTGCCACATAACCATCATAGGTAAATCTCTGCACAGGATTTTTCACTCTCCCAGATCTTCGCAGCTTTTCATTCATGGCTTCCATAGCCTTCTTTACACCAGGTGTTCTCATAGCTGGGATCCCAAGCTCCTCATCAAGGCTCATATCTGAGCCACTAGACTCTCCATCAACATGAGAATGCCCTGCAGAGATGTCAGGCATACCAAGGGGCTCAACCACTTTCTCTTTTCCTTTACGTGATGTACTAATCACATTTGCAGGGCTGGTATTATGACGCAGCCTGCCACTCCATGGTCTATCAACAGACCCACTAGATGAGGACTCTCCTGGTCCACTTAAAGACTGTGATTGCTGACCTGCATTCTGTGCAACCACACTTCCACTCACATCGGCCCCAACAGCTTCTTTTTCAGCAGCATACCAGCTGCTCATCTCATCAAAGACAACATCCCTGCTTACCCTCAACTCACGTGTAGCAGGGTTATAACACCTGTATCCCTTTTGCTCAAGGGAGTATCCAATAAACACACATTTTTCAGCTTTTGGATCCAGCTTAGTTCTCAGCTCCTCTGGCACATGCACATATGCAATGCATCCAAAGACTTTCAGATGAGACAAATCTGGTTTTTTGCTAGTAAACCTCTCCTCTGGAGTTACATCATGTATGGCTGCAATTGGAGTCATGTTCATGATGTATACTGCTATAGAAACAGCCTCAGCCCAATAGCAATGCGGCATATTCTTCTCTTCCATCAATGCTCGCGCAATCTCTACAATGTGCCTATTTTTCCGCTCAGCAACTCCATTTTGCTACGGAGTGTATCTGCATGTAAACTGTCTCCGAATACCATTCTTCTTCAAAAATTCAGAGAACTCATTGGAGAAGTACTCTCCCCCTCCATCTGACCTTAGGTACTTTACATATTTCCCTGTTTGCTTTTCAACCAAAACTCTGAAATTCTGAAAGTGAGTGAACACCTCACTCTTCTCCTTCATGAAATATACCCACACTTTCCTTGTGTGGTCATCAATGAAAGTCACATAATACCTGCAGTCTCCCATAGATATGGTCTTCGTAGGACCCCATACATCTGAATGCACAACTTCTAGTGCATTTCTGCTCACATATCTGTTACGTGGAAACACATGCTTTGTTTGCTTCCCAAATTGGCATGCTTCACATATTTTCTACATACCTTCCACTTTAAATTTTGGCAGCCCTGTCACAATTCCTTTTGTCTGCATAGACTTCAATCTCTGCACATTTACATGTCCAATTCTTTTATGCCAAATGTCTGTGTCTGCAACAATTCCTGAACCATTTGCAAACATCGCAGCACTCATTTCAGGCATGTCTACATTCAACGTAAACATTCTGCCCACTTTGTTGCCTTTTGCAACCAACCTGCACTTGTCTTTGAAATCTTCAACATAACACCCATCAGGGTTAAACCGAACCTGCAAACCCTGCTCAATCATCTGGCCAACTGAAACCAGATTCTTTGTTATGTTTGGTACATGAAGTACATCTACAAGGTACTTCACTTTGCTATCCTGCATAGACAATGGCACATCTCCAACGTGGGCAATTGGATGAGCAGTGTCATCCCCTGTTTCCACAAAACCTGGTCTTTCTGGGTTTTTCATCTCCTTGAACCACTCCCCATGACTCGTCATGTGGTTTGAAGCGCCTGAATCCACATACCATACATTATCTTTTTGTGCTGCATCAACATTTTCAGACATGGCATTCACGACATGCTACATAACAAACAACCTTTCATTATCCTCATTATTTCTGCTTGAGGATGCATAGTTGTTTTGCTGCACTTTCCCATTTTGCATGTCAGCTTGCTTCTTATAACATTCTGCCTGCACATGTCCAGGCTTACCACAATAATAGCATTCACGTGCATCATTATATTGCCTTTGCCAATTTCCACGGCTTCTTTGACTCCCCCTGCCTCTGAATTTGCCTCTTCCACGTGCGTGTTGTTGTTGTTGTTGTTGATTCTGGGACTGTTGTTGTTGCTGCTGCTGCTGACCATAATTCTGATTACCTGTTCGGCCACCTCCTTGACCGCGTCCACGGCCTCCTCTACCTCGTCCTCTTCCTGAACTCATGTAGAAGGCCTGTTGCTCTGAACTGTTTTTACTTTGTGAAGACTGTTGGTCTTCACCCAAGCTCTTCTCTTCGACGATAATCAGCATAGACACCAAATCTGTAAAGTTGGGAATGTTTTCCCGAGTCTGAATGGACGTCTTAAACGCCTTGTATTGTGGCCCGAGACCACGTAGACAGACTTCCACCTTATCATCATCATCTACTGACACACCAATAGATGCAAGGGATTCCACAATACCCTTTATCTTCAGCGCATAGTCATTCACAGACATGCTCTTTTTCTCCACAGTATGAAGTTCATTCTTCAACTGTATCTTGCGTGCCTTGGTATTTGTTTCATAAAGCTTTACCAAGGTGTCCCACGCCTCCTTGGGGAACTTGGCATCCTGAATGTGCCCAATCATTGTGTCCTGTATACTAATGGATAGCTAATACATAACCTTCCTGGCTCCTTGGTTCCAGTCTTTAAACTCTTTCACATCTGCAGCAGTCGGATTTATATCCGGTATCTCCGGTGCCTCATCATGCTCACCTTCTATGTAGTCCCAATAGCCTTTTCCCATCAGGAAATTCGTCAACCTGAACCTCCAAGCATGGAAGTTATTCTTATTCAGCTTTTTAGCCACATTTTGTGTTATGCCATCATTAGACATCTTGCCAAACACACAATTTCACCAAAAACTGCACTCTGGTAATTATGCACAACCTGCAGTATTTTCTGCACAGCGGTACTGCAGTACTCTCAAATGTCACAACCAGTGACTTCAATGTGCATACATACACCCAATGGCAACTGTAGACCTCTTTGCAGCATCCACAGTGTCTGCACAATCAATCTGTCTTCCCGCGAAGAAAGCTCCTCAACAGAGACCGTTTGCCGGTGCCTCCCATAGAGCTCCCGACAAGGGTGTAGTCACCAACACAATAGGGAAGAGTAGTTGAAGCTCTTACCCTCGTACCGCTTCCTGTGGTTCTCTTGCTTGCAGCTCAGCCCTTAGCACAAACCAGGCTCTGATACCATGAAAAGATGCAGGGGGGAGGAGAGCTTGAGCTCTTGCAAGCACACACACACACTCACAAAACCCTAATAGAGAACACACAAGGTGAGAGGCTGAAAATCTTCTTCTTCTCTACTCAACACTCAACACACCATATACAAGATAAGAGTACACATAATATGAAAGGTACTCAACCAATACATACACGGGTTCTCTATAGTGTGAACCCGACTAAATGAGCTGGCGCTATAACTATGCCAGTCTCTAGAATGGCTGTCACACAGCCTGTCATCCCACTGGCCGCATATCTCCCATGATCTCACCAACCATGCCAGTGGTGTAAGTGTGGGGCCTATCCCCCAAGCGGGTCATCAGTGTCCACTGCCTCACTAGATGAGCTCGATATCTCAACATCTGTGTGGGTTGACCAGACTATAAGGAACCCCACAATCAGTGGATCTTAAGGTGAAAGAGTTTATCCTTTAGTTGCGAGATGAGGACATCTCGTGTTTTTCTGAGTGGGGTAGGATATAAGATTCCTCCCTCCGGCTTTTGAGGTGTAAAAGTGTAAGAACCTCCCCTTCCGTTCTTGTAATTATTCCCCTCTCTAAAATAGAAGAAGGATCTTGTTCTACCCTATTTTGGCCTAGAGAGAGAAAATATCTAGAGAGAGATAATCCAAAATTGAAATATCTTTGGATATAAAATTCCTCCTAGTGTCTAAAATGGATTCCCCTGAAACAGAAGTTACCCAAAAATGAGTAAATGCTCACATAAGATGAAGAGTTAACTGAGTACAAGGTTTATTAGTTAAAAATTATGAGATATTACTAAAAAAAAGAGATATTTTGGAATAATGATGCATTTTTGACACCTTGGTAAGGAAAGGGGGACTGTTGAGGTAGGCGCCTCTTTCACATGTGTGGAAGGGTTTTTAATTCAAAAACATTGTGATATTTTTATCTCTCCTCTCTCCTGGATCAAACCAAATCAAAAAGGGAGCCAAACTAGTCCAAATCTTGTCCAAGTTGAGTCAAACTGAACCTGGAAAATTCTAGAACCCAGTTGGACTTGGTTAGTGGCCTCCCTCACCTATAAATAGACCCTCAGTCATTTGTAATAAAATATTGAGCTATACCATGCCAGTATTATATTAAAATAATCATATTTATTTTTATGCAAAAAGAGGAATTTCCATGATATTTGAGATCCAAGTAATTAAATGATAAAAGAGAAAATTTTGGCATAATTCAAATTATGATTATTTATCAAAAGTGAAATTTTGAGCATTATTAATTTTATTGGAAAATATGGGTAGAATTGATTTTTGTAAATCCTATGAATCTTTTACTCAAAAGAAGAATATTGAATATATTTCACTTCAAAAATTTGAGAAAGAATATGAAAATATCCATCAAAAAAAAGTATCTTTAACTAGGCCAAGAAATTGGCAAAAACTTAGAAAAGTTCCATCGGTTATCAAAAGTAGAAAACAATACTAAAGGTGGATGTGATAAGATGTGATGTAGAGCCGAATGAATGTAAATGAATGTGACGGGATGTAAATGGATGCAATGTGATTAGATGAGATGTGAATTTGATAAGAGGATATGTAAACATGATGTGATAAGAGGATATGTAAACATGATGTGATAAGATGTGAATGGATATGAATGTGATGTGATAAGATGTGAATAAGATGTGAATGCAATGTGATAAGATGTGAATGCGATGTGATAAGATGTGAATGGATGTGAATGCAATGTGATAAGATGTGAATGCGATGTGAATGGATATGAATGTGATGTGATAAGATGTGAATAAGATGTGAATGCAATGTGATAAGATGTGAATGCGATGTGATAAGATGTGAATGGATGTGAATGCAATGTGATAAGATGTGAATGCGATGTGAATGGATATGAATGTGATGTGATAAGATGTGAATAAGATGTGATAAGATGTGAATAAGATGTGAATGCAATGTGATAAGATGTGAATGCGATGTGATAAGATGTGAGTGGATGTGATGTGATGCAAAAAACAAACCTTGCTGTATGGATTCTTCGCTTGTGAGCACCACCACCAACTATGAGTTTTTGAATGTTATTGATTGTCCTTCTTTGCTCTCTTTCTTCCATGGGGGTGCTCTTCATGCGAGAGATTGTGTCTGGTAGCTTCATAACGCGAGCCTCTTTCTCTCTGTCTCTTTTCTCCAGCTCTACAATATTATTTTGTGCATCTTGTAGTGCATGTTGCACAGTACTTAAAGTGCTTTGTAAGCTTGGTATTTGTGAGTAGAGGAATTGGACTCTCCATGCATTACTCATGCTTAACCTCTCCCCGCCAGCTGTTGCAACAACGGTACTTTCCTTAGAACACACATATACCAAATGCTGCTCCCTCCCAGCATTCTGGCGTAAGACAATCCTTTAAGAAAACAGGGTTTCTATGCAAGTTTTCAGTTTTTATTTTCTTTTTAATACAATGAGTATATCTTAATTCCATATCCCAAGACTTCTAGATCACAAGTTTGGATTCCCAAGCAGAATTCCTTGAATTCTGAATTCTTGATCCTCAGATCAAAATCAAAGGTCTCAACTTAGTTTCAAATTCAGTGGGTGATTTGAGTGTAGATTACTGAACTGGTCACATCGTCATTTCTTGAAACTGACGAAGGAGTTACGTCTTGGTCATAGTCTAATTCAGGGTTTGAGTCTGGAAAGGTTCTCCCTGAACTATCTTTCTCGAAGGTAATATTTCATTTACTACTTTACTGAATTCAAAACTAAACACGAATTCCTATGAGGAATAAATTAGTCATTTATCTAAATTCCGACTTCGATAGTTTTTCTGAATTTTCTCATTACCATCCTAGAGAATATAAAACGGTATAATTTTCCTTCACTGAGTATTTACTTATTCATTTTTCCAATATTCATGGGATTTAAACATAGGATTAAAGTGAACTCTTATTTTCATAAAAAAAATTCTTTTATGCATCATTTTATGCATAACTGATTCTAGAATTTTCCAGTTCAGTTTGGTTAAATTTTGACCATTTTTAGGTCAGTTTAGCTTACTTTTTGGAACTAGACTTGAATTAGGAGAGAGGAGAGATGAAATATCTCAATTTTTTATGATTTAAAACTCCACCACATGTGTGAAGTAGGCGCCTCATTGATGAGGGGGGGAATCCCTATTGTGAGGTGTCAAAAATCCATTTTTTAAGAATTCCTTAGTCGACTCTTCATCTTATGTGAGCATTTACTCATATTTGGGGGGATTTTCTTTATTTCTTCTATTTATCTTCTCCACACATTTGGTGGATGAATATGATTGGCCCCTCAAAACCTTAATTTAAAATTTTTTGAAAATCTGGATCCCTAGGGTAAGGCCTCTTGAACACATTATACTTGATTTCTAATGCACCTTCTGAAAATCTTTGTGAACTTCTGTTTCGGGGGAACTTATTTTAATAAGAAGAGATATTTTTTCATCCAAAAATATTCAAAATCTAAATAATCTCTCTCTAGAACATTTTCTTTCTCTAGGCCAAAACAGGTAGAAACAAGATCTTTTATATTTTTGAAGAGGGATTTGATTACAGGGGAAGATGCTGGACATCTTGAGAGGCTGGGGAGGAATCTTACACTAGGAGCATTCTTTCCATGAAAAATAGCATTAGGAATGGCCCTAGGGCCATTCTTGCATGACTCCAAGGCCATCCTTGCATGATCTCATGGCCTCATTGCCATGTTAGAGTGGCCTTGGGTATCAAAAAATGGCCCTAGGGCCATTCTTCTCATGCACAAAAATTGCAAGAATGGTCCTAGGTCCATTCTTACATGCTCTAATGGCCTTAAGGTCATGTTGGAATGGCCCTAGGTCATCTAAGAACAGCCCATAAAGCGGTACTCACATAAACAAGAAGTGAAAGAATGGCCCTAGGGCCATTCTTTTCATGCACAACCATTCCAAGAATAGACCATTATTCTCATGCACAAGGGCTATTCTATGATGCCCCAAGGCCATTCCAACATGACCTCTAGAGCCATTATTCTAATGGGGAATAGGAATGTCACTAGGGAGATTCTTACATGCTCTAGTGCAATCCCATGTTGGAGTGACCTTGGGTATCTAAGAATGGCTCTAGGAGATTCTTGCATGCTCTAATGCAAGCCCATGTTGGAGTTACCTTGGGCATCTAAGAATGGCCCTAGGTTCTTTCTTCTCATGCACAACAATTTCAATGATGGTCTTAGGGCCATTCTTACATGCCCTAATGACCTGAAGGTCATGTTGACTATCAAGGAGGCTATGAGGTTGGCGGAGCTATATGAGCCGAAGTATAGGAGATTTCAGCCCAATGCAACCACTCATAAGCCATTCAATGCTTCTTCTAATTTTGGGAAGAGTATGTCTTCTACCACATCCACTTACACTCACAAACTTCCATCATCTTTTGGAAGTGGGCATACCATGAATGAAATTCATAATGATGCTAAGAAGAGCAGTGGGTTCATCAAGAAGTCTCCTCAACCCTTCAAGAAGACTCAAAGGATGGATGATCCTAAGATTGAGGAATTGAGAAGCAAAGGCCTTTGTTTCAAATGCAAAGAGAAGTGGTCACTCGAGCATATTTGCAAGTCAAAGAAAGTGGTGGCTACTATGATGATCATAGTATGAGGATGATCAAAGAAAGTGGTGGCTACTATGATGATCAAAGAAAGTGCTGGCTACTATGATGATCATAGATGAGGATGATACTCCAAACCATCTCATGACATGGAAGAGTTTCAAGATTGCAATGAAGAGACACATGGGGAGGATTTGGAGGATGATTCTTTTGTTAAAGAAGAGGATGAGTTTCCTTTTGACCCCGGTGGAAGGAATCATGCATGCATTGTGGGTGATGATATGCCCAAAAGTGCAAACTATGCAGAAAATGCAGCTCATGTATGTTCCATTTCAGCTTTTTGGCGGGTTGCAAGAGCCCAAATACTTTGAGATTGATGGGTACCATCAATGGGAGAGTTGCACACATTTTGGTGGATTCCAGGAGTACTCATAGCTTCATCAACTCTAAATCCATCAACTCTCTCAAACTATCTCCAAAGGAGCTACCTATAACCTTTCAAGTGCAAGTGGCAAATGGAGACAATGAGAAAGCTAGTTTGGTTTGCCCTTCAACAAGAGTGATTTTATCCTCTTCATACACTTGGGAAGGTGATTTGGTGATCTTGGACATGGGACCCATTGATGTGATTATGGGATATGATTGGTTAGCTTCTCTTGGTGATTTCCACATGAACCTCCAACAAGGTGTTATGAGCTTTCCACATGATGGACAGCAAGTGGTATTGGTTGGAAATGCACCAAAAGGGCTTTCTTTAAATCAATCCAAAGCAGCTCAAGAAGGAACTCAAGGCTCTTAGCATGATCTATGTGTTGCATGTCACTCAAGGAGGGATGGATGGTAATGGACAGCACATAGACAAAGAAATTGCAGCTCTTCTCAAGGATTATGATGACATTTTCCAAGTGCCAAAGAGTTTGCCACCCAAGAGGGATGTTAACCATGCCATTGTGCTTGAACTGAATGCAAGGGTTGTGAACAAGCCTCCTTACCATTTGTCTAAGGTGGAAAGGGAGGATGTGGCAAAGCAAGTGCAAGATTTGCTCTCTATGGGTCTCATTCAACCCTCACAATCTTCGTTTGCATCTCCCATTCTATTGGTGAAGAACAAGGATGGGTCCTTTTGTATGTGCATAGATTACCGTGATTTGAATAAGGTCACCATCAAGAATAGATACCCCATACCTCGCATTGATGATATTCTTGATGAGCTTAAAGGGGGTAGTTATTCACCAAGATTGACTTGAGATCGCGATATTCATCAAATAAGGATGAAGGAGGGTGATGAAGAGAAGACGGCATTTAGGACTGAAAGGGGATTATTTCATTTTATGGTCATGCCTTTTGGTCTTAAAAATGCCCCGGCCACTTTCCAAGCACTCATGAATCGGGTGTTAGCTCCTTTCTTGTTCAAATTTGTGCTTGTGTTCTTTGATGACATATTGATCTATAGCAAGAGCAAAGAGGAACATTTGGCACATGTGAAGCAAGTATTTGAAGTCATGAGGGAGCATAGATTGTTTGCAAAGGAGACTAAATGTACTTTCATGTGGTGAATGAGGTTGAATACCTTGGACATTTGGTGGGGGAGAATGGAATTAGAGTGGACCCAAAGAAGGTGGCATGTGTCAAAGAATGGCGATTCCTAGCAATGCAACTGAATTGAGAGGATTTTTGGGCCTATCTTCTTTCTATAGAAGATTTATGAAGCATTATGCATCTATTGTGGCACCTTCCATTCACTCACATCTATCTAATTTACATGACATCTATTTACATTACATCTCCTCACATCTATTCACATCACATCTCATTTCTATGCAAGTTTTCAGTTTGATTTTCTTTTGAATACAAGGAGTATTTCTTGAATCAATATCCCCAAAAACTTCTTGATCGGAGTTCTGAATTTCATACCAGAATTCCTCGAATTCTATAACCTTGATCCACAGATCAATTCGAAGGGTCTCAAACTTAGTTTTAGATTTGGCGAGAGTTTTGAGTGTATTTTTCTAAACTGGTCACACCTTCTTTCCTCAAACTGACGAAAGAATTTGGTCTTGGTCATAGTCTGACTGATTCAAGGTTCGAGTCGGATAAGATTTTTCCTGAACTATCTTTCTTGAAAAGGTTTGGTAATTTAGTTTACTATTTTACTGAATTTCTTTCTTTGAATATTCACTTAACTGATTTCTAAAATAGTTATGAATTTCAATGAGGAATAATTAATCATTTATCTGACTATTTTGATCTCGATAGATTTCTTGAATTTTCTTTTAACAATCCGTGTGAATATAAAACAATAGAAATTTCTCTCTTAGAGTATTTAATTATTCATTTATCAAATACTCATAGAATTTAAACATAGAATTTAAGAGAATTCTAATCTTGATATAAAAATTCTTTATGCATCTATTTTTGCATAAAAATCAACTTCAATGGGAATAACACTTTCATAAAAGAAATCCCTTTTTGCATCTATTTATGCATAAAAACAAATTTGATAGGAATAACACTTCTAAAATAAAAAGAATTTCTTTATGCATCTATTTATGCATAAAAATCAAATTTTATGCATCTATTTATGCATAAAAATTAATTTTTATAAGAATAACGCTTTTATACTAAAAAAAATTCTTTATTATGAATAAAAATCAACACTTTTGTAATAAAAATTCCTTTATGCATCTTTCTATGCATAAAAATCAAATTTAATAAGAATAACACTTTTGTAATAAAAAACTCCTTTATGCATCTTTCTATGCATAAAAATCAAATTTAATAAGAATAACACTTTTGTAATAAAAAATTCCATTATGCATCTTTCTATGCATAAAAATCAAATTTAATAAGAATAACACTTTTATAATAAAAAAAATCCTTTATGCATCTTTCTATGCATAAAAATCAAATTTAATAAGAATAACACTTTTGTAATAAAAAAAGTTTCTTTATGCATCTTTCTATGCATAAAAATCAAATTTAATAAGAATAACACTTTTGTAAAAAAAAGAAATCCTTTATGCTTCTTTCTATGCATAAGAATAAAAATCAAATTTAATAAGAATAACACTTTTGTAATAAAAAATTCAATTATGCATCTTTCTATGCATAAAAATCAAATTTAATAAGAGTAACACTTTTATAATATAAAAAATTACTTTATGCATCTTTCTATGCATGAAAATCAAATTTAAAAAGAATAACACTTTTGTAAAAAAAAATCTTTTATGCATCTTTCTATGCATAAAAATCAAATTTAATAAGAATAACACTTTTATAAAAAATAAAAATCCTTTATGCATCTTTCTATGCATAAAAATCAAATTTTATAAGAATATCACTTTTGTAATAAACAAATGTCTTTATGCATCTTTCTATGCATAAAAATCAAATTTAATAAGATTAACACTTTTGTAATAAAAAAAATTCTTTTATGCATCTTTCTATGCATAAAAATCAAATTTAATAAGAATAACACTTTTATAATAAAAATTTTCATTATGCATCTTTCTATGCATAGAAATCAAATTTAATACGAATAACACTTTTGTAATAAAAAAATTTCTTTATGCATCTTTATATGCATAGAAATCAAATTTAATAAGAATAACTCTTTTATAATAAAAAAATCTTTTATGCATCTTTCTATGCATAAAAATAAAATTTAATAATTAAAATCACTGATATCCATGCATATTCATAGATGAATATGTACATGGAGTAATCATAATATTTCTTTTAGATGCAAAAATGGTGGGAATTACTCTTTTGAAATAACATAACAAACTTTCTTTTTCACAAAATTCTAGAAAATTTTGCCATAACCTCCTTTGTATGGCTCACCATTTCTCATTTTTATCTTCTTCATTTAACTTAAATTAATCCAAATTAGATTTATAGAACTCTAATCTACACAATTTTCTAAATTCAAGAGAAGAAGAGTTTAATTAATCTCATAATTAATCTTTCTAGGATTAAGAAAGGTTGGAATGTAAAGAAGAGAAGGGGGTGGCCTTTTTATCAAGGCATAGCATTTGAATTTAATTAAACATTTGCAAAACCTAGAAATTAAGAAAACCATAGATTTTTCATTAAACAAAGTAAGAAAATTAATTTACATAGAGCTTGTAAGCTCTCCTTTGGCTTGAGGGATTGAGGGTTCTACTCTTGTTTGAAGCAAGAGTGGCCACTAGTTCACTTTGGAGAGAGGATTAGGCCAAAAACAATTGAATTATTAAAAAATTCAATGTAGATGGCTCAAGATAGGAGCAGAGTAACAGTGCATAAACACCATTAAGCTTTTACAAAGGGGGAGGGTTCTATTTATAGGAAAAAGTGAGCCTCTAACCAAGTAAACTGATTCTAAAATTTTCTAGATCAGTTTGGTCAATTTTTGACCATTTTTGGGTCAGTTGAGCTTACTTTTTGGGTCTAGTTTTGAATTAGGAGAGAGGAGAGATGAAAATATCTCATTTTATTGATTAAAAATTGGGGGTAATGATGAGAAAAAGGCACCTACTTCATGAGGGGAGATCCCCACACTGAGGTGTCAGAATTCAGTTTTTTAATTGTTTTCTTTGGTACTTAGTCCACTCTTCCTTGCTCCAATATTTTCCACGACACACGTGTGTGGGTATCTTCGACGACCCAGAGCCTGAGCACCATATGGTCAGCATCCTCTAGGATCCTTGGCAGGTCACGCTTCACTCATAGGCTGCTTCCTTGGTCCCTCATCCATCGTATCGGAAGCTCACCATTTAAATCAAACCGAGACTGGTCAAGACCTCGGCCGACCTTACTACGCGAGACGTCCTCCATTGACTCTATGTCAGTTGTTGCAACTTTATTAGTTAGGTCTCCACGACCTCATTCAAAAGACGGTCAAAATGCTTCCCCAGCATTCTTGACATAAAACAGTCATTTAAAAATAGGTCATAAATACAGTTTCTATAATGAACTCTCGTCTTTCCACATTGTTCCACATCAATCCACATTATTTAATCCACATCCATTTCATATGTATTCCCATTCTCATCCAATCATATCATTTTCATCTCATCTTTCCTCATTCTCATCCAATCATATCATCTCATCACATCTTTCCTCATTTATCCTCATCAGATCTCAGCCACTCACATCTACCCATATCCACATCTCCTCACATCACATTCATTCACATCTCATCCATTCTTATTTACCCCTATTCACATCACATCCATTCACATCACATATCATTCACATCACATATCATTCATTCACATCTATTCCATATCACATTCATTCACATCACATATCATCCATTCACATCTATCCCAATTTACATCACATCTCATTCATTCACATCTATCCCGATTCACATCACATCACATCTCATTCATTTACATCCTGATTCACATCATATCTCATTCATTCACATCCCGATTCACATCACATCTCATTCACTCACATCACCTCCATCCATTCACATCCATCACATCACATTCATTCATATCCATCACATTCATTCTTATCACCATCCCATCACATCCATTCCTATCCACATAACATCACATCACATCTATCCATATCATATCTCATTCATACACATCTCATCTCATTCATCCACATCCATCCAATCGTTCACATGTACGACTACCCACATCTATCCATACATTCATATCTATCACTTCACATCCACATATATTTATGTCACATCACATCACATTCTTTCACATACACATTCACATCCATTCTTTCACATACACATTCACATCCATTCACATCCCATATCATTCATTTACATCCCGATTCCCATGACATCACATCTCATTCATTCACATCCCGTTTCACATCACATTTTATCTCACATCACATCTATTCACATCTATTCACATCACATCTCATCCATCCATTCATTCACATCTATCTCATCACATCTATTCACATCACATCTCGTCCATCCATTCATTCACATCTATCTGATTCTCATCACATCTATTCACATTACATCTCATCACATCTATTCACATCACATCTCATTTCTATGCAAGTTTTCA
Source organism: Cibotium barometz (assembly GCF_041138505.1). Lineage (NCBI taxonomy): Eukaryota > Viridiplantae > Streptophyta > Polypodiopsida > Cyatheales > Cibotiaceae > Cibotium > Cibotium barometz. The sequence continues at coordinate 7,460,585 of NC_141066.1, read as the reverse complement.
GTTTGATTTTCTTTTGAATACAAGGAGTATTTCTTGAATTAATATCCCCAAAACTTCTTGATGGAAATTCTGAATTTCATATACTAGAATCCTCGAATTCTATAACCTTGATCCACAGATCAATTCAAAGGGTTTCAAACTTAGTTTCAGATTTGGCAGGAGTTTTGAGTGTATTTTTCTAAACTGGTCACATCTTCTTTCCTCAAATTGACGAAAGAGTTTTGTCTTGGTCATAGTCTTATTCAAGGTTCGAGTCGGATAAGATTTTTCCTGAACTATCTTTCTTGAAAAGGTTTGGTAATTTAGTTACTATTTTACTGAATTTCTTTCTTTGAATATTCACTCAACTAAATTACTAAAATAGATTTCTTGAATTTTCTTTTTGCAATCCGTGTGACTATGAAACGATAGAAATTTCTCTCTTAGAGTATTTAATTATTCATTTATCAAATACTCATAGAATTTAAACATAGAATTTAAGAGAATTCTAATCTTGATATAAAAATTCTTTATGCATCTATTTATGCATAAAAATCAACTTTAATAGGAATAACACTTTTATAAAAGAAATCCCTTTATGCATCTATTTATGCATAAAATCAAATTTGATAGGAATAACACTTCTAAAATAAAAAGAATTTCTTTGTGCATCTATTTATGCATAAAAATCAATTTTTATAAGAATAAAGCTTTTATAGTAAAAAAGATTCCTTTATGCATCTTTTTATGCATAAAAATCAAACTTAATAAGAATAACACTTTTATAATAAAAATTTCCATTATGCATCTTTCTATGCATAAAAATCAAATTTAATAAGAATAAAACTTTTGTAATAAAAAAATTCCTTTATGCATGCATAGAAAGATGCATAATGGAATTTTTTATTACAAAAGTGTTATTCTTATTAAATTTGATTTTAATGCTTAGAAAGATGCATAAAGGAATTTAGTTTTTTACAAAAGTGTTATTCTTATTAAATTTGATTTTTATGCATAGAAAGATGCATAAAGGAAATTTTTTTATTACAAAAGTGTTATTCTTATTAAATTTGATTTTTATGCATAGAAAGATGCATAAAGGAATTTTTTTATTATAAAAGTGTTATTCTTATTAAAATTGATTTTTATGCATAGAAAGATGCATAATGAAATTTTTTATTACAAAAGTGTTATTCTTATTAAATTTTATTTTTATGCATAGAAAGATGCATAATGGAATTTTTTATTACAAAAGTGTTATTCTTATTAAATTTTATTTTATAATAATAAAAAATTCCTTTATGCATCTTTCTATGCATAAAAATCAAATTTAATAAGAATAACACTTTTGTAAAAAAAAAATCCTTTATGCATCTTTTTATGCATAAAAATTAAATTTTATAAGAATATCACTTTTGTAATAAAAAAATTCCTTTATGCATCTTTATATGCATAAAAATCAAATTTAATAAGAATAACACTTTTGTAATAAAAAAAATTCCTTTATGCATCTTTATATGCATGAAAATCAAATTTAATAAGAATAACACTTTTATAATAAAAATTTTCATTATCCATCTTTCTATGCATAGAAATCAAATTTAATAAGAATAGCACTTTTGTAATAAAAAAATTCCTTTATGCATCTTTTTATGCATAGAAATCAAATTTAATAAGAATAGATCTTTTATAATAAAAAAATATTTTATGCATCTTTCTATGCATAAAAATCAAACATAATAATTAATATCAGTGATATCCATACATATTCATAGATGAATATGTACATGGAGTAATCAGAATATTTCTTTTAGATGCAAAAATGGTGGGAATTACTCTTTTGGAATAACATAAAAATAAACTTTCTTTTTCACAAAATTTTAGAAAATTTTACCATAACCTCCTTTGAATGGCTGACCATTTCTCATTTTTATCTTATTCATTTAACTTAAATTAATCCAAATTAGATTTATAGAACTCTAGTGTACACAATTTTCTAAATTCAAGAATGGAAATAGTAAGAAGAGTTTAATTAATCTCATAATTAATCTTTTTAGGATTAAGAAAGGTAGCAATGTAAAGAAGAGAAGGGCATGGCCTTTTTATCAAGGCATAGCATTTGAATTTAATTCAAACATTTGCAAAACATAGAAATTAAGAAAACCATAGATTTTTCATTAAACAAAGTAAGAAAATTAACTTACATAGAGCTTGTAAGCTCTCCTTTGGCTTGAGGGATTGAGGGTTCTACTCTTGTTTGAAGCAAGAGTGGCCACCAGTTCACTTTGGAGAGGATTAGGCCAAAAACAATTGAATTGTTAAAAAATTTAATGTGGATGGCTCAGGACAAGAGTAACAGTGCATAAACACACCATTAAGCTTTTACAAAGAGAGAGGCTTCTATTTATTGGAAAAATTGAACCTTTAACCAAGTAAACTAATTCTAGAATTTTTCAAATCAGTTTGGTCAATTTTTGACCATTTTTGGGTTAGTTCAGCTTACTTTTGGATCTAGTTTTGAATTAGGAGAGAGGAGAGATGAGAATATCTCATTTTATTAATTAAAAATTAGAGGTAATGATGAGAAAACTCTAGCATAATTTCAGAGCTGGGGAGAAGTTGAAAAAGCTCAAGACAAACATTATTTTCCCTTATGAGGATTTTTATATCAAAAAATATCTCAATTTTAAATTACCTCCCTCTAGACATTTTCTCTCTCCAGGCCAAAATAGGGTAAAACAGGATCTTTCTTTTATTTCAGAGGGGAATAATTATAAGATTAGAAAGGAAGGTTCTTACACCTGCCCACCTCAAAAGCTGGAGGGAGGAATCCTATAGGCATTGTGGAATCCCTTGTATCTATTGGTGTTTCTTTGATGATGATGATAAGGTGGAAGTGTGTCTACGTGGTCTTGGGCCACAATACAAGGCGTTCAAGACATCTATTTAGACTTGGGAGAACATTCTTTGATGAGATTAGGCATGTGAAAAGTCTTCTCAAAAGGAAGTTTGAGATGATGAAGGATTTGGGAGATCTGCGCCACTTTTTTGGGAATTGAGGTCATTTGCAAACCTAATGGTATTCGGTTGTCACACAGAGAGAGTATGTATTAGACATGTTATCCAAGTATGGGATGGCTAATTGTAAGTCAATCTCGATGCCATAAGATCAAAATGGCAAGCTTAGTGTGGATGTAGGTTATGTGTTGGAGGATCCCAGTATGTACACAAAGATTGTGGTGGGGATTTTGTCTATGTCACGATCAATAGGCCACATTTGAGTTACAGTGTTTTCTTAGGGAGCCAGTTTATGATGAAGGTTCCGAGCAAACCACATCTTGAAAGTTTGCGACACACACTTTGGTATTTGAGGGCCACTATTGATTATGCATTGTTTTATGTAACATGTGTACCATTGGAGCTATATGGGTACACAGATGCAGATTGGGTAGGTAACATCTCAGATATAGGAGATCTATCAGTGGATTTATGTTTTCATTATTGGGGATTGCTACTGTGACATGGAGCAACAAGCTTGTTGAGTACAGAGGCATAGTACATAGGAGCTGCGGTGGCAGCATGTGAGGTAGCTTGGTTAAGCAAGCTACTTGTTGATTTGGGGTTGCATGTGGAGAGAAAGGTTGTCATATATTGTGACAATCTTCGTAGTATACAGTTGGCCAGGAATCCAATTTTCCATGCGTGTACGAAACACATTGAGGTACCTAACCACTTTATAAAGGAGAGAGTCTTGGCATGGAGATATTAACTTGGCCTACATTAACTTGGCCTACGTCACCACATAGGATCAGGTCATTGACATCTTCACAAAGGCCTAGGGTGCTAAGAAGCTCCGTAGATTTTGAGATATGCTTAGAGTTCATGAGTTGGAGTTGAGATTGAGGGGGAGTGTTGAGATGTCAAGCTCAACATGAGCTGTGTAAGAAAGCATTATGGGCCCAAGGCCATGGACAACTAGTAAGTAGGTGTGAACTCTTGGGTGGAGTATAAATACCAATGTAAATGGGATTATGGCTCATTCATGATAATGTTATCTGTTCCAAGAATCAATGGTGAGCTTCTCCCGTGAGATGCTAAGTGGTGACTCCTTCATGAGCCACTCCCTTGGTGAGGGACTAACCCACCCCTATTACTTTCTTTCATTGGTATCAGAGCATGGCTTTTGATCCATGATTTTTAATTTTTCTTTTCTTCTTCTCATTTCGTGAAATTTCTGCTTCATTTGATTCATGGGGGAAGGGGATATGGCTAAGGTAGAGTTTGTGGTTCAAATCTGAGCACATGGACCTAATTTTTTCGAATGAGTGGACCAAATTGGGAAAAATTCACTAATCTTGATTAGCAGTTGTTAATCAAAAACGTTTTTCTGTTTGGGAGCTTTCTTGCAAACCCTAGCCATGGAATCTCAACATGAGCAAAGGGCATTGAGTCTCCAAGTCAATTGGGAGTGAAAGCAACTTTTCAAGCGCACCAAAGAGCACCAGAAGAGGGGCGGCTAACTGCAGCAGCCCGCCTCAGAAAACGCCATTTTTCAAGCTCACAAAGAGCTTGGCTTACTAAGCCAAGCTCCCCATTGAAGCTTGGGTATGTTCTCTCATGTATGTAGCAATCTTTTATGAAGTATTTCACCTATTTTCCATGAGCAATGGGGCTCCCAATGTGGCTGAAAATCACTACCAAAGCTGCCCACGTTTTTCACCAAAGTGACCCTAATCTTCATCTCCTTCAACAAATTCAAGCATTAAGGCTTCCCGGGTGACAATGGTGAGTTGCTCCATCACTTCCTTACAATTTTGAAGCATTCTTTCAAGCTATGGAGTGAATTAGGGTTTTATTACACATAAAATCTTAATTTTCAAAAATTGAACTTTAATCATGGCCATTCATGCTCTTCTTTATGCATTATGAATGCTTGAATGCTACACATAGCCATTCAATGCTATGTCTTGCATATTGGCATAAGTGAGCATAGCTTTTGGCACATTTGGGGGATTGAATACATACTTCACATGATTTGGATGTTGTTGATGTATGTGGAAATGTATTGACATTGCCATGAGTGGATGTGATGAAGGAAGCACTACGAACCATGTATTATGATATGAATGAGCATGAGTCATGCTATAAATCAATTGTAAGTCAACTCTACTCATTCATTTGAGCTTGTAACCACATTCCACTCACAATTGTACCCCACTTTATTCCTAGAATCTAGAATGAAGTAAGGGTACCTTGGCATTTGGAGGAGAGGCCAAGGGGAGAATGTCTTGAATCTTCCTTGCCGTTAGTGCTGCCGGGTAACGCGGTAAGGAAGAGGATTAGGTACTCAACCTTCACCTTACTTGGTGAAGGGGTGAGAAGTACTTGGCCGAGAGATCGGCAAGCATCGACGCGCTTCATCGACCACTTCATTCGACTTGAGCAAACAAGCAAATCCTCTACATCGACTTCTTATGCAAAAGGATAAAATTGATGCCATAAGATCGCATGCTCAGATGGAAAAATGATTGAGGATTGATTTGATTACAGTGGTCAAATGCATAAGGATTTTAATACTTGATTGAGATGCTTTCATTTGATTGAGATTTGGTGCAAAAAGAGGGGAGACTATGGCAAAATTTTTACAAAATTTGCCTACTTACAGCCAAGACAAATCCTTGAATTTATAGGGTTTTTCAAAAGCTTTTCAAATTTGTCCCGAAAGCCCTTCAATCTACCCAAAAACCTCTTTCAAACAAGCTAAAGATCACTCAAATCGGAGTAGTATTGAGCGGTCAAAGTCAAGAGTTGACTTTCAGCTAGAATAGTTGACTGGTCAAAGGCTGTTGACTTTTTTAAATCTGTTTTTGGGGATCCTTACTCGTCTCATCAAGAGCTTCGCATCGATATAAAGATCACCCAAATCGGATAAGAATTGGGCGGTTAACATCAAGAGTTGACTTTCAGTCGGTACAGTTGACTGGTCAAAGGTTGTTGACTTTTTCAGATCTGTTTTTGGGGATTCTTATTCATCTCGTCGAGAGCTTCGCGTCGATATAAAGATCACCCAAATCGGATACCGTTTGAATAGAGAAAAAAAAAATCAAGTAAGTGGTCTTTGCAAGGAGGGATCAATTACGCACATGGAAATGACTAGAGGAGGTCAAAACAAGGGAGCCCGGAATGAAAATGATCAAAGACAACCGGAAGCAATGATGGCAACGAGTTCATCAACGAGGAATGAAGAAAGTTCAACCATAAAAGCACCATCTCCAAATGAATCTCAGCCAGTGGAAATGCCTCAATCTTTGGGAACTACTCCGCTAACAGTGGACATGATGTTAATGGCTATGGAGAGTATGTTTCAAAGGATTGAAAGTAACCAAACAAATCGGCAACAACAATTTGGTGAACACCTCATGGAACAGTTCGACAAGCGACACCACTACCTGGATGACGTGATGCAAAGAGGGTTAAAAGACTTGGAGAAAGCCATTAGTGAATTGGCTCCTCTCAAGCTCAACCAAGAAGCCGATATGAATGCAATGGATGGTGTACATTATGATGCCAAACATGATGGAAAGCCTTCTATGCCAGAAGAGAACAAAGTAAGACAAATGATGCCACATTCTTCTTACATGGACAAGGGCAAGAGACCTATGGGTGATGCTTCTTATGAGAGATCAAATGCCAGTATTCCAAGAACTTCATCCTTTATGCAAGATGCAAGAAGAGGGTATGAACAGAAGGGATTTAAAGATGCAGGTGATTGGCAATTGGAAGATGAGCAAATGCATAGACACTTGGGTGAAGGAAGAGGATTTGATGATCCAAGAGCATGGCAGAGGGGTTCAAGAATGCATGGTGATTTTGACAATGCTGTGAAGGACAAAATCATATTTAATAAGTTCAAAGGAGAATCAAATTCTATCGAAGACTTTGAAGAGTGGGCAAATAAGATGGATCTCTACTTCAAAATCAGCCCAAGGAGCGAGATTGCCAAAGTCTACGTCGCCTCACTTCATCTTGAAGGTTTTGCTCACACTTGGTGGAGGAGGAAGTAATCTCATGGTTATGTCATCACTACTTGGGAAGAATTCAAGAATGACATGGCAGAAGAGTTTACTTCTCGCATGCAAAGGGACAATCACATTGTGGAATGGGACAAGCTAGAGCAAATCACTACCGTGAAGGAATATTCTCACAAGTTTCTAAAGCTTCTATTATACTTGGACGACTTTGATGAGCATTATCTTGTTGTCAAGTATATAAGGGGCTTGAAAGCTCCTATTGGTGGTGATGTCAAGTCTCATGAACCCGCCACTTTGAAGAAGGCAATGATGCTTGCAGAAATCCATGAAGAGAAGTACTTGACAAAGTGGGCTAGCAAAGGGAATATCAAAGGGGAAGTGATCACAAGGACTGAAATGGGTTCTCATGCAAACACAAGACCTAATCTTCCAAGATTTACTACCGTGTATGGTAGAGGGTCTAATAGACTTCCATTTAAACCACCATTTATGTCCAACAAAGCTACATACAATGAGTCCAAGCCAGCAAATGGGGGTTCAAAAAGCAAGGTTATTAAGGAGGACCGTTTGCATGAAATGAGGCTCAAAGGTCTATGTTTCAAATGTGGAGAAAAATGGAACAAGGATCACTTCAAAGTATGCAAATCCAAGGATATTTCCATAAGCTACATTATCACTGAGGACAATGCTAATCATGAGGAGGAGGAATTCCTTGAATGCAATGATGCCTTAGGATGGGGAGATCCTCATGAGGGTGGAGGTTCTCATGATGATGGTTTTGATGAAGAAAATCCCAAGTTTCCTTTTGATCCGGGTGGGAAACTAAAGTTTGCTCATGAAAAAATGGATGATGGGATGCCTCTATGCGTGTGGAATGAAAACAATAGTGCACATACTACCTTGTGTACAATCTCTCATGATGCTTATGCGGGAAGTAAGGGTGCCAACACATTGAGATTGAAGATCAAGGTGAATGGAAGAACAGCATATGCACTCATTGATACTGGAAGCACGCATAGTTTTGTCAATAAAAGGTCTTTAAACACTCTCAAAATGCAACCAACTTCTTTACCAAACAAGCACATGGTGCAAGTGGCCAATGGTGATTCAATGGGTTGCAATATGAAGTGGCCAATGGTGATTCAATGGGTTGCAATATGAAGTGTCAAAAAAGTACAGAATTGGAGTTGTCCAAGAACTACTCTTGCAAAGTTGATCTTTTGGTGATTGAGTTGGGACCAATTGACATAGTACTTGGATGTGATTGGCTGTCCACTTTGAACTCTTTTACCATGAACTTACAGAAAAGTTTCATGAGTTTTTGTGCATCATGGAGGGGTTATTACATTGAATGGAATGCAAGGGTCCAAGCTCTTCATGATCAATGCTACTCAAATGAAGAAAGATTTCAAGAAAGAGGGCTATGTTTATGTACTACAGCTTTGCAAAGAGGAAGATAATAGCAAAAAGGACATGGTTAAGCTACTCAAGGATTATGAAGATGTGTTTACCATGCCAAAATCAATGCCACCAAAGAGGAGTGTTGATCACGCTATTGATTTGGAACCAAATGCCAAACCAATCAACAAGCCTCCCTATCGTTTGTCAAAGGTTGAAAAGAAAGAGGTGGCAAAGCAAGTCAAAGAACTCATTGACATGGGATGGGTTGAACCAAGTCAATCTCCTTTTGCTTCTCCGGTGCTACTTGTGAAGAAAAAGGATGGTACTTTCCGCATGTGCATTGATTACCAGGATTTGAATAAGATCACCATCAAAAATCGATTTCCAATACCAAGGGTGGATGATCTTTTGGATGAGTTGAAGGGTGCCACATGCTTTTCAAAGATTGATTTGCGTTCCGGATACCATCAAATAAGGATGAAAAGTGGTGATGAGTTCAAAACAGCATTTCATACGGAAAGGGGTCTTTACCAATTCATGGTTATGCCGTTTGGATTATGCAATGCACCGGCAACTTTTCAAGCATTGATGAACAAAGTGCTTCAACCTTTCCTCTACAAGTTTGTATTGGTCTTTTTCGACGACATACTTATCTATAGCAAAGATGAGGAAGTGCATTTGAAGCACGTGAAAGAGGTTTTGGAGGTCTTGAGGCAAAACAAGTTGTATGTTAAGGAGACAAAACGTACCTTCATGGCACATGAGGTGGAATATTTGGGTCACATTGTGAGCAAGGATGGCATTTGTGTGGATCCAAAGAAAGTGGAATGTATTAGGAATTGGCCGGTTCCTTCAAACACTACTCAATTGAGGGGATTTTTGGGGTTATCTTCATTCTATAGGCGCTTTATTGCCCACTATGCAGAAATTGTAGCCCCAATGACGGACAAATTGAAGAAGGAAACCTTCTTTTGGGATGCCATTGCCAACAAAAGCTTTGAAGATATGAAGAAGATGCTCACATCAGCACCTATTTTGGTATGTCCAGACTTCACCAAACCTTTCACAATAAGGGCGGATGCAAGTGGAAGAGGGATTGGTGCGGTACTTTACCAAGACCATGGAGTCATTGCTTATGAAAGTAGAAAGCTGAATGACAAAGAAAGAGAACTCCATGTGTATGAGCAAGAGATGATTGCTATACTCCATGCTATCAAGAAATGGCACCATTACTTATATGGGAGTCATTTTTATGTGAGAAGTGATCATAGGGTGCTGAAGTATTTCCTCACACAACCCAATTTGTCTCCTAAGCAAAGAAGGTGGGTAGCAACACTACAAAACTATGATTTTGAAATCACATACACAAAGGGCAAAGAAAATGTGGTTGCCGATTCCTTGTCTCGTATGTGGGTCTGCTCATTGTATGCTATTTCTGAGGTGCATAAAGATTGGATCATGGAGATACAAGAAGAGTACTTGTTTGATGAAGAAACCTCACAAATAGTGCAGAAATTACAGCAAGGTGTATGTGAAGAGTTACCCCATTATGAGCTGAAAAATGGTCTCCTCTACTACAAAGGAAAAGTCTACTTGGTTCCTACTTCATCATTTATCAAGAAGATCATGGAAGAGATGCATTGTACTCCTATGGCTGGTCATTTGGGTGTCTACAAAACCTTTGATGCAATAAGGAAAAGTTTCTTTTGGAAGGGGATGTGGAAGAGCATTCATGCTTATGTAAGTGGGTGCCGGTCATGTTAATTGAACAAGGATCCTACACATAAACTGGGAGGTTTGCTTCAGCCATTGCCTATTCGCAAAGGCAAATGGAGTCATATATCAATGGATTTCATTACTAACCTTCCACGCACAAAGAAAGGGTGGGACAGCTTGTATGTTGTTGTGGATAGATTGACCAAAGTGGCCCATTTCATTCCTTCCAAGGTCACATATTCAGCCCAAAATGTTGCCAAGCAATTTGTTGATGGGGTTTTCAAGTTGCATGGTATGCCGTCACAAATTGTGAGTGATCGTGATGTCAAATTCATGAGCACTTTTTGGAGAACATTGTTTGAATATATGGGAACCAAGCTTACTCCAAGCACCGCCTATCATCCCGAAACCGATGGTCAAACAGAAAGAGTAAACAAATGGGTGGAAACATATCTACGCCACTATTGTCATGATACTCAAAGCACATGGGATGATTGGTTACCTTTGGCTGAGTTTGCTTACAACTCAACATATCATGTGAGCATTGGCATGTCACCCTTTGAGGCTTTATATGGTTACAAGGTCAATTTGCCTATGTTGGTGGGTACATATGAGACTTCTAACCATAATGCCAAGGAGGAAGCTAAAAGGATGCAAGCTTTGTTGCAACAATGCAAAAGTAATTTGAAGATTGCACAAGAGAAAATGAGACAATATGCCAATGTTCATCGAAGACCATTGGAATTCAAAGTGGGAGGTTGGGTTCTTTTGAGAATACCAAAGTCAAGATATGCGTCTTTGAAGGGAAGCACCAACACCAAGCTAGCTCATCGCTATTATGGTCCTTATCAAGTGATACGAAGAGTTGGGGAGGTTGCATATCAACTCTTACTTCCATCTACAACAAAGATTCATGATGTGTTTCATGTCTCTCACTTGAAAGGATATGTGGGTATGATCGATCAAATGGTTGATGAGTTACCTCCAATGAATGAAGAGGGAATGATTGAATACATTCCAGAAGCTATCTTGGGTACAAGGAAAAAGGTACTTCGCACTCGTACCTTGGTGGAGTATCTTGTTCAATGGAAAGGTTTACCTAAGGAAGAAGCTTCATGGCAACCTATTTCAGCATTGGAGGGATATGAAGCATTGATAGAGCAATATGGGTTGGTGTAAATTCAGCCACATGGAACATTCTTCTCTGAATTTGGGGTATTCATTTGAGGTTTCGAGGACGAAACCATTGGGGAAGGGATGGTTGGTAAGAAAGCATTATGGGCCCAAGGCCATGGACAACTAGTAAGTAGGTGTGAACTGTTGGTGGGTGGAGTATAAATACCAATGTAAATGGGATTATGGCTCATTCATGATAATGTTATCTGTTCCAAGAATCAATGGTGAGCTTCTCCCGTGAGATGCTAAGTGGTGACTCCTTCATGAGCCACTCCCTTGGTGAGGGACTAACCCACCCCTGTTACTTTCTTTCAAGTTGACACTCACGAGGCGCCTACATGACCGCCGTTCAACACTTACATCACTAGCGGTTTGGTAGTTTGTTGGTAGTACTGACATATCTTCGCCAAAGATTCTACAGCGCTGGACTACACCCACTAGTCCACACCTACCCACTCCACTTAGCGTGTTCACATTATGGACCGCTTGTATATACTCTATTATGTGTGTTAGTCACTTTATCTTCTTTGTAGACCTCTTTTGTTGTGTGAAGAAGAAGAAGAATTTTCAGCCTCTCACCTTGTGTGTTCTCTTCTAGGGTTTGTGTGAGAGTGTGTGTGCTTGCAAGAGCTCAAGATCTCGTCTCCCCTCCTGCATCTTTTCAGGTTATGCCCGTACAGGCCTTATCACTAGGTGGACATACCAATTCAGCCATTGAGTATGTCAACCTTGACTCACGTCCACCAAGGCAAGATGGTGAATTGGTTGAATTACCTTTTCCGGGAGCTGCATGCTATTTGCTCAAACCCCCAAGGAAAGCTGGCGGCCGCAACATTATTGACCAAGGTCCTTTACTATGTATTCGGATGGGATGAATTTTTGCGTGTAATCTAGCTGAGTGGCCCAGATGCTGAGGTCACCTTATTACCCTCACTATCCACTTCTCCTAACCCCCCACCAGCAAAGAGGCCACACCACATGTCAACAGTCATAGAATAGGCTCCACCACCCCCCAGCTCAGTACCATCATAAGAAGAGCTTGCAATAACAAAAGCCAGTAAGAAGGCCATGGAGGAAGAGGAAGGGAAGAAAGAAACATGATTTTTTCAATAGGAGCCTTTTTGAGACACCACCTCTAGAACGCTTTAGCGAGATGCCATCCTATGCAGAGGTCGGCCCTTCTTCTCCCAGTGATACACAAAATATAGTCAATGTACTCTCCGTTGGGAGTGCTCAGGTAGTTTTAGTTCTAGCCAGGTTTATGCTGAGAGTATACATGTGGCCCACGGTGTTGTTTCAAATTTTTCCCTTGGCTTCTTGCATATGGCACATGAGCTCATCACCCAGATGACCGACTACATTTACAGACAACAAGAGAAGGCCCAGATGTCTTGGCGTGAGATGTTGTTAACCAAGGCCCTAGAGTGCGCTGTGTCTAATGACTTATACCAGACAAAGCTTCAGTTTATGGAGCTACAGAAGAAGTTTGATCAGCAAACAGAGCAATTGGGCACTGCCATTACACGCATCACTGAGCTCTAGTAGCAAGTCTCTCCCAAGCCCATGCAGTGGGTTGAAAGAGCACATCATGAGCTCACTATCATTAAAGGCCTACATCAGGATGCATAGACTCAGGCATAGGCTGTGGAGGATGCTCTTATCCCAAACTTTGCAAAGCATCGGGGCTACCATTCGCACATTGCAAGAGTAGCTCATAGATGTTGAGGCCCGAGCAGCCCAGCCTCCATCCACTCCTTCGGCTCCTCGGCCAGCACATTAGAGGAAGGTGGACGCCTTAATGAACATGACAACCGAGCTCCCCATTTTGGCTTTTCCCTTGCAAACCCCATACTTGCTGGTCAACCTTCAATTCCGTAGCATCCGGTTCAACCTTTTGCAACATAACCTCTACGTGACGAGCCGCTCTCTCGCCACCAACAGTACGCCTATGCCCTCACCAAACTCCCTACCAACACCTACCCTTATCCCACACTTTTTCTTCTAGAGGCTCCTTTCATTCCACCACCCACATGACTTTTTTGGGCTCCCCATGCACCCTCTCCAAGCCCTCCTAACAGGTTGGAGCCTCCTCCTCCACTATGGCTTTCCCTCCAACCCCGCCCAACCTGCCAACCTACTCAATTTAGCTATCCCCGATGATGTTTGCCCTTATTCGTACCCCTTCGAGATCTCCCAAAGGGCACTGTAGTACTTTTGCACTGTTGTATGACATGTGGTCAATGATGCATACCTATCTCTTTTGAATGATCCTTTGCCACCATACTCCGCAAGTGGATTTCTCATTTTGTACCACAGATGCTTCCTACAGATTGAAGTTATGGTAGCCACTGGCATTTTCCAGTTTGATGATACGCATGTAGCCTTTCCTTCTTGGGGGTACACTGAAGTTAAGGCTACTGGTGGTGGCTGTTCATGTTTTTCTATGCTACAGTCCTCAGGCTCTTGTTGAAGTTGGCCCTTCCACTGATAGGGTAGCTTGCCACCTCCACTCTCCCAAGAGCTTCTTCACCCCCACCTCCACCTCCACCTCCAACTCCACCACCCAGTTCATCATTTGGCACATCCTCATCACCAACCCCCATCACCATCACCAACCCCCACCCTCACCACCCCCCCCACACGCACATCGACCCTCCCTCTTTTTCATGCACACTCTTCTTCACCTCCCCTTCATTTTCCCACTCCACCCCCATCACCCACACCCCCCTCACCCCTTTCATTATCCCTTCACTTAGGAATGTACACCACATTCCGGGATGTCACCTCCATATCTGCCAAACCAACTCAACACCAACCTTGCCACATGACCCTCATCATCAGTAGCCCCTCCACCCCCCATCGTCGGTGCTCAGCAAAACCCTCCACCCAACCACTTGAAGAAGGGGAGATCCCACCGCCGCCACCCCCATCGTCGGTGCTCAGCAAAACCCTCCACCCAACCACTTGAAGAAGGGGAGATCCCACCGCCGCCACCCCCATCTGAGTGCGAGGGAGTCGACCCTCTGCTCAACCCTCTGAACTAGTGCAATCCCCTGGACCACACGGAGTTTGAGCTTGAGAATGGAACCAATGTGCCATTCTTCCTTGAATGAAAGGGAAGAATGGCAGTGGTGCGTTTGTCCCCTTAAAAGTGATGGGAGGCCTTAAGAATGGTAGCCAATACCATTCTTCCTTGAATGTAAGGTAGAATAGCAGTGGTGCCATTCTACCCTTCAAGATTTTGGGATGGGAGGCCTTGAGAATGGCATCGGTGCCATTCTCCCCTTTAAGGTGATGGGAAGGCCTTGAGAATGGCAGTGGTGCCATTCTCCCCTTCAATCAAGGTGATGGGAGGCCTTGAGAATGGAATCATTGCCATTCTTCCTTAAATGTAAGAGAGAATGGAGTTCGTGTGATTCCCCCATCAAGGTGATGGGAGGCCTTGAGAATAGCACGAGTTCCATTCTTTCTTTAGTGTAAGGAAAAATGGGAGTGGTGCTATTCTCCCCTTCAAGGGTGATGGGAAGGGACGCCTTGATAATGGCACCACTACCATTCTCCCCTTCAGAGTGATGGGAGGCCGGCCCCATGAGAATGGTAGTGGTGCCATTCCCCCTTCAATCAAAGTGATGGGAGCCCCATGAGAATGGTAGTGGTGCCATTCCCCCTTCAATCAAAGTGATGGGAGCCCATGAGAATGGCACCACTGCCATTCTTCCTTGAATGTAAGGGAGAATGGTAGTGGTGGTGCCATTCTCCACTTCAAGGTGATGGGAGGCCTTGATAATGGCACCACTGCCATTATTCCTTGAATGTAACTATAAGATTCCTCCCCAGCCCCTCAAGATGTCCAGTTTCTTCAATCCCCTTTTCAGAATAATAAAAGATCTTGTTTCTACATGTTTTGGCCTAGAGAGAGAAAATATTCTAGAGAGAGATAATTCAATTTTTAGATATCTTTGGATGTAAAAATATCTTTTCTTATTAAAATAAATTCTCCCAAAATAGAAGTTTAAAAAGAAATTCCTAAGGTGCTTTAGAAATAAGTTATAATGTGCACAAAAGACCTTAGCCTAAGGGTCCAGATTTTCTAAAAATTTTGGATTAAGGTTCTTATGGACCGATAAGATTAATCCAAATGTAGGGGGAGGAGATAAATTGAAGAATAAAAGAAAAAGGCCCCAAAAATGAGTGAATGCTCACATAAGATGAAGAGTGGACTAAGGACCAAAGAAAACAATTTAAAAAACTGAATTTTGACACCTCAGAGTGGGGATCTCCCCTCATGAAGTAGGCACGTTTTTTCTCATCATTACCCCTAATTTTTAATCAATAAAATGAGATATTTCATCTCTCCTCTCTCCTATTTCAAAACTAGCTCCAAAAAGTAAGTTGAACTGACCCAAAAATGGTCAAAAATTGACTAAACTGATCTGGAAAATTCTAGAATCAGTTTGCTTGGTTAGAGGCTCACTTTTTCCTATAAATAGAAGCCTCCCCCTTTGTAAAAGCTTAATGGTGTTTATGTACTGTTACTCTACTCCTGTCTTGAGCCATCTACATTGAATTTCTTAATAATTCAATCGTTTTTGGCCTAATCCTCTCCAAAGTGAATTGGTGGCCACTCTTGCTTCAAACAAGAGTAGAATCCTCAATCCCTCAGGCCAAAGGAGAGCTTACAAGCTTCATGTAAGCTAATTTTCTTACTTATTTACAAATTTTAAATCTATGATTTTCTTGATTTTTATGTTTTGCAATTAATTGAATTAAATTCAAATGCTATGCCTTGATGAAAAGGCCACCCCCTTCTCTTCTTTACATTCCAGCCTTTTTTAATCCTAGAAAGATTAACTAAGAGATTAATTAAACTGTGCTTATTATTTACTCTCTTGAATTTAGAAAATTGTGTAGATTAGAGTTCTATGAATCTAATTTGGGTTAATTTAAGTTAAATAAAGAATGAAAAAAATGAGAAATGGTCAGCTATACAAAGGAGGTTATAGCAAAATTTTCCAAAATTTTGTGGAAAAGAAAGTTTATTTTTATGTTATTCCAAAAGAGTAATTCCCACCATTTTTGCATCTAAAAGAAATATTCTAATTACTCCATGTACATATTCACCTATGAATATGCATGGATATCACTGATATTAAATATTAAATTTGATTTTTATGCATAGAAAGATGCATAAAGGAATTGTTTTTTATTACAAAAGTGTTATTATTATTAAATTTAATTTCTATGCATAGAAAGATGTATAATGAAATTTTTTTTATTATAAAAGGGTTATTCTCATTAAATTTAATTTTTATGCATAGAAAGATGCATAAAGAAATTTTTTAATCACAAAAGTGTTATTCTTATTAAATTTAATTTCTATGCATAGAAAGATGCATAATGGAAATTGTTTTATTATAAAAGTGTTATTCTCAGTAAATTTAATTTTTATGCATAGAAAGATGCATAAAGGAATTCTTTTTATTACAAAAGTGTTATTCTTATTAAAATTGATTTTTATGTATAGAAAGATGTATAAAGGAATTTTTTTATTATAAAAGTGTTATTCTTATTAAATTTAATTTCTTTGCATAGAAAGATGCATAATGGAATTTTTTAATTATAAAAGTGTTATTCTCAATAAATTTAATTTTTATGCATAAAAGATGCATAAAGGAATTCTTTTTATTACAAAAGTGTTATTCTTATTAAAATTGATTTTTATGCATAGAAAGATGCATAAAGGAATTCTTTTTATTGCAAAAGTGTTATTCTTATTAAAATTGATTTTTATGCATAAAAACGTGCATAAAGGAATTTTTTTATTATAAAAGTGTTATTCCCATTGAAGTTGATTTTTATGCATAAATAGATGCATAAAGAATTTTTATATCAAAATTAGACTTCTCTTAAATTCTATGTTTAAATTTTATGAGTATTTGATAAATGAATAATTAAATACTCTAAGAGAGAAATTTCTATCGTTTTATATTCACACGGATTGTAAAAAGAAAATTCAGGAAATCTATCGAGATCAAAATATTCAAATAAATGATTAATTTATTCCTCATTGGAATTCATAACTAATTTAGAAATCAGTCAATGATACTTTTCCTTCTATCTGGTTTATTGAGGTGAAGAATAGTTTAATCTCTTGAACCCGTTAGAAAATTTGTTAAGAAAATAAAAAAGGTGGAATCGTCCCCGTTTTTCGAGCAAGGAAAATTTTCCCGGTTTGGGTTTCGGAATGACCACCAGATTAGTCTCATGTCCGGAGATTTGAGGGCAAGGCCTCGATTGGGAAACCCTGCCCTGCGCAAGAGGAAGCTACTTCCGCTGTGCTAGCAAACGGGAATCCGGTGTGCATGGAGGGGACAGAGGGGTTCCACAGCTAGTATTAGAGCACTGTTGTAAACTTACAAAACAGCAGCAGAAATTGCCTAAAAATTTAAAGTAAATCTGGGAAATAATGTTTTCACTTGTTAAGATTATGCTGAAATGAACTTCATAAATTAAAAACTGAACTGGATTTTTAGATGGATACCCCAAATTTGTCTAGCATTCTTGGACTCTCCGAGAGTCAAGATATGATCGCCTTTGCCTTCGAAAATCTCATCAACTCCGCTACAACCCGAGAAAGCAGAGTGAGACTCGCTCGTCACTTTGAGGATCTATACTTCCCTTATCTAATAGAGCGACGTCAGCATATGTGGTTCTCTGGAGGGTGAAGTATTAACGTCAGTACCAATCAACGACAGAGACTCAGACCAAATTTCTTGCTAACCATGATCTTGATAAGGCTAGGAGTTATTCATTATATACAACTCTATAATCACTCACCCTGGAATTTTAGAATTTCTTACCATATTTTTAGACTTCTTAGCTGCTTTATTCCTAGGAGAAGAATTACAACACCATTATCAGTGGGATGAATCGTGTATATCATAGCATGCCTCCATTGCATTATCGTCTTTTTATGCGTACGCGATTGAGGCGGTGACTTTTGGAGCCGAGACGCTCTATGTATATATCAAAAACTTTTGATAATAAATGATGTTTTGTAAAAGATTCAAAATTGTTTTGGTGGTTGTGAATATTGGTTAATAAAATTATCAGAGTGAATCTTGTTTTCAAGAATTATGATGGAATATTTATTTGTTTAAGAAATAAATCTCAAAAATTAAATAGTCATAAATCTGTTAACAAAGTTAAGTTGACAAAAATATTATTTTGTTAGAATCATAAGGCGCGTGGCCCATGCTAGGCAGCCAGATCCTCTTACCGATGATGAAGAGTTAGATCTGGACGTTCGTAAAGCCCTACACGGATCCCAACCTTGTCCCTTCAAGGGTGAAGGGGAATAGTTAGGAGAAGGAGTGGAAAAATGGATTAAGGCAATGGAAGAGTATTTTGATGTAACAAATTATAACGAGAGGAGCAAGATGGCTCTTGCCAAATTGAAAATTGTGGGGATGGCCAGGGTCGCATGGAGGAACCATTGCGAGACAAACCGTCTCGACCGAAATACCCAGACCTGGTCACATCTTAAAGCTTACCTCAGAAAGAGGTTCTATCCTCCGGGCTTCCTGGAAACCAAAATGAATGAGTTCTTAGAACTAAAGCAGGATAGCCAAACGACTGAAGAATACCATTCTTCTTCCTCAAATATTCTCCACTTTTGGATGAAGAGCAACTGATGGTGGCCAGATTCATTCGAGGGATGAAACAGCCATTGGACACTTTAGTAAAAAATGCCAAACCAATCTCAATGGCAAAAGCTATCAGAATAGCAAAGGACTTTGCCAAAGCATTTGTTGTGTTAAGGTCCCACACCGAAGCCTGTACCCTCAAACTTTAAAAGATTCCAAACCCCGGGAAGTGCTTTAAACTTTCCACCCCCAAAGAGGCAGTAAGGCCCTAATCAGAATCAAGATGCTGGGAGATTCAGAAGTAAAGGAAGATCCTTCCCTCAAAACACTTTCTCAGGAGCCCCACCTCTTTCAACAAGGATTCAGAGGGATGAGCTTAAAAGTGAGAACAAGAGTTTTGGGTGTCAGGGTTTCGGTCACTAGCTTAAAGACTGCCCGCGACTCCTGCCATGTCAAGAGGACATGGAAGTCAAGGACCTAGAGTGCAGAGACCAGCCCCAGGGTCCGTCTCGCCAAAATCAGGGCAATCCCAGGAGGACTCCAGCTCAACCATTTGCCTCTGTTCATAGTAGTCTCAGAACTCCCTCCCAAAACTGGGGTAACCAAAGAGAAAAAGTTCTGCCCCAATCTGCCGCGCAGCAGCCAGAGCAGGTACGATAGCAGAAGTAGTGGAAGAGAAATTCATGTAAGCTAGAAATCCTACTTTTTCTTTATTCCTTTTAATGGTTTTCTAATTTTTGTTTTGTTTAAAATGAAAAATGATGTTATGCCTTGTTGGAAAGGCTTTCCCCCTCTCTTCATTATTGAATTCAACCCTTCTTTATCCTAGTTATGTAATCAAACTGTTAGAATTAAACTTTTCATATTGTTTCTCTTTTAAAAGTGAAATTTAATTAGTTTAGAATGCTTTAAACCAATTGGGATAATTTTTAAGTAACTTGAGGATAGAAAAATTTGAAAAATGGTCAGCCATACAAAGGAGGTTATGGCAAAATTTTCTTAAATTTTGTGAAATAAGTGTTATCTTTTATTATTCAAAAAGAGTAATCCCCCTCGTTTGTGTATTCTAAAAGTGTTATTTTCATTCTATGCATAGTAGAAATATTTTTATTATAAAAGTGTTATTTCTATTAAAATTAAATTCTATGCATAGAAAGATGCATATTGGATAATATCTTTTTATTATAAAAGAGTGATTTTCATTAGACTTAAATTCTATGCATAGAAAGATGCATATTAGATATTTGTTTATTATAAAAGTGTGCTTTTCATTAGATTTAAATTCTATGCATAGAAAGATGCATATTTGAAAATATTTTTATTATAAGAGTGTTACTTTCATTAAAATTAATTTTTATGCATAAATAGATGCATAAAAGATTTTTTTTATTATAAAAGTGTTACTTTCATCAAAATTGATTTTTATGCATAAATAGATGCATAAAAGAATTTTTTAATTATAAAAGTATTAGTTTCATCAAAATTGATTTTTATGCATAAATAGATGCATAAAAGATTTTTTTAATATAAAAGTGTTACTTTCATCAAAATTGATTTTTATGCATAAATAGATGCATAAAAGATTTTTTTTAATTATAAAAGTGTTACTTTCATCAAAATTGATTTTTATGCATAAATAGATGCATAAAAGATTTTTTTTAAAATTATAAAAGTGTTACTTTCATCAAAAATGATTTTTATGCATAAATAGATGCATAAAAGAATATTTTTTTAATTATAAAAGTGTTACTTTCATCAAAATTGATTTTTATGCATAAATAGATGCATAAAAGAATTTTTTTATTATTATAAAAGTGTTACTTTCATCAAAATTAATTTTTATGCATAAATGCATAAAAGGATTTTCTTTTATATAAGAGTGTTATTTCCATAGAAGTTGGATTTTATGCATAAATAGATGCATACAAAATTTTTATATCAAAATAAGAGTTCTCTTTAATCCTATGAATATTGTTAAATGAATAAGTAAATACTCTGTAAAATTCTACCGTTTCATATTCTCTAGGATGGTAATGAGAAAACTCAGAAAAACTATCAAAGTTGAAATTTTAGATAAATAATTAATTTATTCCTCATAGGAATTCGTGATTAGTTTTGAATTCAGTTAAGCAAATACTCAATGAATGAAATTCAGTAAAGTAGTAATTTAAATATTACCCTTCGAGAAAGATAGTTCAGGGGGAGAACCTTTCCAGACTCAAACCCTGAATCAGACTATGACCAAGACATAACTCCTTCGTCAATTTCAAGAAAAGACGATGTGACCAGTCTTCAGGAAAATTCACTCAAATCACCCACCAAATCTGAAATCAAGTTAAGACCCTTTGATTTTGATCTGAGGATCAAGGTTACAGAATTCAAGAAATTCTTTTGGAATTCAGACCTGTGATCTAGAAGTATTGGGATACGGATTTAAGATATACTCGTTGTATTCAAAAGAAAATCAAAACTGAAAACTTGCATAGAAACCCTGTTTTTCTTAAAGGACTGTCTTATGCTAGAATGCTGGAGGGAGCATTTGGTATATGTGTTTTTCTAAGGGAAGTTCGGTTGCAACAGCTGGTGGGGAGTATTCAAAGGAGGACGGCTCATGCGCGGCAAAAACCTGCTCAGGTCTTGACCAGCCTTGGTATAGTGAAAAATGGTGTGCTTTTGGTACTGGGCGAGGGCCGACGAAGCGGTCCCTGAGTGAAGTGCCAGGACACCTAAGGAGGATCCTTAAGGGTTCTGACCAGGCGATGGATGGGCTCGCGGTGCTTAGGACACCCATGTGTATGTCAAGGAAGATATATATTATATGATGGACCAATGTTTATTGTAATCTATTACTGGATCTCCTTGTTGACCAGCTGGTCTCAACAACGGAGAGCCTAGAGTGATACTGTTTTTTGTGATGGGAAACAAGGATTGGATGGAATTTTTGAGCTATGACATCTGTAACCAATAATTGTTTGTCAATGGATTGTTTTATAAGTTAAAGTTTAAAGAGGAGTGTGTGCGTATCTGTATTCTAAAGGCAAAAGTTAAGAAAGGCATTCAATTATGGGTGGGTGAGTACTTGTCTGGTTCTACCAATTCCACTGGTTGGGCGGTGGCTAACCCATGGGCCGGATGGGGTTAGGCTGGAATCATTAGAGTTTTAATAATAAAATTGATTATAATAGGAATACGTTTAGAACTCGAATAGTTAAATAAAAGCCTGAAGACTTCTCTAATGAATAGATCAATGGCTGTGCCTGATTCAATTAGGAAAAAAGCGTTGATCCCTTCAAGTTAAGTTTGTAATATTTTCCCTTCTATCTAGTTTATTCAGATAATTCATCCCGGTTCAGTATCTTGACTTCGTTAGAAAAATTCGTTAAGAAAAAAAAATGGTGGAATCATTCCGGTTTTCCGGGCATGGGAAATTCTTCCCGATTTTGGTTTTTGAAATGACTACCAGCTTAGTCTCGTGCCCAGACATTGCCCCGAATGGGAAATTCTGTCCCGCGTATGAGGGAGCTGCTTCCGCTTGCCAGCAGCTACTACCAGGAATCCGATGTTCGGAGGGGGCAGTGGGATCTCATAGTTTGTATCAAAGCCCTGTTGCAAATTTACGTAACAGCAACAGAAATTGCTTAAAATTTTAAAGTAAATCTGGGAAATAATGTTTTTGCTTGTTAATATTATGTTGAATGAACTTCAAAAATTGAAAACTCATAAATCAAATTGGAAATTTATAGATGGATACCCCGAATCTATCTGGCATTCCTGAACTCTCCTAGAGTCAGGATATGATAGCCTTTGCATTCGAGCACCTCATCAACTCTGATATGACCCGAGTAAGCAAAGTGAGACTCGCACGCCATTTTGAAAGTCTTTACTTTCTTGATCCTATTGAGCGACGTCGGTATATGTGGTTCTTTGGAGGACGATGTATTAATATCAGTACCAGCATGAGAGGCTCAGGCAAAATATTTCCTTAGCCATGATTCTGATAAGGCTAGGAAGTTCAGCATGTACAACTCTTTGATCATTCACCCAAGAACTTCAGAATTTCATGCCGAGTTTTTAGGCTTCTTAGCCGCTTTATACCTAGAAGTAGAATTACAGCACCTCTTTCTGTAATGAATCGTGTGTACCATGGCATGTCTCCTTCGTAGTTTTGCTTCTTTATGCGTACGCGATTGAGGTAGTCATTTTGGGAGCCATGATGCTCTATGTATATATCTCAAACTTTTGATAATAAACGATGTTTTGCAAAAAAATTCCAAATTGTTTTCATGATTGTGAATATGGTTAATAAAATTATCAGAGTAAATCTTGTTTCAAGAAGTATGATGAAATAATTATTTGTTTAAAGATAAATCTCAAAAATTAAATAATCTTAAATCTGTTGTCAAAGTTAAGCTGACAAAAATCTCGTTTTGTCAAAGTCATGGGGCGCGCGGCCCGTGCAAGGCAACCAGATCCTCTATCCGATGAGGAAGAGTTAGATCCGGATGTTCGTAAAGCCCTGCACAGATCCCAACCTGGTCCCTTCAAGGGTGAAGGGGAATAGTTAGGTGAAGTAGTGGAAAAGTGGATTGAGGCTATGGAAGAATACTTCTACAATGAGAGAAGCAAGATAGCTCTCACCCAGGTTAAAGATTGTGGAAACAGCCAGGGTCGCTTGGAGGAATCACTGCGAGACTAACCATCTCGACCGAAATACCCAGACCTGGACCGATCTTAAAGCTTACCTCAGAAAGAGGTTTTGTCATCCGGGCTTCCTTGAAACTAAAATGAATGAGTTCTTGGAACTAAGGCAGGATAGCCGGACAATTGATGAGTACCATTAGGCCTTTGCCCTTCTCCTCAAATATTCCCCGTGCAATTGGATGAAGAGCAGCTGATGGCCAGATTCATTCGAGGAATGAACGAGCCATTGGACACCTTAGTGAAGAATGCCAAACCTCTCTCAATGGCCAAAGAAGTAAGAATGGCAAAGGACTTTGCCAAGGCCTTTGTTGTTAAGGTCCCGCCAAAACCAGCACCCTCTAACTTTAAAAGATTCCAAACCCCGAGAAGTACTTCAAACTTTCCTCCCCCAAAGAGGCAACAAGGCGGCCCAAATCAGAATGAGGATACTGGGAGATTCACAAGTGAAGGAAAACCCTTCCCACAGAACACTTTCTCAGGAGCCCCACCTCTTTTAAGGATTGAGAGGGATGAGCTCAGAAGTGAGAACCGGTGTTTTGGATGTCAGGGTTTTGGTCACCAGCTGCCTGAAAGACTACGCGACTCCTGCCATGTCAAGGGGACAGGGAAGTCAAGGATCGAGAGTGCAGAGACCAACCCCTTCCAATCAGTCAAATCATCTCGTCAAAATCAAGGCAATCCCAGGAGAACTCCAGCTCATCCATCTGCCTTTGTCTAGAGTAGCCTTAAAACTCCTTCCCAAAACTGGGGCAACCAAAGAGAAAGAGTTCTGCCTCAGACTGCAGACAGCAGCCAGAGCAGTCACAATAGCAGAAGTAGTGGAACAGGATAGAGGACAGAGTTATGCAGCAATTGAAAACCAAGGGCCAAACTGTCAATTCTCCGTCATCCATACTCTAGCTGAGTATCAGGGTAAGCCTTTTAACCTTTTGATTGATTCAGGCAGTACTCATTCATTTATTTCCCCTGGATGCTTGCGTAAGCTAGTCTTAAATCACAAATCAGGGAAACCTATGCAAGTTGAATTGGCCAGTGGGAAGATTCTTTTCACTCACCTTGAGACAGATCGTATTCAGTTCAATCTAGATGGGAATTTAACTGACTGTCAGTTTAGAGTTATACCTTTGGGAGTTTTCAATGGGATCCTTAGAATGGATTGGCTCCACAAAAATCAAGCTGACATTCACTGTCATAATGGAACCATTTCCTTCCGTGACCTTTACGAAAATAAAGTTCAAGGAACCGGAATTTCAGGATCCCCAAGTCTACAATTAGTAAAAGCTTCTAAGTTACTAAAAGGACTTAGAAAGAAGCAGCTCATTTATGTTGTCAAAATGAATCTAGTAGACTCAAAGTTAAAAGCTAAAGAACCTGAATGGTTAAGTGATTATGATGATTTATTCCCAGCAAAATTAACAGAGATGCCTCCAATTTGGGAAGTAGATCATGTGATAGAATTGATCCCCGGAGCTCAGCCCCAGTGGCCCTGTGCACGTACAAAATGCCAGTTCTTGAAGCCATCGAACTCAAGGAACAGCTTAGATAGCTATTAAAACAAGGGTTTGTAAGACCCAGTGTTTCACCTTGGGGTGTGCCAGTTCTCTGTCAGAAAAAGAAAGATGGAACGCTAAGACTCTGTGTGGACTACAGAGGTCTCAATCAGCTGCTGACAGTTGAGAATAAGTATCCTATCCCCAGAATTGATGAGCTTCTAGATAGGCTAAGTGGAGCCCAGATCTTCACAAAGATAGATCTCAAATCAGGGTATTATCAATCAGGATTAATGAGCAAGATATCCGAAAGACAGCCATCAATACTCGGTATGGGCATTATGAATTCACTGTCATGCCATTTGGATTGACAAATGCCCCAGCTACATTCAATCGCGTAATGCAGGACATTCTCAGAGAATACTTGGATGATTTTGTTCTTGTTTTCTTTGATGATATTTTGATTTACTCAAAGAATGCAGCTGACCATGAAGCTCATATCAAAAAAGTTCTTGAGATTCTAGGAAGCACCAAAAGAGCAAATGCACTTTCTCTGCTGACCATGTTGAATACTTGGGCTTTTTGGTATCCAAAGATGGAATTTCTCTAGATTCTGCCAAAGTCCAAGCAATCATAGATTGGACTAAACCAAAAACAGTGAAAGAAGTCAAGGGATTCTTAGGATTGACTGGTTGGTATAGAATTTTTATACCAAAGTATGCTCTCATAGCTTCCCCCTTGACTAATCTTCTCAAGAAGAATATCATGTTTCAATGGTCTGCTAGGCGCCAGAGTGCTTTTGATAAGCTGAAGAGCGCCTTGGTAACCAATCCCATTTTAAAGTTGTCAGATTTCTCGCTACCCTTTGAGGTAGTAAAAACTGATGCTAGTGGTTTTGCCCTGGGAGGTGCACTCATGCAGGAAGGTAATGCAGTGGCCTATGAATCCTAGACCCTGCAGGAATTTGATTTTGAAATCAAGTACCGCCCAGGCAAAGAAAATGTGGTAGCAGATGTCCTCAGTAGAAAAGCCTCTTTGCTTGCAATCACAATGGTATAAAATCCATTGATTAATGAAGCAAGAGAGAAGATCATGTAGGATAGATTCTTTGGCCCTTACAACTCCATCTTCGTGGGGTAATTGACAGACTAACCAAAGTTTCCCATCTGATTCTAGTAAAAGAAACCTACACTGCAGTGGATGTGGCCAGAGTGTTCCTCAAGGAAATCTTCAGATTGCATGGCCTACCTAGGATAATAGTAAGTGATCGAGATCCCAAATTCACGTCAAGATTCTGGACTGCATTCTTTGAAGCAGTAGGAACTTTCTTGGATCTCAGCATAGCTTACTACCCCGAGACCGATGGTCAAACAGAAAGGGTGAACCAAATAATCGAAGATATACTTCGGTCATGCTGTGGGCAGGGAACCCAAGAAGTGGCTAAGCTATTTGCATCTAGTCGAATTTACCTACAATGCTTCTTATCACCGAAGTATTGGGATGAGCCCTTTCAAAGCTCTGTATGGACAAGACTGCCGAACACCATTAACTTGGTCCGACCCTTGATTAGGGTTGAGATGTCCAGAGATAGATGCTTGATGACATGGAGCAGCAGATGCAGTCAATCCGCAAGGATATAAAAGCTGCCCAGGATAGAGAGAAGCAATATGTAGATAAGAAGAGGCCAGACAAAAAATTTGAAGAAGCAGATATGGTCTTCATTTGAGTACGCCCCAAAAGAAGTTCTCTATCCCTTGGGAAGTACAAGAAGTTATCCCCTAGATACTGTGGGCCATATCTGATTACAAAGAAAGTAGGTGACTTAGCCTATGAACTTCTTCTGCCTCCTCATATCAAAGTACATAATGTATTTCATGTCAGCCTACTTAAGAAGTATGTACGGAGCCCGAATCATGTGCTTAATGATGAACTTTTAACTTCCTCAACCCAAGGGCAGATGGAACTCCAACCTGAAGAAATTCTTGATATTCGAGAGAAGGTTCTTAGGAATAGAATTCTGAGAGAATTATTAGTCAAATGGAAGTTCTATCCTTTTGAAGACGCCACCTGGGAGAAAGAAGCCAAACTGATGTTGGACTACCCCCAATTTTCGAGATGAGGACATCACGTTTTTCAAGTGGGAGAGGATGTAAGATTCCTACCCAGCCCCTCAAGATGTCCAGTTTCTTCCCCTGTAATCAATCCCCTTTTCAGAATAATAAAAGATCTTGTTTCTACATGTTTTGGCCTAGAGAGAGAAAATATTCTAGAGAGAGGTAATTCAATTTTTAGATATCTTTGGATGGAAAAATATCCCTTCTTATTAAAATAAATTTCCCCAAAATAGAAGTTTAAAAAGAAATTCCTAAGGTGCTTTAGAAATAAATTATAATGTGCACAAAAGAACTTAGCCTAAGGGTCCAGATTTTCTAGAAATTTTGGATTAAGGTTCTTATGGACAGATAAGATTAATCCAAATGTAGGGGGAGGAGATAAATTGAAGAATAAAAGAAAAAGCCCCCAAAAATGAGTGAATGCTCACATAAGATGAAGAGTGGACTAAGGACCAAAGAAAACAATTTAAAAAACTGAATTTTGACACCTCAGAGTGGGGATCTTCCCTCATGAAGTAGGCACATTTTTTCTCATTATTACCCCCAATTTTTAATCAATAAAATGAGATATTTCATCTCTCCTCTCTCCTATTTCAAAACTAGCTCCAAAAAGTAAGCTGAACTGACCCAAAAATGGTCAAAAATTGACTAAATTGATTTGGAAAATTCTAGAATCAGTTTGCTTGGTTAGAGGCTCACTTTTTCCTATAAATAGAAGCCTCCCCCTTTCTAAAAGCTTAATGGTGTTTATGCACTGTTACTCTACTCTTGTCCTAAGCCATCTACATTGAACTTCTTAATAATTCAATTGTTTTTGGCCTAATCCTCTCCAAAGTGAATTGGTTGGCCACTCTTGCTTCAGACAAGAGTAGAATCCTCAATTCTTCAAGCCAAAGGAGAGCTTACAAGCTTCATGTAAGCTAATTTTCTTACTTATTTATAAATTTTAAATCTATGGTTTTCTTGATTTTTATGTTTTGCTGTTAATTGAATTAAATTCAAATGCTATGCCTCGATGAAAAGGCCACCTCCTTCTCTTCTTCACATTCTAACCTTTCTTAATCCTAGAAAGATTAACTAAGAGATTAATTAAAATCTTCTTATTGTTTACTCTCTTGAATTTAGAAAATTGTATAGATTAGAGTTCTATGAATCTAATTTGGGTTAATTTAAGTTAAATGAAGAATGAAAAAAATGAGAAATGATCAGCCATACAAAGGAGGTTATGGCAAAATTTTTCAAAATTTTGTGGAAAAGAAAGTTTATTTTTATGTTATACCAAAAGAGTAATTCCCACTATTTTTGCATCTAAAAGAAATATTCTAATTACTCCATGTACATACTCACCTATGAATATGCATGGATATCACTTATATTAATTATTAAATTTGATTTTTATGCATAGAAAGATGCATAAAGGAATTTGTTTTTATTACAAAAGTGTTATTCTTATTAAATTCAATTTCTATATGCATAGAAAGATGCATAATGGAATTTTTTTAATTATAAAAGTGTTATTCTCATTAAATTCAATTTTTATGCATAGAAAGATGCATAAAAGAATTTTTTTATTACAAAAGTGTTATTCTTATTAAATTTAATTTCCATGCATAGAAAGATGCATAATGGAATTTTTTTATTATAAAAGTGTTATTCTCATAAAATTTAATTTTTATGCATAGAAAGATGCATAAAGAAATTCTTTTTATTACAAAAGTGTTATTCTTATTAAAATTGATTTTTATGCATAGAAAGATGCATGAAAGAATTTTTTATTATAAAAGTGTTATTCTTATTAAATTTAATTTCTATGCATAGAAAGATGCATAATGGAATTTTTTATTATAAAACTGTTATTCTCATAAAATTTAATTTTTATGTATAGAAAGATGCATAAAGGAAATCTTTTTATTACAAAAGTGTTATTCTTATTAAAATTGATTTTTATGCATAGAAAGATGCATAAAGGAATTTTTTATTATAAAAATGTTATTCCCATTGAAGTTGATTTTTATGCATAAATAGATGCATAAAGAATTTTTATATCAAAATTAGAATTCTCTTAAATTCTATGTTTAATTTTTATGAGTGTTTGATAAATGAATAATTAAATACTCTAAGAGAGAAATTTCTATCGTTTTATATTCACACGGATTGTAAAAAGAAAATTCAGGAAATCTATCGAGATCAAAATATTTAGATAAATGATTAATTTATTCCTCATTGGAATTCATAACTAATTTAGAAATCAGTTAAGTGAATATTTAAAGAAAGAAATTCAGTAAAATAGTAATTAAATTATCAAACCTTTTCGAGAAATATAGTTCACGAAAAACCTTATTCGACTCGAACCATGAATCAGACTATGACCAAGACCAAACTCTTCCGTCAGTTTTGAGGAAAGAAGGTGTGACTAGTTTAGAAAAATACACTGTAAGAAAGCATTATGGGCCCAAGGCCATGGACAACTAGTAAGTAGGTGTGAACTCTTGGGTGGAGTATAAATACCAATGTAAATGGGATTATGGCTCATTCATGATAATGTTATTTGTTCCAAGAATCAATGGTGAGCTTCTCCCGTGAGATGCTAAGTGGTGACTCCTTCATGAGCCACTCCCTTGGTGAGGGACTAACCCACCCCTGTTACTTTCTTTCATTGGTATCAGAGCATGGCTTTTGATCCATGATTTTTAATTTTTCTTTTCTTCTTCTCATTTCGTGAAATTTCTGCTTCATTTGATTCATGGGGGAAGGGGATATGGCTAAGGTAGAGTTTGTGATTCAAATCTGAGCACATGGACCTATTTTTTTTTGGAATGAGTGGACCAAATTGGGGAAAATTTCTAATCTTGATTAGCAGTTGTTAATCAAAAACGTTTTTTGTTTGGGAGCTTTCTTGCAAACCCTAGCCATGGAATCTCAACATGAGCAAAGGGCATTGAGTCTCTCATGTATCTAGCAATGTTTTATGAAGTATTTCACCTATTTTCCATGAGCAATGGGGCTCCCAATGTGGCTGAAAATCACTACCAAAGCTGCCCACGTTTTTCACCAAAGTGACCCTAATCTTCATCTCCTTCAACAAATTCAAGCATTAAGGCTTCCCGGGTGACATTGGTGAGTTACTCCATCACTTCCTTACAATTTTGAAGCATTCTTTCAAGCTATGGAGTGAATTAGGGTTTTATTACACATAAAACCCCCATTTTCAGAAATTGGACTTTAATCATGGCCATTCATGCTGCTCTTTATGCATTATGAATGCTTGAATGCTACACATAGCCATTCAATGCTATGCCTTGCATATTGGCATAAGTGAGCATAGCTTTGGGCACATTTGGGGGATTGAATAAAATGTTTTGGGTTGGAAGCCTGCTTTTTGGTGACACCGTTTTCCATTGCCGGTTGCACGTTTTTGGTCATAACTCTCTCATACGAACTCCGTTTTTAGAGTTCTAGTACTCAAAACGACCGGCTCGTCGTCCTCTTCGAGACGAGCTATAGGTCTTGAGGTGCAGGATTCAGCAAGTGCTCTCTGTTTTCACTTTTGTACTGGATTTTCTAGTCCCGAGCGGGAACTCGCGCCCAGAACGCGACCCGAGTACACCGCTTCATAACACTTGGATGTTGTTGATGTATGTGGAAATGTATTGGCATTGCCATGAGTGGATGTGATGAAGGAAGCACTATGAACCATGTATTATGATATGAATGAGCATGAGTCATGCTATAAATCAATTGTAAGTCAACTCTACTCATTCATTTGAGCTTGTAACCACATTCCACTCACGATTGTACCCCACTTTATTCCTAGAATCTAGAATGAAGTAAGGGTACCTTGGCATTTGGAGGAGAGGCCAAGGGGAGAATGTCTTGAATCTTCCTTGCCGTTAGTGCCAGGTAACGCGGTAAGGAAGAGGATTAGGTACTTGGTGGTAAAGAAATGGCCTCAACCTTCACCTTGGATGTAAACTTGGTGAAGGGGTGAGAAGTGCTTGGCCGGGAGATCGGCAAGCATCGACGCGCTTCATCGACCACTTCATTCGACTTGAGCAAACAAGCAAATCCTCTACATCGACTTCTTATGCAAAAGGACAAAATTGATGCCATAAGGTCACATGCTCAGATGGAAAAATGATTGAGGATTGATTTGCTTACAGTGGTCAAATGCATAAGGATTTTAATACTTGATTGAGATGCTTTGATTTGATTGAGATTTGGTGCAAAAAGAGGGGAGACTATGGCAAAATTTTTGCAAAATTTACCTACTTGCAGCCAGGACAAATCCTTGAATTTCTAGGGTTTTTCAAAAGCTTTTCAAATCTATCCTGAAAGCCCTTCAATCTACCTAAAAACCTCTTTCAAACAAGCTAAAGATCACTCAAATCGGAGTAGTATTGAGCGGTCAAAGTCAAGAGTTGACTTTCAGCTAGAATAGTTGACTGGTCAAAGGCTGTTGACTTTTTCAAATCTATTTTTGGGGATCCTTACTCATCTCGTCAAGAGCTTCGCATCGATATAAAGATCACCCAAATCGGATAAGAATTGAGCGGTTAACATCAAGAGTTGACTTTTAGTCGGTATAGTTGACTGGTCAAAGGCTGTTGACTTTTTCAGATCTGTTTTTGGGGATTCTTATTTGTCTCGTCGAGAGCTTCGCGTTGATATAAAGATCACCCAAATCGGATACCGTTTGAATAGAGAAAAAAAAAATCAAGTAAGTGGTCTTTGCAAAGGGGGATCAATTAAGCGCATGGAAATGACTAGAGGAGGTCAAAACAAGGGAGCCCGGAATGAAAATGATCAAAGACAACCGGAAGCAATGATGGCAACGAGTTCATCAACGAGAAATGAAGAAAGTTCAACCATAAAAGCACCATCTCCAGATGAATCTCAGCCAATGGAAATGCCTCAATCTTTGGGAACTACTCCGCTAACAGTGGACATGATGTTAATGGCTATGGAGAGTATGTTTCAAAGGATTGAAAATAACCAAACAAATCGGCAACAACAATTTGGTGAACACCTCATGGAACGGTTCGACAAGCGACACCACTACCTGGATGACGTGATGCAAAGAGGGTTAAAAGACTTGGAGAAAGCCATTAGTGCATTGGCTCCTCTCAAGCTCAACCAAGAAGCCGATATGAATGCAATGGATGGTGTACATTATGATGCCAAACATGATGGAAAGCCTTCTATGCCAGAAGAGAACAAAGTAAGACAAATGATGCCACCTCAAATGATGCCACATTCTTCTTACATGGACAAGGGCAAGAGACCTATGGGTGATGCTTCTTATGAGAGATCCAATGCCAGTATTCCAAGAACTTCATCCTTTATGCAAGATGCAAGAAGAGGGTATGAACAGAAGGGATTTAAAGATGCAGGTGATTGGCAATTGGAAGATGAGCAAATGCATAGACACTTGGGTGAAGGAAGAGGATTTGATGATCCAAGAGCATGGCAGAGGGGTTCAAGAATGCATGGTGATTTTAACAATGCTGTGAAGGACAAAATCATATTTAATAAGTTCAAAGGAGAATCAAATTCTATCGAAGACTTTGAAGAGTGGGTTAACAAGATGGATCTCTACTTCGAAATCAGCCCAAGGAGCGAGATTGCCAAAGTCTACTTTGCCTCACTTCATCTTGAAGGTTTTGCTCACACTTGGTGGAGGAGGAAGCAATCTCATGGTTATGTCATCACTACTTGGGAAGAATTCAAGAATGACATGGCAGAAGAGTTTACTTCTCGCATGCAAAGGGACAATCACATTGTGGAATGGGACAAGCTAGAGCAAATCACTACCGTGAAGGAATATTCTCATAAGTTTCTAAAGCTTCTATTATACTTGGACGACTTTGATGAGCATTATCTTGTTGTTAAGTATATAAGGGGCTTGAAAGCTCCTATTGGTGGTGATGTCAAGTCTCATGAACCCGCCACTTTGAAGAAGGCAATGATGCTTGCAGAAATTCATGAAGAGAAGTACTTGACAAAGTGGGCTAGCAAAGGGAATATCAAAGGGGAAGTGATCACAAGGACTGACATGGGTTCTCATGCAAACACAAGACCTAACCTTCCAAGATTTCCTACCGTGTATGGTAGAGGGTCTAATAGACTTCCATTTAAACCACCATTTATGTCCAACAAAGCTACATACAATGAGTCCAAGCCAGCAAATGGGGGTTCAAAAAGCAAGGTTATCAAGGAGGACCGTTTGCATGAAATGAGGCTCAAAGGTCTATGTTTCAAATGTGGAGAAAAATGGAACAAAAATCACTTCAAAGTATGCAAATCCAAGGATATGTCCATAAGCTACATTATCACTGAGGACAATGCTAATCATGAGGAGGAGGAATTCCTTGAATGCAATGATGCCTTAGGATGGGGAGATCCTCATGAGGGTGGAGGTTCTCATGATGATGGTTTTGATGAAGAAAATCCCGAGTTTCCTTTTGATCCGGGTGGGAAACTAAAGTTTGCTCATGACAAAATGGATGATGGGATGCCTCTATGCGTGTGGGATGAAGACAATAGTGCACATACTACCTTGTGTACAATCTCTCATGATGCTTATGCGGGAAGTAAGGGTGCCAACACATTGAGATTGAAGATCAAGGTGAATGGGAGAACAGCATATGCACTCATTGATACTGGAAGCACGCATAGTTTTGTCAATAAAAGGTCTTTGAACACTCTCAAAATGCAACCAACTTCTTTACCAAACAAGCACATGGTGCAAGTGGCCAATGGTGATTCAATGAGTTGCAATATGAAGTGTCAAAGTACAGAATTGGAGTTGTCCAAGAACTACTCTTGCAAAGTTGATCTTTTGGTGATTGAGTTGGGACCAATTGACATAGTACTTGGATGTGATTGGCTGTCCACTTTGAACTCTTTTACCATGAACTTACAGAAAAGTTTCATGAGTTTTGTGCATCATGGAAGGGTTATTACATTGAATGGAATGCAAGGGTCCAAGCTCTTCATGATCAATGCTACTCAAATGAAGAAAGAGTTCAAGAAAGAGGGCTATGTTTATGTACTACAGCTTTGCAAAGAGGAAGATAATAGCAAAAAGGATTGCATCGAAAATGTGGACATGGTTAAGCTACTCAAGGATTATGAAGATGTGTTTACCATGCCAAAATCAATGCCGCCAAAGAGGAGTGTTGATCATGCTATTGATTTGGAACCAAATGCCAAACCAATCAACAAGCCTCCCTATCGTTTGTCAAAGGTTGAAAAGGAAGAGGTGGCAAAGCAAGTCAAAGAACTCATTGACATGGGATGGGTTGAACCAAGTCAATCTCCTTTTGCTTCTCCGGTGCTACTTGTGAAGAAAAAGGATGGTACTTTTCGCATGTGCATTGATTACCGTGATTTGAATAAGATCACCATCAAAAATCGATTTCCAATACCAAGGGTGGATGATCTTTTGGATGAGTTGAAGGGTGCCACATGCTTTTCAAAGATTGATTTGCGTTCCGGATACCATCAAATAAGGATGAAAAGTGGTGATGAGTTCAAAACAGCATTTCGTACAGAAAGGGGTCTTTACCAATTCATGGTTATGCCGTTTGGATTATGCAATGCACCGGCAACTTTTCAAGCATTGATGAACAAAGTGCTTCAACCTTTCCTCTACAAGTTTGCATTGGTCTTTTTCGACGACATACTTATCTATAGCAAAGATGAGGAAGTGCATTTGAAGCACGTGAAAGAGGTTTTGGAGGTCTTGAGGCAAAACAAGTTGTATGTTAAGGAGACAAAATGTACCTTCATGGCACATGAGGTGGAATATTTGGGTCACATTGTGAGCAAGGATGGCATTTGTGTGGATCCAAAGAAAGTGGAATGTATTAGGAATTGGCCGGTTCCTTCAAACACTACTCAATTGAGGGGATTTTTGGGGTTATCTTCATTCTATAGGCGCTTTATTGCCCACTATGCAGAAATTGCAGCCCCAATGACGGATAAATTGAAGAAGGAAACCTTCTTTTGGGATGCCATTGCCAACAAAAGCTTTGAAGATATGAAGAAGATGCTCACATCAGCACCTATTTTGGTATGTCCAGACTTCACCAAACCTTTCACAATAAGGGCGGATGCAAGTGGAAGAGGGATTGGTGCGGTACTTTACCAAGACCATGGAGTCATTGCTTATGAAAGTAGAAAGCTGAATGACAAAGAAAGAGAACTCCATGTGTATGAGCAAGAGATGATTGCTATACTCCATGCTATCAAGAAATGGCACCATTACTTATATGGGAGTCATTTTTATGTGAGAAGTGATCATAGGGTGCTGAAGTATTTCCTCACACAACCCAATTTGTCTCCTAAGCAAAGAAGGTGGGTAGCAACACTACAAAACTATGATTTTGAAATCACATACACAAAGGGCAAAGAAAATGTGGTTGCCAATTCCTTGTCTCGTATGTGGGCCTGCTCATTGTATGCTATTTCTGAGGTGCATAAAGATTGGATCATGGAGATACAAGAAGAGTACTTGTTTGATGAAGAAACCTCACAAATAGTGCAGAAATTACAGCAAGGTGTATGTGAAGAGTTACCCCATTATGAGCTGAAAAATGGTCTCCTCTACTACAAAGGAAAAGTCTACTTGGTTCCTACTTCATCATTTATCAAGAAGATCATGGAAGAGATGCATTGTACTCCTATGGCTGGTCATTTGGGTGTCTACAAAACCTTTGATGCAATAAGGAAAAGTTTCTTTTGGAAGGGGATGTGGAAGAGCATTCATGCTTATGTAAGTGGGTGCCGGTCATGTCAATTGAACAAGGATCCTACACATAAACCGGGAGGTTTGCTTCAGCCATTGCCCATTCCCGAAGGCAAATGGAGTCATATATCAATGGATTTCATTACTAACCTTCCGCGCACAAAGAAAGGGTGGGACAGCTTGTATGTTGTGGTGGATAGATTGACCAAAGTGGCCCATTTCATTCCTTCCAAGGTCACATATTCAGCCCAAAATGTTGCCAAGCAATTTGTTGATGGGGTTTTCAAGTTGCATGGTATGCCGTCACAAATTGTGAGTGATCGCGATGTCAAATTCATGAGCACTTTTTGGAGAACATTGTTTGAATATATGGGAACCAAGCTTACTCCAAGCACCGCCTATCATCCCGAAACCGATGGTCAAACAGAAAGAGTAAACAAATGGGTGGAAACATATCTACGCCACTATTGTCATGATACTCAAAGCACATGGGATGATTGGTTACCTTTGGCTGAGTTTGCTTACAACTCAACATATCATGTGAGCATTGGCATGTCACCCTTTGAGGCTTTATATGGTTACAAGGTCAATTTGCCTATGTTGGTGGGTACATATGAGACTTCTAACCATAATGCCAAGGAGGAAGCTGAAAGGATGCAAGCTTTGTTGCAACAATGCAAAAGTAATTTGAAGGTTGCACAAGAGAAAATGAGACAATATGCCAATGTTCATCGAAGACCATTGGAATTCAAACTGGGAGATTGGGTTCTTTTGAGAATACCAAAGTCAAGATATGCGTCTTTGAAGGGAAGCACAAACACCAAACTAGCTCATCGCTATTATGGTCCTTATCAAGTGATACGAAGAGTTGGGGAGGTTGCATATCAACTCTTACTTCCATCTACAACAAAGATTCATGATGTGTTTCATGTCTCTCACTTGAAAGGATATGTGGGTATGATCGATCAATGGTTGATGAGTTACCTCCAATGAATGAAGAGGGAATGATTGAATACATTCCAGAAGCTATCTTGGGTACAAGGAAAAAGGTACTTCGCACTCGTACCTTGGTGGAGTATCTTGTTCAATGGAAGGGTTTACCTAAGGAAGAAGCTTCATGGCAACCTATTTCAGCATTGGAGGGATATGAAGCATTGATAGAGCAATATGGGTTGGTGTAAATTCAGCCACATGGAACATTCTTCTCCGAATTTGGGTATTCATTTGAGGTTTCGAGGACGAAACCATTGGGGAAGGGATGGTTTGTAAGAAAGCATTATGGGCCCAAGGCCATGGACAACTAGTAAGTAGGTGTGAACTCTTGGGTGGAGTATAAATACCAATGTAAATGGGATTATGGCTCATTCATGATAATGTTATTTGTTCCAAGAATCAATGGTGAGCTTCTCCCGTGAGATGCTAAGTGGTGACTCCTTCATGAGCCACTCCCTTGGTGAGGGACTAACCCACCCCTGTTACTTTCTTTCATACACTCAAAACTCCCGCCAAATTTGAAACTATGACCAAGACCAAACTCTTCCGTCAGTTTTGAGGAAAGAAGGTGTGACTAGTTTAGAAAAATACACTCAAAACTCCCGCCAAATTTGAAACTAAGTTTGAGACCCTTCGAATTGATCTGTGGATCAAGGTTACAGAATTCGAGGAATTCTGGTATGAAATTCAAAATTTCGTTCAAGAAGTTTTGGGGATACTGATTCAAGAAATACTCATTGTATTCAAAAGAAGATCAAACTGAAAACTTGCATAGAAACCCTGTTTTCTTAAAAGACTGTCTTATGCTAGAATGCTGGAGGGAGCATTTGGTATATGTTTTTCTAAGGGAAGTGCGGTTACAGTAGCTGGCGGCGGCGGGGAGTGTTCAAAGGATGACTCATGCGGCAAAGCCTGCCCAGGTCTTGACCAGCCTCAGTATGGTTGAAAAATTATGTGCTTTCGTCGGTACAATGGGCGAGGGCCGATGAAGCGGTCCCTGAGTGAAGTGCTAGGACACCTAAGGAGGATCTTGCAGGGTTCTGACCAGGTGATGCACAGACTCGCGGTGCCTAGGACACCCATGCGTATATTGTGGAAGATATGTATGATGGACGAAATGATTATTGTAATCTGTTACTGGATCTCGTTTTGCTGGCCAGTGGGTCTCAATGGAGAGTCCAGAGTGATACTGTTTTTTTTTAGAAACAAGGGACTAGATGGAAATTTTGAGTTATGATATCTGTAACCAATAACTGTTTGTCAATGGATTATTTTATATGTTAAAGTTTTAAAGAGGAGTGTGTACGTATCTGTATTTGAAAGCAAAATTTAAGAAAGGCATTCAATTATGGGTGGGTGAGTAATTGTCTGGTTCTACCAATTCCAGTGGTTGGGTGGTGTCTAACCCATGGGCGCTGGATGGGGTTAGGCTGGAATCAGTGGAGTTTTAACAATTAAATTGAAATAATAGGAATACTCTTAGAATTCGAGTAGTTAAATAAAACCCTGAAGAATTTCTCAAATGAGTAGATCAACGGCTGTGCTTGATTTCAGTTAAGAAAAAAGCGTTGATGTAAGAAAGCGCATTATGGGCCCAAGGCCATGGACAACTAGTAAGTAGGTGTGAACTCTTGGGTGGAGTATAAATACCAATGTAAATGGGATTATGGCTCATTCATGATAATGTTATTTGTTCCAAGAATCAATGGTGAGCTTCTCCCGTGAGATGCTAAGTGGTGACTCCTTCATGAGCCACTCCCTTGGTGAGGGACTAACCCACCCCTGTTACTTTCTTTCATTGGTATCAGAGCATGGCTTTTGATCCATGATTTTTAATTTTTCTTTTCTTCTTCTCATTTCGTGAAATTTCTGCTTCATTTGATTCATGGGGGAAGGGGATATGGCTAAGGTAGAGTTTGTGGTTCAAATCTGAGCACATGGACCTAATTTTTTTTGAATGAGTGGACCAAATTGGGAAAAATTCACTAATCTTGATTAGCAGTTGTTAATCAAAAACGTTTTTCTGTTTGGGAGCTTTCTTGCAAACCCTAGCCATGGAATCTCAACATGAGCAAAGGGCATTGAGTCTCTCATGTATCTAGCAATGTTTTATGAAGTATTTCACCTATTTTCCATGAGCAATGGGGCTCCCAATGTGGCTGAAAATCACTACCAAAGCTGCCCACGTTTTTCACCAAAGTGACCCTAATCTTCATCTCCTTCAACAAATTCAAGCATTAAGGCTTCCCGAGTGACATTGGTGAGTTGCTCCATCACTTCCTTACAATTTTGAAGCATTCTTTCAAGCTATGGAGTGAATTAGGGTTTTATTACACATAAAACCCTCATTTTCAGAAATTGGACTTTAATCATGGCCATTCATGCTCTTCTTTATGCATTATGAATGCTTGAATGCTACACATAGCCATTCAATGCTATGCCTTGCATATTGGCATAAGTGAGCATAGCTTTGGGCACATTTGGGGGATTGAATAAAATGTTTTGGGTTGGAAGCCCGCTTTGTGGTGACACCGTTTTCCATTGCCGGTTGCACGTTTTTGGTCATAACTCTCTCATACGAACTCCGTTTTTGGAGTTCTAGTACTCAAAACGACCGGCTCGTCGTCCTCTTCAAGACGAGCTATAGGTCTTGAGGTGCAGGATTCAGCAAGTGCTCTCTGTTTTCACTTTTGTACTGGATTTTCTAGTCCCGAGTGGGAACTCGCGCCCAGAACGTGACCCGAGATCACCGCTCCGTGACACTTGGATGTTGTTGATGTATGTGGAAATGTATTGACATTGCCATGAGTGGATGTGATGAAGGAAGCACTATGAACCATGTATTATGATATGAATGAGCATGAGTCATGCTATAAATCAATTGTAAGTCAACTCTACTCATTCATTTGAGCTTGTAACCACATTCCACTCACGATTGTACCCCACTTTATTCCTAGAATCTAGAATGAAGTAAGGGTACCTTGGCATTTGGAGGAGAGGCCAAGGGGAGAATGTCTTGAATCTTCCTTGCCGTTAGTGCCGGGTAACGCGGTAAGGAAGAGGATTAGGTACTTGGTGGTAAAGAAATGGCCTCAACCTTCACCTTGGATGTATTTGGTGAAGGGGTGAGAAGTGCTTGGCCGGGAGATCGGCAAGCATCGACACGCTTCATCGACCACTTCATTCGACTTGAGCAAACAAGCAAATCCTCTACATCGACTTCTTATGCAAAAGGACAAAATTGATGCCATAAGGTCACATGCTCAGATGGAAAAATGATTGAGGATTGATTTGCTTACAGTGGTCAAATGCGTAAGGATTTTAATACTTGATTGAGATGCTTTGATTTGATTGAGATTTGGTGCAAAAAGAGGGGAGACTATGGCAGAATTTTTGCAAAATTTGCCTACTTGCAGCCAAGACAAATTTGCCTACTTGCAGCCAAGACAAATCCTTGAATTTCTAGGGTTTTTCAAAAACTTTTCAAATCTGTCCTGAAAGCCCTTCAATCTACCCGAAAACCTCTTTCAAACAAGCTAAAGATCACTCAAATCGGAGTAGTATTGAGCGGTCAAAGTCAAGAGTTGACTTTCAGCTAGAATAGTTGACTGGTCAAAGGCTGTTGACTTTTTTAAATCTGTTTTTGGGGATCCTTACTCGTCTCGTCAAGAGCTTCGCATCGATATAAAGATCACCCAAATCGGATAAGAATTGAGCGGTTAACATCAAGAGTTGACTTTCAGCCGGTGCAGTTGACTAGTCAAAGGCTGTTGACTTTTTCAGATCTGTTTCTGGGGATTCTTATTTGTCTCGTCGAGAGCTTCGCGTCGATATAAAGATCACCTAAATCGGATACCGTTTGAATAGAGAAAAAAAAATCAAGTAAGTGGTCTTTGCAAGGAGGGATTAATTGCGCGCATGGAAATGACTAGAGGAGGTCAAAACAAGGGAGCCCGGAATGAAAATGATCAAAGACAACTGGAAGCAATGATGGCAACGAGTTCATCAACGAGGAATGAAGAAAGTTCAACCATAAAAGCACCATCTCCAGATGAATCTCAGCCAGTGGAAATGCCTCAATCTTTGGGAACTACTCCGCTAACAGTGGACATGATGTTAATGGCTATGGAGAGTATGTTTCAAAGGATTGAAAATAACCAAACAAATCGGCAACAACAATTTGGTGAACACCTCATGGAACGGTTCGACAAGCGACACCACTACCTGGATGACGTGATGCAAAGAGGATTAAAAGACTTGGAGAAAGCCATTAGTGAATTGGCTCCTCTCAAGCTCAACCAAGAAGCCGATATGAATGCAATGGATGGTGTACATTATGATGCCAAACATGATGGAAAGCCTTCTATGCCAGAAGAGAACAAAGTAAGACAAATGATGCCACCTCAAATGATGCCACATTCTTCTTACATGGACAAGGGCAAGAGACCTATGGGTGATGCTTCTTATGAGAGATCCAATGCCAGTATTCCAAGAACTTCATCCTTTATGCAAGATGCAAGAAGAGGGTATGAACATAAGGGATTTAAAGATGCAGGTGATTGGCAATTGGAAGATGAGCAAATGCATAGACACTTGGGTGAAGGAAGAGGATTTGATGATCCAAGAGCACGGCAGAGGGGTTCAAGAATGCATGGTGATTTTGACAATGCTGTGAAGGACAAAATCATATTTAATAAGTTCAAAGGAGAATCAAATTCTATCGAAGACTTTGAAGAGTGGGCAAACAAGATGGATCTCTACTTCGAAATCAGCCCAAGGAGCGAGATTGCCAAAGTCTACTTCGCCTCACTTCATCTTGAAGGTTTTGCTCACACTTGGTGGAGGAGGAAGCAATCTCATGGTTATGTCATCACTACTTGGGAAGAATTCAAGAATGACATGGCAGAAGAGTTTACTTCTCGCATGCAAAGGGACAATCACATTGTGGAATGGGACAAGCTAGAGCAAATCACTACCGTGAAGGAATATTCTCACAAGTTTCTAAAGCTTCTATTATACTTGGACGACTTTGATGAGCATTATCTTGTTGTCAAGTATATAAGGGGCTTGAAAGCTCCTATTGGTGGTGATGTCAAGTCTCATGAACCCGCCACTTTGAAGAAGGCAATGATGCTTGCAGAAATTCATGAAGAGAAGTACTTGACAAAGTGGGCTAGCAAAGGGAATATCAAAGGGGAAGTGATCACAAGGACTGACATGGGTTCTCATGCAAACACAAGACCTAATCTTCCAAGATTTCCTACCGTGTATGGTAGAGGGTCTAATAGACTTCCATTTAAACCACCATTTATGTCCAACAAAGCTACATACAATGAGTCCAAGCCAGCAAATGGAGGTTCAAAAAGCAAGGTTATCAAGGAGGACCGTTTGCATGAAATGAGGCTCAAAGGTCTATGTTTCAAATGTGGAGAAAAATGGAACAAGGATCACTTCAAAGTATGCAAATCCAAGGATATTTCCATAAGCTACATTATCACTGAGGACAATGCTACTAATCATGAGGAGGAGGAATTCCTTGAATGCAATGATGCCTTAGGATGGGGAGATCCTCATGAGGGTGGAGGTTCTCATGATGATGGTTTTGATGAAGAAAATCCCGAGTTTCCTTTTGATCCGGGTGGGAAACTAAAGTTTGGTCATGACAAAATGGATGATGGGATGCCTCTATGCGTGTGGAATGAAAACAATAGTGCACATACTACCTTGTGTACAATCTCTCATGATGCTTATGCGGGAAGTAAGGGTGCCAACACATTGAGATTGAAGATCAAGGTGAATGGGAGAACATCATATGCACTCATTGATACTGGAAGCACGCATAGTTTTGTCAATAAAAGGTCTTTGAACACTCTCAAAATGCAACCAACTTCTTTACCAAACAAGCACATGGTGCAAATGGCCAATGGTGATTCAATGGGTTGCAATATGAAGTGTCAAAGTACGGAATTGGAGTTGTCCAAGAGCTACTCTTGCAAAGTTGATCTTTTGGTGATTGAGTTGGGACCAATTGACATAGTACTTGGATGTGATTGGCTGTCCACTTTGAACTCTTTTACCATGAACTTACAGAAAAGTTTCATGAGTTTTGTGCATCATGGAGGGGTTATTACATTGAATGAAATGCAAGGGTCCAAGCTCTTCATGATCAATGCTACTCAAATGAAGAAAGAGTTCAAGAAAGAGGGCTATGTTTATGTACTACAGCTTTGCAAAGAGGAAGATAATAGCAAAAAGGATTGCATCGAAAATGTGGACATGGTTAAGCTACTCAAGGATTATGAAGATGTGTTTACCATGCCAAAATCAATGCCGCCAAAGAGGAGTGTTGATCATGCTATTGATTTGGAACCAAATGCCAAACCAATCAACAAGCCTCCCTATCGTTTGTCAAAGGTTGAAAAGGAAGAGGTGGCAAAGCAAGTCAAAGAACTCATTGACATGGGATGGGTTGAACCAAGTCAATCTCTTTTTGCTTCTCCGGTGCTACTTGTGAAGAAAAAGGATGGTACTTTCCGCATGTGCATTGATTACCGTGATTTGAATAAGATCACCATCAAAAATCGATTTCCAATACCAAGGGTGGATGATCTTTTGGATGAGTTGAAGGGTGCCACATGCTTTTCAAAGATTGATTTGCGTTCCGGATACCATCAAATAAGGATGAAAAGTGGTGATGAGTTCAAAACAGCATTTCGTACGGACAGGGGTCTTTACCAATTCATGGTTATGCCGTTTGGATTATGCAATGCACCGGCAACTTTTCAAGCATTGATGAACAAAGTGCTTCAACCTTTCCTCTACAAGTTTGTATTGGTCTTTTTTGACGACATACTTATCTATAG
Source organism: Cibotium barometz (assembly GCF_041138505.1). Lineage (NCBI taxonomy): Eukaryota > Viridiplantae > Streptophyta > Polypodiopsida > Cyatheales > Cibotiaceae > Cibotium > Cibotium barometz. The sequence continues at coordinate 7,416,726 of NC_141066.1, read as the reverse complement.
CAAAGAAGAGGAAGTGCATTTGAAGCACGTGAAAGAGGTTTTGGAGGTCTTGAGGCAAAACAAGTTGTATGTTAAGGAGACAAAATGTACCTTCATGGCACATGAGGTGGAATATTTGGGTCACATTGTGAGCAAGGATGGCATTTGTGTGGATCCAAAGAAAGTGGAATGTATTAGGAATTGGCCGGTTCCTTCAAACACTACTCAATTGAGGGGATTTTTGGGGTTATCTTCATTCTATAGGCGCTTTATTGCCCACTATGCAGAAATTGCAGCCCCAATGAGACGGACAAATTGAAGAAGGAAACCTTCTTTTGGGATGCCATTGCCAACAAAAGCTTTGAAGATATGAAGAAGATGCTCACATCAGCACCTATTTTGGTATGTCCAGACTTCACCAAACCTTTCACAATAAGGGCGGATGCAAGTGGAAGAGGGATTGGTGCGGTACTTTACCAAGACCATGGAGTCATTGCTTATGAAAGTAGAAAGCTGAATGACAAAGAAAGAGAACTCCATGTGTATGAGCAAGAGATGATTGCTATACTCCATGCTATCAAGAAATGGCACCATTACTTATATGGGAGTCATTTTTATGTGAGGAGTGATCATAGGGTGCTGAAGTATTTCCTCACACAACCCAATTTGTCTCCTAAGCAAAGAAGGTGGGTAGCAACACTACAAAACTATGATTTTGAAATCACATACACAAAGGGCAAAGAAAATGTGGTTGCCGATTCCTTGTCTCGTATGTGGGCCTGCTCATTGTATGCTATTTCTGAGGTGCATAAAGATTGGATCATGGAGATACAAGAAGAGTACTTGTTTGATGAAGAAACCTCACAAATAGTGCAGAAATTACAGCAAGGTGTATGTGAAGAGTTACCCCATTATGAGCTGAAAAATGGTCTCCTCTACTACAAAGGAAAAGTCTACTTGGTTCCTACTTCATCATTTATCAAGAAGATCATGGAAGAGATGCATTGTACTCCTATGGCTGGTCATTTGGGTGTCTACAAAACCTTTGATGCAATAAGGAAAAGTTTCTTTTGGAAGGGGATGTGGAAGAGCATTCATGCTTATGTAAGTGGGTGCCGGTCATGTCAATTGAACAAGGATCCTACACATAAACCGGGAGGTTTGCTTCAGCCATTGCCCATTCCCAAAGGCAAATGGAGTCATATATCAATGGATTTCATTACTAACCTTCCGCGCACAAAGAAAGGGTGGGATAGCTTGTATGTTATGGTGGATAGATTGACCAAAGTGGCCCATTTCATTCCTTCCAAGGTCACATATTCAGCCCAAAATGTTGCCAAGCAATTTGTTGATGGGGTTTTCAAGTTGCATGGTATGCCATCACAAATTGTGAGTGATCGTGATGTCAAATTCATGAGCACTTTTTGGAGAACATTGTTTGAATGTATGGGAACCAAGCTTACTCCAAGCACCGCCTATCATCCCGAAACCGATAGTCAAACAGAAAGAGTAAACAAATGGGTGGAAACATATCTACGCCACTATTGTCATGATACTCAAAGCACATGGGATGATTGGTTACCTTTGGCTGAGTTTGCTTACAACTCAACATATCATGTGAGCATTGGCATGTCACCCTTTGAGGCTTTATATGGTTACAAGGTCAATTTGCCTATGTTGGTGGGTACATATGAGACTTCTAACCATAATGCCAAGGAGGAAGCTGAAAGGATGCAAGCTTTGTTGCAACAATGCAAAAGTAATTTGAAGGTTGCACAAGAGAAAATGAGACAATATGCCAATGTTCATCGAAGACCATTGGAATTCAAAGTGGGAGATTGGGTTCTTTTGAGAATACCAAAGTCAAGATATGGGTCTTTGAAGGGAAGCACCTACACCAAGCTAGCTCATCGCTATTATGGTCCTTATCAAGTGATACGAAGAGTTGGGGAGGTTGCATATCAACTCTTACTTCCATCTACAACAAAGATTCATGATGTGTTTCATGTCTCTCACTTGAAAGGATATGTGGGTATGATCGATCAAATGGTTGATGAGTTACCTCCAATGAATGAAGAGGGAATGATTGAATACATTCCAGAAGCTATCTTGGGTACAAGGAAAAAGGTACTTCGCACTCGTACCTTGGTGGAGTATCTTGTTCAATGGAAAGGTTTACCTAAGGAAGAAGCTTCATATGGCAACCTATTTCAGCATTGGAGGGATATGAAGCATTGATAGAGCAATATGGGTTGGTGTAAATTCAGCCACATGGAACATTCTTCTCCAAATTTGGGGTATTCATTTGAGGTTTCGAGGACGAAACCATTGGGGAAGGGATGGTTTGTAAGAAAGCGCATTATGGGCCCAAGGCCATGGACAACTAGTAAGTAGGTGTGAACTCTTGGGTGGAGTATAAATACCAATGTAAATGGGATTATGGCTCATTCATGATAATGTTATTTGTTCCAAGAATCAATGGTGAGCTTCTCCCGTGAGATGCTAAGTGGTGACTCCTTCATGAGCCACTCCCTTGGTGAGGGACTAACCCACCCCTGTTACTTTCTTTCAGTTGATTTTCTCATATAATTAGATCAACGGCTGTGCCTGATTTCAGTTAGGAAAAAGCGTTGATTTTCTTCAAATTAAGTCAGTGATAGTTTTCCTTCTATCTGGTTTATTCAGGTGAAGGATAGTTTAATCTTTTGAACCCGTTAGAAAATTCGTTAAGAAAATCAAAAAGGTGGAATCATCTCGTTTTCTGGGCAAGGGAATTTTTCTCGGTTTCGGTTTCAGAATGACCACTAGATTAGTCTCGTGTCTGGACATTCGCGGGCGAGGCCCCGAGTGGGAAACCCTACCGCGCGCAAGAGGAAGCTACTTCTGCTGGTAACAAATGGGAATCCGACGGTGCGCGGAGGGGGCAGAGGGGTCCCACAGTAACGGAGAATGGGAGTGGTGCCATTCTCCCCTTTTAAAGGTGATATGATGTCTTTATAATGGCACCACTGCTATTCTTCTTTGAATTTAGAGGAGAATGACACTTGTGACATTCTCCCTTTCAAGGTGATGGGAGGCCTTGAGAATGCAACCACTCCCATTCTCCCTTGAATGTAAGGGAGAATGGCAGTGGTTCCATTCATCCCTTCAAGGTGATGGGAGGCCTTGAGAATGGCACAATTTCCATTGTTCTTAGAATGCAAGGGAGAATGGGAGTGGTACCATTATCCATTTTAAGGTGATGGGAGGCCTTGAGAATAACACCACCGCCATTATTCCTTGAATGTAAGGGATAATGGAAATGGTCCCATTCTTCTCTGAATGAAAGGGAGAATGGAAATTGGTCCCATTCTTCCCATGATGGTGATGGGAGGCCACCTTGATAATGGCACCACTGTCATTATTCCTTGAATGTAAGAGAGAATGACAGTGGTGCCATTCTCCCCTTAAAAAGGTGACGTGAGGCCTTGATAACGGCACCATTGCCATTCTTCAAAGAATGGAAGGGAGAATGGGAGTGGTGGTGCCATTATCCCCTTCAAGGTGATGGGATGGGAGGCCTTGACAATGATTGTGGTGCCATTCGCCCCTTTAATGTGATGGGTGGCCCTAAGAATGCCAGTGATGCCATTCTCTCCTTTAACGTGATTGATGAGTGGTCCTAAGAATGGCACTGGCACCATTATACCCTTCAATCAAAATGATGGGATGCCTGGGAATAGAACCACTACCATTCTTCTTTGAATGTAAGAGATCAAGGCAATGGTGCTCGTCGCCCCCCCTTTAATATGATGGGATCCCGCCTTGAGAATGGCACCAGTGCCATTCTTCCTTGAATGAAAGGGAAGAATGAAAGTGGTGCCTCTCTCCCCTTGAAGGTTATTGGAGTCCTTGAGAATGGTAGCCTCGCCCTCGAATGTCCGGGCACGAGACTAAGCTGGTGGTCCTTCCAAAAACCAAAACGGGGAAAATTTTCCATGCCCGGAAAGCAAGGACGATTCCACCATTTTTATTTTCTTAACGGATTTTTCTAACGAGGTCAAGATATTGAACTAACCTTCATCTGAATAAACTAGATAGAAGGGAAACTATAACAGACTTAACTTGAAGGAATCAACGCTTTTTTCCTAATTGAATCAGGCACAGCCGTTGATTTATTCTTTAGAGAAGTCTTCAAGATTCTAATTAACTACTTGAGTTCTAAGAGTATTTCTATTAATCAATTTTATTGTTTTAAAACTCTACTGATTCCAGCCTAACACCATCCGGCCCATGGGTTAGCCACCGCCCAACCATTGGGATAGTAGAACCAGACAAGTACTCACCCACCTATAATTGAATGTCTTTCTTAACTTTTGCTTTAGAATAAAGATACGCACACACTCCTCTTTAAACTTTAACTTATAAAACAATCCATTGACACACAATTACTGGTTACACATGTCATAACTCAAAATTTCCATTGAGTCTTTGTTTCTCACAAAACAGGATCACTCTGGACTCTCTGTTGAGACCAACGGTTCAACAACGAGATCCAGTAATAGATTACAATAAACATTGGTCCATCATACAATATCTTCCTCGACATACGCATGGGTGTCCTCGGCACCGCGAGCCCGTGCATCGCTTCATCAGAACTCTCCAGGAATCCTTCTTAGGTGTCCTGGCACTTCACTCAAGGACTGCTTCTTCGGCCCTCATCCATCGTACCGGAAGCGCATCATTTTAACCATACCGAGGCTGGTCAAGACCTGGGCAGGCTTTGCCGTGTGAGCTGTCCTTTGAACACTCCCCGCGAGCTATTGCAACCGAACCTCCCTTAGAAAACACATTTACCAAATGCTCTCTCCAGCATTCTAGCGCGTAAGACAGTCTTTTAAGAAAACATGGTTTCTATGCAAGTTGTCACTTTTGATTTTCTTTTGAATACAATGAGTATATCTGAATTCCGTATCTCAAGACTTCTAGATCACAGTCTGGATTCCCCAGCAGAATTCCTCGAATTCTGAATTCTTAATCCTGAGATCAGAATCAAAGGTCTCAACTTAGTTTCAGATTCGGTGGGTGATTTGAGTGTAGATTATGGAGCTGGTCACATCATCATTTCTTGAAACTGACGAAGGAGTTATGTCTTGGTTTTAGTTTGATTCAGTTTTTGAGTCTGGAAAGGCTCTTCTTGAACTATCTTTATCAAAGGGAAATATTTCAATTACTACTTTACTTAATTTCAAACTAATCACGAATTCCTATGAGGAATCATTTATCTAAAATTTTGATTTCGATAGCTTCACTGAATTTTCTCATTATCATCTTAGAGAATATGAAACGGTAGGATTTTCTTTCACAGAGTATTTACTTAATCATTTATCAATATTCATGGGAATTAGACATAGAATTAAAGAGAACTGTTATTTTAATATAAAAATAAAATTCTTTTATGCATCCTTTTATGCATAAAAATTGATATTAGTGAAAGCAACACTTTTACAATTAAAAAAAATTCTTTTATGCATTATTTTATGCATAAAAATCAATAATGATGAAAGTAACACTTTTATAATAAAAAAAATCTTTTATGAATTATTTTATGCATAAAAATCAATAATAATAAAAGTAACACTTTTATAAAAATATTTTTTCATGCAACTATTTATGCATAAAAATCCATAATGATGAAAGTAACACTTTTATAATTAAAAAAATCTTTTATGCATCCTTTTATGCATAAAAATCAATAATGATGAAAGTAACACTTTTATAATAAAAAATTTATTCTTTTATGCAACTATTTATGCATAAAAATCCATTTTGATGAAAGTAACACTTGTATAATTAAAAAAATTCTTTTATGCATCCTTTTATGCATAAAAATTAATATTGATGAAAGTAACACTTTTATAACAAAAAAAATCTTTTATGCAACTATTTATGCATAAAAATCCATTTTGATGAAAGTAACACTTTTATAATTAAAAAAATTATTTTATGCATAAAAATCAATAATGATGAAAGTAACACTTTCATAATAAAAAAAATATTCTTTTATGCAACTATTTATGCATAAAAATCCATTTTGATGAAAGTAAAACTTTCATAATAAAAATGTATTCTTTTATGCATAAAAACTCATTTTGATGAAAGTAACACTTTCATAACAAAAAAATTATTCTTTTATGCATAAAAATCTATTTTGATGAAAGTAACACTTTCATAATAAAAAATTTATTCTTTTATGCATAGAAATTCATTTTGATGAAATTAACACTTTCATAATAAAAAAATTATTCTTTTATGCATAAAAAATTCATTTTGATGAAAGTAACACTTTCATGATAAAAAAATTATTCTTTTATGCATAAAAATCTATTTTGATGAAAGTAACACTTTTATAATAAAAAAATTATTCTTTTATGCTTAAAAATCTATTTTGATGAAAGTAACACTTTCATAATAAAAAAATTATTCTTCTATGCATTAAAAAAATAATCAATATGCATCTTCTATGCATGAAAATGACACTTTGAGAATATAGAAACGATAGGGACTACTCTTTTAGAATAATAAAAGATAACACTTATTTCTAAATTTTTAAAAAATTTTGCCATAACCTCCTTTGTATGGCTGACCATTTTTCAAATTTTCCTACTTAATTTTTCCTAAAAATTAACTCTAATTGGTTTAAAGTAATCTAGACTAATCAAAATTCACAATATAAAAAGTTTAATTCCAACTATTATCACTTAACTAGGATAAAGAAGGGCTGATTTTAAGAATGAGAGAGGGGAAAAGCCTTTCGACCAAGGCATAACGTCCATTTATCATTTCAAATAACACAAAAATTAGAAAAGCATAAAAAGAATAAAGAAAAATATAAAATTTCTAACTTACATAAATTCTGGAAGCTTTCCTTTGGTTTGATGGTTTGAGGGTTCTACTCTTGTTTGTAACAAGAGTGGCCACCAAATCTTTGGAAGAGGGAAAGGTCAAAAACTAGTGAATTATTAAGAAATTCACAGTTCTTGGCTCTTGGGAGGAATAGAGTAATAGTGCATAAACACTATTATTTTTCAACAAAGGGGGAGGCTTCTATTTGTAAGAAAAAGTGAGCTCCTAACCAAGCAAACTGATTGTAGAATTTTCCAAATCAGTTTGGTCAATTTTTGACCATTTTTAGGTCAGTTTAGCTTACTTTTTGGAACTAGACTTGAAGTAGGAGAGAGGAGAGATGAAATATCTCAACTTTTGAATACGTAAAACTCCACCCCACATGTAAAGTAGGTGCCTCATTCATGAGGGGGGAATCCCCATTGTGAGGTGTCAAAAATCCATTTTTTAGCTTTTCCTTTGGTCCTTAGTCCACTCTTCATCTTATGTGAGTATTTACTCATTTTTTTGGGGGGATTTTCTTTATTTCTTATATTTTTCTTCTTCATACATTTGGATGAATTTGATTGGCCCTTCAAAACCTTAATTTGAAATTTTTAGAAAATTTGGACCCCTAGGATAAGGTCTCTTGAACAGATTATACTTGATTTCTAATGCACCTTCTGAAAATCTTTTTGAACTTTTGTTTCGGGGAAACTTATTTTAATAAGAAGAGATATTTTTCCATCCAAAATAATTCAAAATCTGAATATTCTCTCTCTAGAATATTTTCTCTCTCTAGGTCAAAATAGGTAGAAACAAGATCTTTTATATTTCTGAAGAGGGATTTGATTACAGAGGGAAGATATTCGACATCTTGAGAGGCTGGGTAGAAATCTTACATTCTCTCCCACTTGAAAAACGTGAGATGTCCTCATCTCGCAAACTGGGGGTAATCTCGCAACAGTTCGGCTTCCTTCTCCCAGAGGTGGCATCTTCAAAAGGATAGAACTTCCATTTAACCAATAATTCTCTCAGAATTATATTCCTGAGAACCTTTTCACGAACATCAAGAATTTCTTCAAGTTGGAGTTCCATCTGCCGCCCTTGGGTTGAAGAAGTTAAGATCTCATCAAGCACATGATTCGGGCTTGGTATATACTTTTTAAGAAGGCTAACATGAAATACATTATGTAATTTAAGATGAGGAGGGAGAAGAAGCTCGTAGGCTAAGTCACCTACTTTCTTTGTAATCAGATATGGCCCACAATATCTGGGGGATAACTTCTTGTACTTCCCAAGAGATAGAGAACTTCTTTTGGGACGTACTCGAATGAAGACCATATCTGCTTCTTTGAATTCTCTGTCTGTCCTCTTCTTATCTGCATACTGCTTCTTTCTATCCTGGGCAGCTTTTATATCTTTATGAATTGCCTACATCTGCTGCTCCATGTCATCAAGCATCTATCTGGACATCTCGACCTTAATCAATGGGTCGGACTAAGTTAATGGAGTTAAGCAATCTTGTCCATACAAAGCTTTGAAAGGGCTCATCCCAATACTTCTGTGATAAGAAGCAGTGTAGGTGAATGCTTAGCCACTTCTTGGGTTCCCTGCCAACAGCATGACCGAAGTATATCTTCGATTACTTGTTGGTTTACCCTTTCTGTTTGACCATCGGTCTCAGGGTGGTAGGTTGTGCTGCGATCCAAGAAAGTTCCTACTGCTTCAAAAAATGCACTCCAGAATCTTGACGTAAATTTAGGGTCTCGATCACTTACTATTCTTCTGGATAGGCCATGCAATCTCAAGATTTCCTTGAGAAACACTCTGGCCACATCCACTGTAGTGTAGGTTTCTTTTACTGGAATCAAATGGGCAACTTTGGTTAATCTATCAACTACTACGAAGATGGAGTTGTAACCTGATTGCACTGAAGGTAATCCAGTAATAAAATCCATATACTGATACATTTCCACTTCATCTGGGGGATGTCTAAAGGATGTAGCTTCCCAGGCATTTTTACTCTCTCGGCCTTGACTTTTTGACAGGTCAGACATTAACGTACATGATATAGCACATCCTTTTTTAGACCAAGCCAAAAGAAGCTTTTCTTCACAGACATGTAGGTTTTGATGAAACCTGGATGTCCTGTAATAAGGCTGTCATGAGCTTCATTTAGAATTTGTCCCTTGGTTCCCTCATCATTGGGAATGCATAGCCTGCAATTATAATACATAATTCCATCATCCAGGCTGTATGTACCCTTGAAGTTCAACTCTTGTGGAGTTTTGCTTTCCTGCATAAGTAGGGTAGCAATAGGGCCAAAGAATCTATCCTACATGATCTTCTCTCTTGCTTCAATAATCAAGGGATTTGACACTACAATAATTGCAAGAAAGGAAGCTTTTCTGCTGAGGGCATCTGCTACCACATTTTCTTTGCCTGGGCAGTACTTGATTTCAAAATCAAATTCCTGCAGGGTCTGCATCCACCTTCTTTGGCGCATGTTGAGATCCTTTTGAGTGAAGATCCACTTTAAGCTCTGATGATCTATCATCAAAGTGAATCTTTGACCCAGTAGGTAATGTCTCCACAACTTCAAAGCATATACTACTGAAAGTAGTTCCAAGTCGTGGACAGCATAATTCCTCTCATGCGTTCTGAGTTTTCGGGATTCATAGGCCATTGCATGACCTTCCTGCATGAGTGCACCTCCCAAGGCAAAACCATTGGCATCAATTACTACCTCAAGGGGTAGAGAGAAATCTGGCAACTTCAAGACGAGATTGGTTACCAAGGCGGTCTTTAGCTTATCAAAAGCACTCTGGCACTTGGCAGACCATTGAAACGGAATATTCTTCTTGAGAAGATTAGTCAGGGGAAAAGCTATGAGAGCATCTTTGGTATAAAAATTCTATACCAACTAGTCAAAAGAATCCTGTGACTTCTTTCACTATCTTTGGTTCAAGCCAATCTATGACTGCTTGGACTTTTGCAGAATCTGGAGAAATTCCATCTTTTGATACCAGAAAGCCCAAGTATTCAACATGGTTGGCAGAGAAAGTGCATTTGCTCTTTTTGGCAAAGAGTTGGTGCTTCCTTAGAATCTCAAGAACTTTTCTGACATGAGTTTCATGGTTAGCTGCATTCTTTGAGTAAATCAGAATATCATCAAAGAAAACAAGAACAAAATCATCCCTCTGAGAATGTCTTGCATTAAGCGATTGAATGTAGCTGGGGCATTTATCAATCCAAACGGCATGACGATGAATTCATAATGCCCATACCGATTATTGATGGCTATCTTTGGGATATCTTGCTCATTAATCTTGATCTGATAATACCCTGATTTGAGATCTATCTTTGTGAAGATCTGGGCTCCACTTAGCCTGTCTAAAAGCTCATCAATTTTGGGGATAGGATACTTATTCTTAACTGTCAGCTGATTTAGACCTCTGTAGTCCACTAAGAGTCTTAGCGTTCCATCTTTCTTTTTCTGAAAGAGAACTGGCGCACCCCAAGGTGAAACACTGGGTCTTACAAACCCTTGTTCCAACAGTTATCTAAGCTGTTCCTTGAGCTCGATGGCTTCAAGAACTGGCATTTTGTACGTGCGCAAGGCTACTAGTTGAGCTCCGGGGGTCAATTCTATCACATGATCTACTTCCCGAATCGGAGGCATCTCTGTTAGCTCTGTTGGGAATAAATCATCATAATCACTTAACCATTCAGGTTCTTTAGCTTTTAACTTTGAGTCTATCGGATTTATTTTCACAAGATAAATGCGCTGCTTCTTTCTAAGTCTTTTTAGTAACTTAGAAGCCTTTACTAACTGCAAACTTGGGGATCTTGAAATTTCAGTTCCTTGAACTTTGTTTCCGTGAAGGTCACGGAAGGAAATGGTTCCATTATGACAGTGAATGTCAGCTTGATTTTTGTGGAGCCAATCCATTCCAAGGATCCCGTCAAAAACTCCCAAATGTATAACTCTAAACTGACACTTCGTTAAATTCCCATCTAGATTGAACTGAATACGATCTCTTTCAAGGTGAGTGAAAAGAATCTTCCCACCTTGAATACGATCTGTTTCAAGGTGAGTGAAAAGAATCTTTCCACTTGCCAATTCAACTTGCATAGGTTTCCCTGATTTTTGATCTAAGACTAGCTTACGCAAGCATCTAGGGGAAATGAAAGAATGAGTACTGCTTGAATCAATCAAAAGCTTAAAAGGCTTACCTTGATACTCAGCTGGATTATTGATGACGAAGAATTGACTATTTGGCCCTTGGTTTTCAATTGCAACATAAATCTGTCCTCTTTTCTCTTCCACTACTTCTGCAATTGTGACTGCTCTGGCTGCTGCAGTCTGAGAGGCGGAACTCTTTCTCTTTGGTTGCCCCAGTTTTGGGAAGGAGTTCTGAGGTTACTCTGGATAGAGGCAGACGGCTGAGCTGGAGTTCTCTTGGGATTTCCGTGATTCTAGCATGGGGGACCCTGATTGGACTGATAAGAAGGAGTCTGTCTTGGGGCTTTGGGACCCTAGCTTCCTTGGCCCCCACACAGAAGGAGAGGGGCAATCCTTGAGCTGGTGCCCAGGTCCTTGACATCTGAAGCATTTGTTCTTGCTTTCAAAGGTCTTCCCTTTGCATTCTGGAGAGAGCCGGAGTTCCAGAGAACGTACTTCAAGGGAAAGGTCTTTCTTCATTTCTGAAGCTTCTCGTCTCCACATTCTGGTTAGAATCTTGGTGTCTCTTTGGAGGCGAAAAGTTGGAAGAACTTCCCGGTGTCTGAAATCTCTTGAAGGATGAGGGAGTTGGCTTTGGCGGCGGGACTTTTACGATGAAGGCTTTGGCAAAGTCCTTCACCATTCTGACAGCTTTTGCCATGGACACTGGCTTAGCATTTTTGACCAGTGTATCCAAGGGTTCGTTCATTCCCCGAATAAACCTGGCCATGAGTTGCTCTTCATCTAGAGGTGGTGAATATTTGAGTAGAAGAGCAAAGGCCTGGTGATATTCCTCGATGGTTTTGCTCCCCTGCTTTAGCTCTAAGAATTTGTTCATTTTGATTTCCAAAAATCTAGGGGGACAAAATCTCTTAAATAGGTTTTTAGGTCGTTCCAGGACTTAGTATTTCTGTCCAGACGGTTGGTGTCACAGTGGTTCCTCCATGTTACCCTGGCTGTTTCCACTATTTCGCTAGAGCAAGAGCCATTTTGCTCCGCTCATTGTAGCCTATGACATCAAAATATTCTTCCATGGCTTCCACCCATTTCTCCACATCCTCGCCCAGGTTCTCCCCTTCTCCTTTGAAGGGTCCTATGGCTGAGTCCTATGAAGAGCCTTGCGAACATCAGGGTCAAGCTCGTCATCTTCAGAGAGAGGGTCTGGCTGACGGCCATGGTTTCCTCATCTCATGATTCTGCCAAAAAATTATATATTATTAAATTTTTATTTTGATATCATCCACGAGATCCTAAGACTTAAGAGGTTCGGAAAACAATTTCTTAACCAAGACAATGATCTTATTGGAGATCTATGACATATGTCTGATAACAAATTTTTCTTTATCAGATTGTCCCATAAACAATCTCTTATACAACAGGGAATTTTTCTCCAGAAAACATTTCTTTATTTATAAAAGTTGCAATATATACATAGAGCAGCTCGGCTCCAGAATTCAAAATCTCCTCGGGAGACGCAGATGACGACGGTACTGGGCCATAGCCATGCCTTGATACAAACATTCACTTACTGACAAGGGAGCTATTATCTTCTCCTTATTAGGAATAAAGCAACTAGGGAGTCTGTGGACTTGGCATGAAAGTCTGAAATTCCGAGGCGTTGAATGATATAGAATGACACCATGTACCATTTTTAGCTTTAACAGAATCATTGCCAATGAGAGGTTCTGCCTTAACATTGCACGCCGGTCATAAGTGGCGTGGACATACTGTCCTGCAAACCTCTTATGTTGTCGTCTCTCCACTGGGTAAGGAAAATATAAATCCTCAAAATGGCTTGCGAGTCTTGCTTGGCTTGTTCGCGGAAGAGATGAGATGCTCAAAGGTGAACGCAGTCATGTCTTGTGTGACTGTGTGACTGGGTGAGGGCGGGAATACCGGATAAGTATGGAACTTCCATCTATAATTTCCAATTCAATTTATAAGTTTTCTAAAAACAAATTTGAAGTTTATTCAACATAATATTAATAAGCAAAAATATTATTTCCTAGACTTACTTAAAAAAAAGTTTTAAGCAATTTCTGCTACTGTTACGTAAATTTACAACAGCACTCTAATACCAACTGTGAGATCCCACTGCCCCCTCTACGCACCGGATTCCCAGATGGTAGCAGTGGAAGTACCTTCCTCTTGTGCGGGGCAAGGTTTCTCACTCGGGGCCTTGCCCTCGAATGTCCGGGCACGAGACTAAACTAGTGGTCCTTCCAAAAACCGAAACCGGGAAAATTTTCCATGCCCGGAAAGCAGGGACGATTCTACCATTTTTATTTTCTTAACAGATTTTTCTAACGAGGTCAAGATACTAAACTAACCTTCATCTGAATAAACCAGCTAGAAGGGAAACTATTACAGACTTAACTTGAAGGAATCAACGCTTTTTTCTTGATTAAAGCAGGCACAGCCGTTGATTTATTCTTTAGAGAAGTCTTCAAGATTCTAATTAACTACTCGAGTTCTAAGCGTATTCCTATTAATCAATTTTATTGTTCTAAAACTCTATTGATTCCAGCCTAACCCCATCCGGCCCATGGGTTAGCCACCGCCCAGCCACCGCCCAACCACTGGAATAGTAGAACCAAACAAATACTCACCCACCCATAATTGAATGCCTTTCTTAACTTTTGCTTTAGAATATAAATACGCACACACTCCTCTTTAAACTTTAACTTATAAAACAATCCATTGACAGACAATTACTGGTTACATATGTCATAACTCAAATTTCCATCGAGTCTTTGTTTCTCACAAAACATGATCACTCTGGACTCTCCGTTGAGACCAGCGGTTCAACAACAAGATTCAGTAATAGATTACAATAAACATTGGTCCATCATACAATATCTTCCTCGACATATGCATGGGTGTCCTCGGCACTGCGAGCCCATCCATCGCCTGGTCAGAACCCTCCAGGATCCTCCTTAGGTGTCCTGGCACTTCACTCAAGGACCGCTTCGTCGGCCCTCGTCAATCGTACTACCGGAAGCGCACCATTTTAACCATACCGAGGGCTGGTCAAGGCTTTGCCGTGTGAGCTGTCCTTTGAACACTCCCCGCCAGCTGCTGTTGCAACCAAACTTCCCTTAGAAAACACATATACCAAATGCTCCCTCTAGCATTCTGGCGTAAGACAGTCTTTTAAGAAAACAGGGTTTCTATGCAAGTTTTCAGTTTTGATTTTCATTTGAATACAATGAGTATATCTTAATTTCGTATCTCAAGACTTCTAGATCACAGTCTAGATTCCCCAGCAGAATTCCTCGAATTCTGAATTCTTATTCCTCATATCAAAATCAAAGGTCTCAACTTAGTTTCAGATTCGGTGGGTAATTTGAGTGTAGATTATGGAACTGGTCACATCGTCATTTCTTGAAACTGATGAAGGAGTTATGTCTTGGTTATAGTCTGATTCACGTTTTGAGTCTGGAAAGGTTCTTCTTGAACTATCTTTATCAAAGGGAAATATTTCAATTACTACCTTATTGAATTTAAAACTAATCATCACGAATTCCTATGAGGAATCATTTATCTCTAAAATTCTGATTTTGATAGCTTCACTGAATTTTCTCATTGTCATCTTAAAGAATATGAAACGGTAGGATTTTCTTTCACAGAGTATTTACTTAATCATTTACCAATATTCATGGAAATTAGACATAGAATTAAAGAGAACTGTTATTTTGATATAAAAATACAATTCTTTTATGCATCCTTTTATGCATAAAAATTGATATTAGTGAAAGTAACACTTTTACAATAAATTTTTTTTCTTTTATGCATTATTTTATGCATTAAAATCAATAATGATGAAAGTAACACTTTTATAATAAAAAAATTCTTTTATGTAATATTTTAGACATAAAAATCAGTAATGATAAAAGTAACACTTTTATAATAAAAAATATTTTTTCATGCAACTATTTATGCATAAAAATCCATAATGATGAAAGTAACACTTTTATAATTAAAAAAATTCTTTTATGCATCCTTTTATGCATAAAAATCAATAATGATGAAAGTAACACTTTAATAATAAAAAATTTATTCTTTTATGCAACTATTTGTGCATAAATTTTCATTTTGATGAAAGTAACACTTTTATAATTAAAAAAATTCTTTTATGCATCCTTTTATGCATAAAAATCAATAATGATGAAAGTAACACTTTTGTAATAAAAAACATATTCTTTTATGCAACTATTAATGCATAAAAATCCATTTTGATGAAAGTAACACTTTTATAATTAAAAAAATGCTTTTATGCATAAAAATCATTAATGATGAAAGTAACACTTTCATAATAAAAAAATATTCTTTTATGTAACTATTTATGCATAAAAATCCATTTTGATGAAAGTAACACTTTCATATTAAAAATTTATTCTTTTATGCATAAAAATTCATTTTGATGAAAGTAACACTTTCATAATAAAAAAATTATTCTTTTATGCATAAAAATCTATTTTGATGAAAGTAACACTTTAATAAAATAAAAAATTTATTCTTTTATTTATAAAAATTCATTTTGATGAAAGTAACACTTTCATTAAAAAAAATTTCTCTTTTAAGCATAAAAATCTATTTTGATGAAAGTAACACTTTCATAATAAAAAAATGATTCTTTTATGCATAAAAATCTATTTTGATGAAAGTAACACTTTTATAATAAAAAAATTATTCTTTTATGCATAAAAATCTATTTTGATGAAAGTAACACTTTTATAATAAAAAAATTATTCTTCTATGCATTAAAAAAATAATCAATATGCATCTTCTATGCATGAAAATGACACTTTTAGAATATAGAAATGATAGGGATTACTCTTTTAGAATAATAAAAGATAATACTTATTTTTAAATTTTTAAAAAATTTCACCATAACCTCCTTTGTATGGCTGACCATTTTTTTAAATTTTCCTACTTAATTTTTTTAAAAAAATTAACTCTTATTGGTTTAAAGTAATCTAGACTAATCAAAATTCACTTATAAAAGAGAAAACAAAATAAAAACTTTAATTCCAAATATTATCACTTAACTAGGACAAAGAAGGGCTGATTTTAAGAATGAGAGAGGGGAAAAGCCTTTCGACCAAGGCATAGCGTCCATTTATCATTTCAAACAACACAAAAATTAGAAAAGCATAAAAAGAATAAAGAAAAATGTAAAATTTCTAACTTACATAAATTCTACAAGCTTTCCTTTGGCTTGATGGTTTGAGGGTTCTACTCTTGTTTGTAACAAGAGTGGCCACCAAATCCTTGGAAGAGGGAAAGGTCAAAAACTAGTGAATTATTAAGAAATTCACAGTTCTTGGCTCTTGGGAGGAGTACAGTAACAATGCATAAACACTATTATTTTTCAACAAAGGGGGAGGCCTCTATTTGTAGGAAAAAGTGAGCTTCTAACCAAGAAAACTGATTCTAGAGTTTTCCAAATCAGTTTGGTCAATTTTTGACCATTTTTAGGTCAGTTTAGCTTACTTTTTGGAACTAGACTTGAAGTAGGAGAGAGGAGAGATGAAATATCTGAATTTTTGAACATTTAAAACTCCACCCCACATGTGACGTAGGCGCCTCATTCATGAGGGGGGAATCCCCATTGTGAGGTGTCAAAAATCTATTTTTTAAGCTTTTCCTTTTGTCCTTAGTCCACTCTTCATCTTATGTGAGTATTTACTCATTTTTTGGGGGGGATTTTCTTTATTTCTTCTATTTATCTTCTTCATACATTTGGATGAATTTGATTGGCCCTTCAAAACCTTAATTTGAAATTTTTCGAAAATATGGACCCCTAGGATAAGGCCTCTTGAACAGATTATACTTGATTTCTAATGCACCTTCTAAAAATCTTTTTGAACTTTTGTTTCGGGGGAACTTATTTTAATAAGAAGAGATATTTTTCCATCCAAAAATATTCAAAATCTAAATATTCTCTCTCTAGGTCAAAATAGGTAGAAACAAGATCTTTTATATTTCTGAAGAGGGATTTGATTACAGGGGGAAGATGTTGGACATCTTGAGAGGCTGGGGAGGAATCTTACAACATGCACATCTCATTCTCATCCATTTACAGCACATCACATCCTTTCACATATCATCACATCTCATTCACATCTTATTCACATCCACATCCATTTACATCACATCGCATCTCATCCACATCTCATCACATTCACGTTCACATCCACATCCATTTACATCACCTCACATCTCATCACATCCACTCACATCTCATCACATCACATTCACATCTTATCACATCACATTTACATCTCCTCTTATCACATTCACATCTTATCACATTCACATCTTATCACATTTACATCCCATCACATCGCATCCATTTACATCCCATCACATTCATTTACATTCATTAATGTTTGTAGCCCAGTATTTCCATCTTATGCATTTCCTGAGGAGGTTTTGACTTTCTAGAGCCGAGATGCTCTATGTACATATTGCAACCTTTATATAAAGAAAGAAATGTTTTGTGGAAAAATTTCGTGTTGTATTTATTATATGACAAATTGATGAAGCAAAATCTGCTACTCAGACATATGTCATAGATCTCTAATAAGATCGTTTATCTATGTCATAGATCTCTAATAAGATCGTTTATCTTGTTTTTAAGGAATTATTTTCCAAACCTCTTAAGTATTAGGATCTCCTTGACAAAATCAAAATAAAAATTTAATAATCTATCATTTTTGGCAGAATTATGAGGCGAGGGAACCATGGCCGATAGCCAGATCCTCTCATTGATGAAAGAGCTTAACCCCGACGTTCGCAAGGGTCTTCACACAAAACTCAGCCACAAAACTCCTCTCATTGATGAAAGAGATTGACCCCGACGTTTGCAAGGGTCTTCACACAAAACTCAGCCAGGACCTTCAAAGGTGAAGGGGAGAACTTGGGCGAGGCTGAGAAGTGGGTTGAAGCCATGGAGGAATATTTTGATGTCACCAGATAAAACGAAAGGAGCAAAATGGCTCTCGCTAGGTTGAAGATTGTGGAAACAGCTAGGGTGGCATGGAGAACGACACTAACCATCTAGATAGGAATACCCAGTCCTGCAATGATCTCAAAGCTTATCTAAGGAAGAGATTTTGTCCCCACGGTTTTTTAGAAACCAAGATGAATGAATTCTTAGAGCTAAACTAGGGGAGCAAATCTATTGAAGAATATCATCAGGCATTTTCTCTTCTCCTCAAGTACTCACACCACCACACTAGACGAGAGCAACTTATGGCCAGGTTCATTCGAGGAATGAACAAACCTTTAGACACCCTGGTCAAGAAGGCCTAGCCAATTTCCATGAGGCTGAAGCTGTAAGAATGGAAAAGGACTTCGCCAAAGCCTTCATCGTTAAATTCCCACCAAAGCCAAATCCCTCATCCTTTAAGAGATTCCAGACACCGGGAAGTTCTTCCAAACTTCCACCTCTAAAGAGACACCAAGGTCCCAACCGAAATCTGGAGTCAGGAAGCTTTAGGAATGAAGGAAGACCTTTTCCTCGAAGCTCTTTCTCAGGAACTCTGACTCTTTCAAGAATACAGAGGGAAGAGCTTCGAAGTGAGAATAGGTGCTTCGAATGTCAGGGGTTTGGGCACACGAGTTCAAGGATTGCCCATCTCCTTCTGTGGGCCAAGGAAGCAAGGGTCCAAGAGTTCAGAGACAGACTCCTTCGTATCAGTCCAATCAGGGCAACCCTAGAAGAGTGCCTGCTCAGTCTGCAACCTCCCAGTCTCTAAACTCCCTCCCAGAATTGGGGAAACCAAAGAGAGAGAGTTCCACCTTAGACTGTAGTAGCTAGAGCCGTCACTATAGCTGAGGAAGTGGAGGAAGAAAAAGGACAGATCTATGCCGCAATTGAGCATCAGGGAAATAATCATCAATTTTTAGTCCTCCAGACTCTAGCAGAGTAGCATGGTAAGCAATTCAAGCTTTTGATTAATTCAGGGGGTACTCATTCTTTTATTTCCCTAGGATGTCTGCGCGTAAGTTAGTCCTAAATCAAAAATTAAGGAAACCTATGCAAGTGGAATTGGCCAGTGGTGGAAAGATTCTTTTCACACACCTTGAGATAGACCTTATTCAGTTTAATCTAGATGGGAACGTAACAGAGTGCCAATTGAGAGTCCTACCCTTGGGAATCTATGATGGAATCCTTGGAATGGATTGTCTCCATAAGAATCAGGCTAACATTCATTGTCACAATGGAACCATCTCTTTCCTTGACCTTCACAGGAATAAAGTTCAAGGAACTAGAGTTTTCGGATCCCTAGTGCTGCAATTAGTCAAGGCTTCTAAATTGTTAAAAGGGCTCAGAAAGAGGCAAGCTGTTTATGTCCTTAAGATGAATCCGGTAGATATAAAATGTAAGGCTAAAGTACCAAAGTGGTTAAGTGAGTATGCAGATGTGTTCCCCGAAGAGCTGACTGAGATGCCTCCGTCTCGCAAAGTAGATCATGAGATCGAGTTAACCCCCAGAGCTCAGCCCCAGTAGCCCAGCGTCGTGCATACAAAATGCCAGTCCCTGAAGCCATAGAGCTTAAGGAGAAGTTAAGACAACTGTTAGAGTAGGGATTCGTCAGACCCAATTTCTCACCTTGGGGTGCGCCCGTTCTCTTTCAAAAGAAGAAAGATGGAACATTAAGATTCTGTATTGACTACATAGGATTGAATCAATTAACAATTAAAAATAAGTATCCTATCCTGAGGATTGATGAACTTCTGAATCGGTTAAGTGAAACCCAAATGTTCACAAAGATAGATCTCAAATCCGGGTACTACCAGATCAGAATCAAGGAACACGACATCCTGAAGACAGCATTCAATACTCGCTATGGGCATTATGAGTTCATAGTCATGCCGTTTGGATTGACTAATGCCCCAGCGACGTTTAATCATCTTGTGCAGGATATTCTCAGAGAATACTTGGATGATTTTGTTCTTGTCTTCTTTGATGATATCTTGGTGTACTCAAAGAATGTTGTAGATCATGAAGATCATGTGCGCAAGGTCCTGGAAATCCTAAGGAAGTACCAACACTTTGCAAAAAAGAGGAAGTGTTCTTTTTCTGTTGACCAGGTGGAATACTTGGGATTCATAGTGTCTAAAGATGGATTTCTCCTGACCTTGCAAAGATCCAAGCAGTCGTAGATTGGCCAGAACCCAAGATGGTAAAGGAAGTCAGAGGATTCCTAGGATTAATCGGATAGTATAGGATCTTTATACCTAGGTATGCTCATATATCATCCCCTTTAACTAACCTTCTCAAGAAGAGTACCCTGTTTCAGTGGTCTGCTATATGTCAGAGTGCCTTTGATAAGATGAAGACAGCCTTAGTAACCAACCCTATCCTTAAATTGCCAAATTTTACTTGAGGTAGTTACTGATGCAAGTGGGTTTGCCTTAGGCGGTGCTCTTATGTAGGAAGGTCATAGAGTGGCCTATGAATCCAGAAAGCTCAGAACACATGAGATAAATTATGCCGTCCATGACTTGGAGTTACTCTCCATAGTTTATGCTTTGAAGTTGTGGAGACATTATCTTTTGGGACAGAGGTTCACCTTGATGATAGATCATCAAAGTTTGAAGTGGATCTTCACCCAAAGGGATCTCAACATGCGTCAAAGGAGATGGATGCAGACCTTGCAGGAATTTGATTTTGAAATCAAGTATCGGCCCGGAAAAGAAAATGTGGTGGTAGATGCGCTCCGCAAAAAAGCCTCATTACTTGCAATTACAGTGGTGTCGAATCCATTAATCAGTGAAGCAAGGGAGAGAATCATGCAGGATAAATTCTTTGCCACCCTTCTGATGCAGGAAAGCAAGACTCCTATTGCTACCCTTCTTTGCCCCTATTGCTACCCTTCTGATGCAGGAAAGCAAGACTCCTCAGGAAATGAGTCGAGTTCTTGGGTACAAATTGGATGAAGGATGCATGTATTATAATAATCGGCTATGCATTCCCAATGATGAGGGAATAAAGGGAAGGATTCTGAGAGAGAAGCCCATGATAGCCTGATAGCTGGACATCCAGGGTTTATAAAAACCTATATATCTATGAAGAAAAGCTTCTTCTTGCCTGGACTCAAAAAGGATGTACTTGATCATGTGCAGCAATGCTTAATGTGTCAGAGAGTCTGTCATGTAGGCTGTAACGCTTGTGAGACCGACGGCAGACCGGATGGCCAGATGGGGCTTTAGCGTCAACGCCTCGGCCGGAGTGCCGAGGACGTGGCCATCCGGGGTTGCTTGCTGCCGGCGGTAGCCGTGACGCAAAGAGACAGAACTGCTATCAAGCTGTCCACTATGTGGGGGGGTGCGAAGACCAGCCCCGAACCGTCTGGTATAAAAGCTATAGTCGACTCTGAAGAAAAGAACCGGCGTCTGGTGCTGTCTGGTGGGTGGAGTAATCTAACACTAGTATGCCTGGTGCTGCCCGGCGGCCAACCCACAGGTGGCCAGCCAGGCCACGCAGTGGCGGCGGCCAGCCCATACGCGACCAGCCAGGCCATGCAGCCACAGCCGGCGGCCAACCACGACCGGCCGCGCAGCCATAGCCGACGGCCAGCCCTGACGGGCGGCCGGCCTTGCCACAGCAGCGGGCGACCAGCCCACAGGCGGCCATTATTTTTTTAATTTTATTTTATCCAAAGAACGCTAAGGGATAAAATAAAACGAACGCTGTTCAGTGGAGGGATAAAATTTGCCTGTAAATTTTTATTTCTTTGTTTTCTTTTGTAAATCAAACGACATCTCTCTCCCGGCAGTGGAGGGATAATCCCGGAGGTAACGGGATAATCCTAGGTAGCTCAAGCACGAGTTTCGAGGAGATTAATTTTTTTAAATTATGAGTTGCACGCACCTTTCTCTCAGATCGGAGCATCCCGGAGTAGCGACGCTTGTAGTAGAGGCTCGCAGCGCAACACAAATCGACAGTCGATGACAGTCTCGCAGGCGACCGTAAGGGGGGTGACTATTCTCTCTCCACCACTGCTCATTTTATTACCGTTTTTTTTTGTAATTTTTGAGTTCTCGCATTGTCTTTTGTGCAAGAATTAAAGATGTCTACTAGGTGTAGTGGTCCCCACCGCCTTCTACTTCTCTAGGGTTTTCAGGTCTCTTGTCCCCTCGGTCACACGGGTGTGACCCCGACCGAATTATCAAGCCGTATATGCCCGACCGTTGTTCGATGTCCGGAGTGCGCTTGTCGATCATGCGTGATCCGCCAACAGCGCCCTCCTCGTCTGTTGACCCCGCCTTAGGACCCAGCCAGCCCGCTTTAGGACCCAGCCAGCCCGCAGAGCGCGGCCGCAATAGCAAATGACCCCTTTTTGGCCGATGAGCCCGATGACATGAACACCGACGTCGCCGAGGGGATCGAGGAGGGCCTCTAGGAATATGACCGACGACGATTATGACCTATTGGACCCTGCCGACATCCTGACAGAGAGACAGAGCTCTCTAGTGGACTTTTTAAATATCTTAATGCAAAACTGAACAATATGGGTAAAGTCCAAGCTGACTTAGTCATGATGCTACAGAGCATCTCCACACGGTTAGATGCACTGACAGCCGCCTCGGCTAGTACTCCGACTCTTTGTGGTAGTCGAGCTCCTGCAGCACGGGTGAGCGTAGCCTCGCCAATGGTTGCAGGAGTACAGGGCCGATGCGCCTGTGGGGCCGTCCGTAGAGACAGCTTCGTCGTTATTGAAAGACTTGAAGCCGCCTAGTTTTGGGTGGTGGCGAGGAGAAGGAGAGAAACAAGGACTCGGTCAACATGTTTCTAAGCGAAGTGGTCAGACTTGCATGCGTTGCAATAGCAGCCTAGCCGGATACAGCCCGTAGAGGCTAGCCTCTCATTAACGGCAAAGCGTACAAGTGGTGGATGAGTTTGACAACTCGTCCTGCCACTTGGACGGAGTTTGAAAAACGATGTTTCGAAAAGAGTTTTTGCCTGTTAATGAGGCGGAGAGAAGCTGGGAGTTATGGGACAAGTGCTCGATGGAGAACAAATCCCTGACTCAATACATCTCAGACTATAGGGAGATAGTACTCAAGCTAAAGAGGATCGATGCATTCTAGATATTGCGAGGCTTAAAAAGAGGCCTCAAAGATGATTACCTTGCGTATGTAGAGCCCTTACAACCTAAAGACTTAGCAGAGGCAATTTGATGACATCAAGCGCCGTAGTGCGCGTGGTGGTTCTAGTAGCAGGGCCGAGGGTAGTGAGAAGAGGAGGTCATGCCTTAAAAGAAAAGGGTTCCGCAGTGATAAGCAGGGGGATAGGATGGACCAGGAAGGACAAGGTGGTCATTGGTCTAAAAAACCACGACCATCCAAGAAGAAAAGAGACAGCGAAATCCAAAAGAAAGAGTAGTATATTAAAGCGCGAAAGGAAAATTGTTGCTTTAATTGCAATGATGTAGGGCACACGAAGGCTGAGTGTCCAAAGCCTAAAGCCAGCACGAGTGGCAACGAGCCCAAAAAAGATGGTAAATCCTCTAGGCAATTGCATACAGTCCAGAGACTCCCTCTCAATTCCGCAGAGTTTAGAGAGGTGACAGTGTGTCATTGTGATGAGCATCACGCTTGTTCAGTGACACCAGTGATGTGGCAGCCTACTGTAGGTCCGCATGACATGGTGCGCATGTATGGCACCATAGGTGGCCGTAGAGTCATAGTTTTTATTGATGATGGAGCTAGCCACAACTTCTTGAACTACTCGTTAGTCAAGAAGTTGGGGTTGACTGAGACCCGGAGTGATCATGAGTATACTGTTGGCCTAGCCAACGGATATGACAAAACGGTATGGAATACCATAGTATTGGGGGTCCCATTATCTATACAGGACTACAAGGATCCGCTTGACTTTCAGGTCATGCACTTAGCCAGAGCAGACGTATATCTAGGCAGGGAGTGGCTGTATGGCTTGGGCCCTCGTCTAGCTCGGAATTACTTACATAATATGCTACGTTTTGAGCATGGAGGTAGAGTTATTACCCTGCAGGGCAACCGTATTGTCCCTGCCACACCACTTATTTCCTCCATGGAGCTGTGCACAACGGTCCGCAGAGACCAGATAGCAGAGGTATATGCTTGTTACCCTCTTTTAAATTCTGTTTTCGTAGATGAAACTGTAAATGATGTTTGCGTAGACAAACAAGGAAAACAAAATAGCCTTGGATGAGACCCACTGTTTGAAAACCCTGTTTGGCATGCATGCGATTCAAACAAGAAAAAATCCAAGGTGAAAGAGACATTAAAGAAAAAGTACGTAGATACTTTAATGAATTTATTAGAGGAATTTCAAGATGTTTTTCTTGATGATTTGCCAGATGGTTTACCACCATCTAGAGAAGTAGACCATGGCATCAAAGTTATGCCAGGATCAAAACCTATAAGCAAACCTGCTTATAGGTTAAGCCACTCTGAGGCATAAGAGGTGGAAAAATAATTGACGGAATATTTGAACAAAGGCTTCATTCGGCCTAGTTCAAGTCCGTGGGCATCGCCTATTCTTCTGGTAAAGAAGAAAGACGGATCTATGTGGATGTGCATAGACTATAGGGCTCTTAATCAGATAACGATTAAGAACAAGTATCCGATGCCACGCATGGATGAGTTGTTTGATCAACTCTATGGATCGAGATACTTTACAAAAGTAGAGCTGAGATTAGGGTATCATCAGGTTAAAATTAAAGCCGAAGACAGCATTTAGGACCCATTTCGAGCATTTTGAGTTTTTGGTTATGCCATTTGGGCTAACCAATGCTCCAGCGACGTTTATGACGCTGATGGATAGCATTTTACGTCCATATTTGGAAAAATTCGTAGTAGTTTTCCTAGATGATATTCTTGTGTACAGTAAGACACAAAAAGAACACATAGAGCATTTGCGTCTAGTGTTCGAGTTGTTGCGAGCACAAACTATTTGCAAAGAAGAGCAAATGTGAATTTTTTGAAACAAAAATTCACTACCTTGGCCATATTATATCCGCCGATGGTACGCGGATGGAGCCAGAAAAAGTAGAGGCTATTCTTAAATGACCAGCGCCAAAGAATCTTGAGGAACTGCAGATTTTTCTTGGCATGTCGGGGTTCTACCGACAGTATGTGAAGGACTACGCGAAGATCGTAATCCCGTTGAGACTGACCAGTTTACGGTCAAAAACTAAAAACATTAGTTGGGGGGAAGCCCAACAGAAGAGCTTTGATAAGCTCAAGGTGACCATAGCAGTTGCACCTGTTTTGACTATTGTCAATCCAAATGAGCCGTTTGTCTTGGAAACAGACGCTAGTAATGAGGCCATTGGGGCCGTACTTATGCAAAGGGGACGCCCAATTGCATTTGAGAGTAAAAAGTTAGATTGTGCGCAGCGTAACTACTCGACTTATGAGCGAGAGTTACTAGTGATAGTTCATGCACTAAAAAAGTGGAGACACTATTTATATGGTGCTTCTTTTGAGGTCCGGACGGACCATGAAAGTCTGAAATGGCTTTTAAGTCAAAATGAACTAAAGGGTAGAAAAGCTCGGTGGGCGGAGATTCTATAGGAGTTTGACCTTCAGATACGTTACCAGAAAGGTAAGTATGCACTTAGTCGCATGCCACAGATTAATGAACTTAGTTTCACAGTCTTCAAGAATGATTTCTTGGAGTCACTACGTGGTTTATGTGAGCACGATCCATCTTTTAAAGAGGTCTGGTGCACTGTATGCGTACACACTTCTTCACAGACGCGACCACCTCCCTCGTTGGCACGGATTGCTAGTTCGGAGAGACTGGCTGAAGGTGCAACAACGGGAAGGGAAGCGAGAGTTAGTCCGGAGAGACTAGCCGTGTCTTCTGGGTATAGACTAGCCGTGTCTTCTGGGTATAGACTAGCAACACCATATTGGGGAATATGGGAATTTTTTACAAGTTTGGGACACGTGGTCAAAAGTTTGGATTAACCATAACTTGAACACCACTAATCCAAAATGAGCGCTTTATAGCTCTTTAGATTCCATTTTTCAAGCGCTTTCCAATGATAGGTCATATGATAGGGTTTTGAGAAACTTACAAACATATTATCCGTGTCCCCTTTTTTAAGTATTCAAAAATGGGAATTGGGAAATTCCCAAATTCACTAATATGGTGTTTAGCCGTGTCTTCTGGGTATAGACTAGCCGTGTCTTCTGGGTATAGTTTGGAGCTGGAGAGCTCTGACGTAGGCCCTTCATCACCTTTGACTGCCACGGCTTCAAAGGGGACTGATAAACTTTATCGGGGGAGAAATATGCTAATTACACCATGACGACGGGTACTTACTCTACAAGGGTAGAGTATGTGTACCAATTATTGGTGACTTTCGGGCCCAAATTCTTAAAGAAATTCATGATAGTCCAAGTACAGGTCATCCCGGGATTCAGAAGACCTATGCACTAGTAAAAAGACAGTTTTATTGGCCTAGTTTGTTTAAGGAAGTCTAGACTTATGTGCTGAAATGCAATAAGTGCCAGGTCAATAAACACGAACGTCTTAAGGTTGGAGGACTACTCCATCCGCTGGAGATTCCTCAGGGGAAATGGGAAAGCATTTCCATGGATTTCATTACCAGTAACTAAAATGGCAAAGTTTATCGCCACCACGAAGAAAACTGTTAAAACGCCAGAGTCGGCAAAACTCTTTATTGAACATCTCTACAAGCTATATGGCCTGCCCGCAGATATAGTGTCGGATAGAGATAGAAAGTTCAACAGTCATTTTTGGAGGGAAGTCTTCAAAAAGTTGGATACTACTCTAAGTATGAGTACGGTAGATCATCCGGAGTTTGATGGTCAAATTGAAAGAGTTAACCAAATTCTAGAGGATATGTTGCGTTCTTATGTTAGTAAGAAGCAATCTAATTGGGAAGATTACTTGCCCTTATTGGAGTTTGCCTATAACAGCTCCAAACACTCAGCGAGACTGGATTTACACCATTCATGTTAATGTATGGATTCCAGCCGAGATCTCCGATGGCTGTAGGCCTAGAAAAGGAGAAGATTCAATCTGTCAAGGATTTCCTTGAAGATATGAATGATATGCTCAGAGCCACACGTGAGAGCATTCATAGCACTCAGGATCGCGCTAAAACTTATGCGGATAAAGGACGTAGAAAGGTGACCTTTGCAGAAGGTGACTTTGTATTCCTTAAGGTTCCTGCGCAGTCAGAAACCATGAAAATGGGAAAGTGTGATAAACTTTCTCCGAGATATTGTGGTCCTTTTAAAATCCTTAAGAAGATTGGGGACATAGCATATAAACTTAAGTTATCGGAGAGTTCTCAAGTCCATCCTGTCTTCCATGTCAGTAAACTGAAGAAATCAGTTCACGGGTTTGAGAACGCAGTTTCTCCAGAAATTTTGGTGGACTTGATAGAGCCACCAAAGATACCACATGAACCTGAAAAGATTCTAGAGTATCGTGACAGACAAACCCGACATAAAGTGTACCAGGAGGTACTTGTTAAATGGACAAACAGGGATGAGGAGGCAGCTACTTGGGAAAATCGTAGTGCAATTTCCAAGAGGTTTTCCCAGTTTGTTTTCGAGGACGAAAACTCTTCTTAAGGGGGGGTAATGTCACGTAGGCTGTAACGCCTGTGAGACCGACGGCAGACCGGATGGCTAAACGAGGCTTTAGCGTCAACGCCTCGGTCGGAGCGTCGAGAACGTGGCCATCCGAGGTTCAGTGGGAGAGGACGCCCATGCGGAGTCATGGGCGACTAGGCTAGTGTGGACGGCAGGCCACACACTATATAGCCTGGGGGATGAGGGGCAATCCTCATTCTTCCTCTATGGCTGGGTGGTGAGCCAGAGGCCATCCCCTCCTGTGGTACTGCCCGTAGTGGTATTACGATAATCTAACAGAGTCAAGGCAGAGAGAGTCAAGATGCCAGGAAAACTGCAGCCTCTAAACATTCCACAGATGAAGTGGGAATGTATCAGTATGGACTTTGTCACTAGATTACCTTTAGTACAATCAGGTTACAACTCCATTTTTGTGGTAGTTGACAGACTAACCAAAGTTGCCCATCTGATTCCAGTGAAGGAAACATACACTGCAGTGGATGTTGCTAGAGTTTTCCTTAAAGAAATCTTCAGATTGCATGGCTTACCCACCAGGAGGATAGTAAGTGACAAAGATCCCAAGTTCACATCGAAATTCTGGACTGCATTCTTTGAAGCAGTAGGAACTTTCTTGGATCTCAGTATAGCCTATCATCCCAAAACAGATGGCTAGACTAAAAGAGTGAATCAGGTAATAGAAGATATTCTTTGGTCATGCTGTGGGCAGGGAACCGAAGAAGTGGTTAAGCCATTTGCATCTGGTTGAATTTTCTTATAATGCTTCTTATCATCGAAGCATTGGGATGACCCCTTTCAAAGCTCTTTATGGACAAGATTGCCTTACACCATTGACTTGGTCTGACCCATTAATCAGAGTCGAAATGTCTAGACAAATGCTTGATGACATGGACCAGCAAATGCAATCAATCCATAAAGATATTAAGGAAGCCCAAGATAGGCAAAAGCAGTATGCAGATAAAAAGAGATGAGAGAGAGAGTTTGAAGAATCAGATATGGTCTTCATTTGAGTATGACCAAAAAGAAGTTCCTTCTCTTTAGGGAAGTATAAGAAACTCTCTCCCAGATACTGTGGACCATATGCTGTTATAAAGAAACTCTCTCCCAGATACTGTGGACCATATGCTGTTATAAAGAAAGTAGGCGATCTAGCTTATAAACTTCTTCTACCTCTCCATCTCAAGGTACATAATGTATTCCATGTCTGTTTGCTTAAGAAATATGTACCCAACCCGAGTCACGTGCTTGATGATGAGAATAATTGATTTCTCCGACTCAAGGCCAGATGGTACTCTAGCCTGAAGCAATCCTTGAGGTTCGCGAGAAGGTTCTTAGGAGCAGATTCCTCAGAGAATTTTTAGTCAAGTGGAAGTTCTTCCCTCTAGAAGATACCACCTGGGAGAAAGAAGAAGAGTTGGCAAAAGATTACCTCCACTTTGCGAGATGAGGACATCTCGTATTTTTCAAGTGGGAGAGGATGTAAGATTCCTCCTCCAGCAGCCTGAATAATGAAAAAGCTTTTACCTCAATCCCTTGTAATCATTCCCTATTTCAGAATGCAAAAAAATATTCTTTTTCCTTGTTTTTGCCTAGAGAGAAGAAAAATTCTAGAGAGAGCTAATTCAATATTGAGATATTTTTAGATATAAAAATTCTCCTAATATCTAAAATATATTTTCCTGAAACAAAAGTTCAAAATAAATCCTCCAATGTGCATTAGGAATTAATTAAAAATGATATAGGGACCTTAGCCTAAGGGTCTAGATTTTTAAAAAAATTTGGATTATGGTCCAATTAAGGTTTCTATGGACCAATAGGATTAATACAAGTGTTGCGATGAGATAAATATAAAGAATAAAAAAAAATACCCAAAAATGAGTAAATGCTCACATAAGATGAAAAGTTGACTCAGTACAAGGTTTATTAGTTGAAAATTAAGAGATATTACTAAAAAAATGAGATATTTTAGAGAAATGATGAATTTTTGACACCTTGGTAAGGAAGAGGGGACCTTTGAGGTAGGCACCTCCTTCACATGTGTGGGAAGGTTTTTTAATTAAAAAAAATTGTGATATTTCTATCTCTCCTCTCTCCTCGATCAAACTGGATCAAAAGGGGAGCCAAACTGGTCCAAATCTTGTCCAAATTTAGTCAAGAAAATTCTAGAATCTAGTTAGACTCAGTTAGTGGCCTCCCTCACCTATAAATAGACCCTCATTCTTTTGTATTCTCATTTGTGAGCTATACCATGCCAGTATTACATTAAAATAATCATATTTTCTATTATCCCTTAAAAATCCTATACTTTTGGGTAGCTTGGAGCTTTTCTCTCTCTTCAACAACTCTTGGAGCTCTCTTCTCCTCTTGCTAAACCAATTGATTGGTTGGGGGCTTCACTTCTAGAAAAAGAAGCAAGCTAATCCTTGAGGTAAGAATGAATTTTATGGTTTTTTGTTAATATTCTCAAATGACTTCTCTTCTCAACCCCTCTCAAGCTTGAGAAGTTTCTAATTGGTTGTTTTAAATTCAAATCAAGCTTTCCCTAAGAATTTTAATGTGTAATCAAGAAAAAGTTAATCTTTATGCGCTTAATTAGAATGCTTTCTTATGTATATCTCTCTCTTAAAAAGAATAGTCATTCTTATGGCTACTAATTCTTTAGCAAAAGAATGCTTTTCATTGATAAATTATTAATTCAAAACCAAACTCTAAGCTTATTAAGCTAGAGAATAAGAAAATGGTATTTTTATACTTTTATGTTAACAAAATAATGGTAAATTATTTTAGAATATTTATAAGTTATTAAAAACTACTTTAATCGATTCTAAATGAGAAAGAGATAATCCTATCAATTTGGGAAAAGAGAAAAAATGGAAATAGCTTAATCTAGTAAAAAAATCATAATTAAGTTTAAGATTATGGTTAAAATTATGATTTAATTTCATAGTTTGTATTTAAGCTTAAGAATAGATCTTCTATCATAATTGCATTATAATGTTTTATTATTTTAAGAAAAAAATTAAAAATTATCAGTAATAGCACGAAGCTATGGTAAAATTTTCAGAAAATAATACATATCTTATTTTTATGCATAATGCTAAAAGAGGACTTCCTACCATATTCTAGGATTGGACATTCTATTGTGAGTGTAAGGGAGAATGGAAATGGTGCCATTCTCCCCTTCGAGGTAATGGGAGGCTTTGAGAATGGTAGTGGTGACATTTGCCCCTTAAGGGTGATGGTATGGGAGGCCACCTTGAGAATGGTATGGGAGGCTGCCTTAAGGTGATGGGAGGCCCTAAGAATGGCAGTGGTGCCATTCTCCCCTTTAATCAAGGTGATGGAAAGCCTTGAGAATGGCATCACTGCCATTCTTTGTTGAATGTAAGGGGGAATGGCAATGGTTCCATTCTCCCTTCAAGGTGATGGGATGCCTTAAGAATGGCACCACTGCCATTTTTCCTTGAATGTAAGGGAAAATGGCAATGGTGTCATTCTCCCCTTAAGGTGAGATGCCTTGAGAATGGCACCATTTCCATTCTTCCTTGAATGTAAGGGAGAATGGCAACGGTCCCATTCTCCCCTTAAGGTGATGGGAGGCCTTAATAATGGCACCACTGCCATTCTTCCTTGAATGTAAGGTAGGATGTCAGGGGTTCCATTATCCCCTTAAAGGGGATGGGAGGTCTTTAGAATGGCACCACTGCCTTTCTTCTTTGAATGTATGGGAGTATGACAGTGGTGTGATTCTTCTCTTCAAAGTGATGGGAGGCTTTGAAAACGGCACCACTTCCATTTTTCCTTGAATGTAAGGGAGAATGGCACCATTGTGATTCTTCCTTGAATGGAAGGGAGAATGGTAGTGGTGCCATTCTCCACTTTAAGGTGATGGGAGTCCTTAAGATTGGCACCACAGCCATTCTAACTTGAATGTAAGGGAGAATAGAAATGGTTTCATTCTCCCCATGAAGGTGATGGGAGGCATTGAGAATGGAACCACTGCTATTATTCTGTGAATGTATGGGAGAATGGTAGTGGTAGCATTCTCTCCTTTAAGGTGACGGGAGGTCTTGAGAATGCCACCACTACCATTCTTCTTAGAATGTAAGGGAAGGCTGCCCGTGAGAATGGCACCACCACCATTCTCCCCTTTAGGGTGATGGGAGGCCCTGAGAATGGTAGTGGTGCTATTTTACCTTTAATCAAGGTGATGGGAGGCCTTGAGAATGATACCACTGCCATGCTTCCTTGAATGTAAGGGAGAATGACAGTGGTGCCATTTTCCACTTCAAGGTGATGGGAGTCCTTGTTGAGAATGGCACCACTACCATTATTTCTTGAATGTAAGGCAGAATGTAGGTGGCTTCATTCTCCCCATGAATGTGATGGGAGGCATTGAGAATGGCACCACTTCCATTATTCCTCCTAATATGTTAGGGAGAATGGCAGTGTGGTACCGTTCTCCCCATGGAGGTGATGGGGGGCCTTGGAATGGCACCACTAAAATTCTTCCTTAAATGTCAGGGATAATGGAAGTATTTCCATTCTCCCCTTTAAGGTGATAGGAGTCCTTGAGGATGGTACCAATGCCATTCTTCAAAGAACGTAAGGGAGAATGAAAGTGGTCCCATTGTCCCCTTCAAGGTCATGGGATGGGATGCCCTTAGAATTGTAGTGGTGCCATTATCCCCCCATTCAATCAAAATGATGGGATGGCTTGATAATGACACCACTTCCATTCTTTTTTTAATGTAAGGGAGAATGGCATTGGTGTCATTCTCCCCTTTAAGATGATGGGAGGCCTTGAGAATGGCACCGTTCAAGAAAGAATGGCACCATTGCCATTCTTTCTTGAACATAAGAGAATGAAAATGGTGCCATTATCCTTTTCAAGGTGATGGCATGGAAGTCCTTGTTGAGAATGTAAGTCATGTCATTCTCCCCTTTAACGTGATAGGAGGTATTGAGAATGGCAATGGTACCATTCTCTCCTTCAATCAAAATTATGGGATACCCTGAGAATGGAACCACTGCCATTCTTCCTTGAAGGTAAGAGAGAAATGTATTGGTGCCATTCCCCCCCCCTTCAAGGTGATGGGATGCGTTTAGAATGGCACAAGTGCCATCCTTTCTTGAATGTAAGGGAGAATGGTGGTGGTGTCATTCTTCCCTTCAAGAAGGTGATGAGAGGCCTTGACAATGGCACCCACTACCATTCTCCCTTGAACGTAAGGGAAAATGGTGGTGGTGTTATTCTTCCCTTCAAGGTGATGGGATACGTTTAGAATGGCACAAGTGCCATCCTTTCTTGAATGTAAGGGAGAATGATGGTGGTGTCATTCTTCCCTTCAAGGTGATGAGAGGCCTTGACAATGGCACCCACTGCCATTCTCCCTTGAACGTAAGGGAGAATAGTGGTGGTGTCATTCTTCCCTTCAAGGTGATGAGAGGCCTTGACAATGGCACCCACTACCATTCTCCCTTGAACATAAGGGAGAATGGTGGTGGTGTCATTCTTCCCACACTTCATGATAATGGGATGGGAGGCATTGAGAATGACAGTGGTGCCATTCTCCCCTTTCAGGTGGAATGGAGTGAATCATAAAGCTCATATTAGGGACAAATCATCATGGATTGGTACAAGATTAAGGATAATCTCATACAATGGCCATGATGCCTAAGTGAGTTAACCTCCCACCAAGAGGATGGCTATCAAGCTTGCCATGACCCCTAAACCATGAAAGGACATCTCCAAGAAAGGAGCCAAGATGTCAAGAGGTTTCAAAAGGTAGAAAATTAAAAAGTACAATGATAGTCCAAAAGCCCCCTTTTTGCTTGACTATGGTGGTCATGCCCAATGAAAAGACATATACATGTGGCTATGAACAAAAGCCAAAAATGACATCCATGGTGGAATGTCAATGTAGCAGAAGACCCATATATTAAGTATATGCACTAAACCCAAATAAATGCTGCTAAGTATGCCATGAGAGCTATGAGAACTAGGAGTAGAGATAGAATCATAGATATCACCCTGAGTAGAGGATCTAAAAGAGTACCCTGACTCATCTAGCACTAGAAACTCAGGTCTATGCTCCTATCATATGCTCATCAACATGTGAAGTATCATCATCCCGAATCTCACACACTGCCATGGATGCATCACTAGTCAAGAGCTGATCCCCATGATTTTCTAATGCATCACTATGATCCGCCAATGCATCACTATCTCCTAATGCATCACTGTGATCCACTGGAAGGTAGGTAGACATAGGCGTAGTATCAACAATCACAATGCTCCGAGGAATGCTCGTTGCCATCCCTTCCATCAAGATTATGCCCACATGATCTAACTCACACACATCACTCTCACTATCACCATCACATACATCATTATCATGTGCATATGTGTCAGTGGTGGGTAACATGTGCATGTGTATCACTATCACCCTGTGTATGTGTGCAATACATTAATATCATCATGTGTATGTGTGCAGGATACATCATCATGGGTATGTGGGTGTGATACATCAATGTCATCACATGTGTGTATGATCATCACCATGTGTACATATGTCAACATCAATATCATCATCAACATGATGATCATCATCACTATCCACATCATCATGTACTGAATGCATGTCATAATGATACCCATCCTCAGGTATATAGTCATCTCTGCTCCTCACAAATGTAGGGAACTCAATCAAGTCCCCACCTACATCATCGCATGAAAGCAATGTCGAACCATCCATATGTAAAGATAACCACATAGATCCTCAACAAAATCACCATGTGTAGAATGTCTGAACCATCTGGCATGGACATCCTCCTCATCAAATAAGTGTCTAAACTAGCTAGGAAACAACATTTGAAGCTCAAACATTCATATGTGACATGAATATGATGTGTCATCATAGCATGATGTCGGTGACTAAGGATCTAGAGGTCAAAGCCGTGATGTGCCAAATGTATGTATGAACTCGGCAAATGATATGCATCTCCTCACATGGAATGGTAAATCAAGATGACGGGCATAAAGCCAGAGTAATAGGGTATGAGTAAATGTCACACGATCAGCATCTAGGATAGAGTCGTAGTGATATTGACAATGATGATGATGGGTAGCACGGCAATCGTAGGCGGGGTAGAGGAAGTACTGGATCCCCATGTCATCCCTTCAATGCTTGAAAGTGTGGAAACACCCCCAAATGTGCTCAAGAATGCCAAACCACATGTGGTAAAAGCACCAATATGCTCAAATGGCCAAAAATGTGCGTGTGAATGCCCAAAAATGAACCAAATGTGCGTGTAGGTGTCTAAGTGCCCAATATGGATGGACAAGGAAAAACAAGCAAGGAAGTATGGGGTGGGCCAAAGATAAATGGTCGGTAGTGTGAAGGGACCAAAGGTGAGGGTGGGTTGGACCAGAAAGGACAAAAATGGGAAAATTGGTTCCAAACCCTAGCTCAAAAAAAAAACTCTCAAAATAACTCTTAAGATAGTGGCGGCTCCCTTTAACCTCGGCACCAGTGTGCTGAGAGCCCCTCCCTGGGGTTGCGCTCAGAGCTCCTCCCAGAGAGCTCGATGATGCTGTTGTTTGCTGCGCTGAGAGCTTCTCCCTGAGAGAGCTCGATGATGCTGCTATTTTTTTTTTGGGTTTTAAAAATAAATAAATTAATACACCTGTGCCCTGCTGTCACGATCAAGAGAAGAATGATGCCCCTACTCTGCAATGCGCTTTTGCTAACGAAATGAGGTGAACGCAAACTGGTTATTGTAAGTGCTAAGCTCAGTCGCACAATCCCACAGTCGCTAATCCCACTGCATATAGCAGCGTCAATCACGGCATGAAGCCAACTTGCGCACAATCCCACGTCAATCATGAGGAAAAATTAGACGATTCTGCATTTTTGAAGTGCACTGAATGATGCTACTTCACTTTGTTGTGTGCTATGGATATTCTGTATTACGCTGACAGCCTCTGTGGCACTGAGCCAAAATCAAAGGTGATGAAGTGCTTGATGGTCTTAAAAATGCACTAACGCTGAGTCCGCAAAGGGCAATGAAGTGTTGAACGATGCACTAAGATGCTGAGATGAACACTTGTTCTCGATGACGTTGCCTTAGGCTACACTGCGGATGACGTTGCGTTAGAGCCTTGAACACTATCGCTATAGAGCTAACGATGAGAAAACTTCTAGAGCTGACGGCTGCTCATAGTTTGGCTCCCAGCCGAACCTCTCTCTCTCTCTCTCCATGGATGTGTTTCATCACTCTCCCACTCCTTTCTCTGTGCATGCTGGAAGTACATCTGTTTACTTAGCTGTTCTTTTCTTTTTTTCTCCGCAATTTTAGGGCTCAACTTACTTTTAAAAATCTGGGAATCTGTTTCATTCATAATCATACCACCCACAGTTTGGAGGTTGGCACTCTTTGTGACTTTCTACATGAAGTACGGTACCACATGGTGGATTGGAGAACTTGGCTAGCCACCACCACTTTGCTTGCGAAGGACAATTGCACAAAACTTGAGTAAAGAAACTCCAGAGCGATCTCTTGCTCCGAGGTGTTATTGATGGCCACCTAGCACCCTAGGTTTTCGGAGGTGGCTTTGTGTTTCAACTTCAAGAGAGTAGCAATTCTGTTGGCCATCTGTTTTACTACCAACTCAGATGATTTTGGTGGCTTTTCGTTTTATCTGTGGTGCTGAAAATGATGCCATGCTGTAGGCAAATTGCATGTCGTCCCTGTTGCCCTTATGCCTTGTCACATTCGGCTTGATTCTGAACTAGTTGCTCTTTTACCTCCAAATGTGACTGCTTTTGCCCCCTTCTCATCTCACCACTTGGCCACATGTATACCTCCTACACCATGGTTGTAGAGCTAGCAGCCTTCTATGGAACAGTTCAATGATGCCTAGAGACCTTAGTCTCTATGATGGCTAGAACCACTTTCATGTACAAGTTGCTCTTGTATGGGTAGACCACATGCCTAACTTGCTGCAATCCTTGATGACTACCAGGCAATCAATGGTCGATAGTCTTTTCCCAACATCCAACACAATCACCAAGTCCTTTGGTGTACGTGACACACTGGTTAAGGCCAGAGGATTGGGTTCAATTCCTAGTGGGGATTTATGAGTATCAACAAACAATTGTAGCAAATTTTCGTTCAATATAGCATTCAAACATCATTTCTTGCCTAGTATACAATATCTTAAACATGCATACATTAAATTTTTACAGATTTGTCAACTTTAAAACATGGATGCCTTGATTGCATCAAAATTAATTGCATACATCAAGATTTTCATTGAATTGTGTAAACTGTCAAGAATCTTACTATCTTGCAAGATTTGCACTTTCTTGCATTCTAATACACCAAGATTCACTTCTGTCTTTATTTCTTGTATATTTGTGGGTTACGAAATAAAACTTGATATTGTAGTTTTCTTGCATAGAATGTAAAGATCTTGTACAAATTCTAAGAAAATCAACTTTAGGGCAAGATTAAGGTTTAGAGTAACTCATTGAAACCATTTCTTGCACTAAATTTGAAGAGATTTAAATTTCTGTACTTTCTTAAAAAATCTATACCAAGTGTACTAAATTGCACAGAAAATCTTGTAAATCTACAACTAATACAATAGTTCTGCACTGCACTTTGCACAGTTTCCCAAAAAGATTGCAAAGATTTTAAATCTGCAAGAAAATCTACAACGGGTACAACAGTTCTGCATTGTACTCTCCACACTTTTCCAAAAAGATTACATAGACTTTAACTCTGCACCACAAAAATCTGTAATGCTCTGCACAATAATTAGAAAAATTTGCACAGTAATATTCTGCACTCAAATCTTCAAGAAACTGTAATAACTTTGCAATAGATCTTCACTTTGTTGATTGTTGTTGAAAATTGCATCAAAATCTACTATACTCACAATCTGTATTTAATATCTGTGATAACCAACACCTTTCTTGGTAAATCTTTCACCAAAATAACATAACCAAGAATCTCTCTAAAATGCAAAGAACTCAAAGAATCTTGAAAATGATAGTAAGAAACTAGGGTTTGTGTGAAGATTTAATGAAAATAGGTTGTGATTTATGCAAAAATTCTCTAAAATTCAAGAAAATGAAGAAGATTTCCAAGAACATCAAGGAATGCAAGAAAATTTGTATATTCTATACTTTCTTGAATTTTCTGTGATTTCTTGAATTTTTTGTAATTTCTTGAATTTTTTGCACAGTAGCAAACCCTAAATCTCTCCCTAGATTCATAACTAAGGAAAAATCCAAAGGCTTCTGCTAAACTATGAAAAAGTCCACTACATTTTCTTCCAAAATCAAGAAAATCTAAGAAAATCAAAATTTTAAAATTTAGGGTTAATGAAGTGGCAAAAATGATTCAATGGACCCAAACCTAGGCTAGGATCAAAAGCCTAAGCTTTGATACCAATTGGAATGGAGTGAATCATAAAGCTTAAATCAGGAACAAATTATCATGGATTAATACAAGATTAATAATAATCTCATACAATGGCCATGATGCCTCCGTGAGTTAACCTCCCACCAAGAGAATGGCTATCAAACTTGCCATGAGACCTAGACCATGAAAGGCCATTTCCAAGAAAGGAGACAAGATATCAAAAGGTCTCAAAAGGTAGAAATGTAAAAAGTACAATGATAGTCTCTGAGCCTTCTTTTATACTTGAGTCCATGACTAAGGTTCTAGACCTAAATTAAAGGTGTTGCTTCATTACATCAAGTGATGGAAGGCCCTCAGAATGGTAGTGGTGCCATTCTCCCCTTTTATCAAGGTGATGGAAGGCCTTGATACTGGAACCAATGCCATTCTTCTTTAAATGTAAGGGAGAATAGCAGTGGTGCCATTTCCCCCCTTCAATGATAAGAGGCCTTGAGAATGACACCACTCCCATTCTTCTTTAAATGTAAGGGAGAATGGGCAATGGTGCTATTCTCCTTTTCAAGGTGATGGGAGGTCTTGAGAATTGACACCACTCCCATTTGTCCTTGAACATAAAGGAGAATGGAAATGGTGCCATTCTCAACTTAAAGGTGATGGGATGGAAGGCCTAGAGAATGGCACTGCTGCCACTCCCCCCTTCAAGGTGATGGGAGGCCTTGAGAATGGAAATGGTGCCATTCTCAACTTAAAGGTGATGGGATGGAAGGCCTAGAGAATGGCAGTGCTGCCACTCCCCCCTTCAAGGTGATGGGAGGCCTTGAGAATGGCAGCACTGCCATTCTTCCTTGAACATAAAGGAGAATGGAAATTGTGTCATTCTCCCCTCAAGGTGATGGGATAGAAGACCTAAAGAATGGTAGTCATGCCTTTCTCCCCTTTAAGGTGATGGGAGGCACTGAGAATGGCAGTGCTGCCATTCTTCCTTGCAATCAAAATGATGGGATATTGCCCTGAGAATATGGAACCACTACCATTCTTCCTTGAATGTGAGAGATAAAGGTAGTGGGGTGTTATTCCCCCCCTTCAAGGTGATGGGATGCTTTGAGAATGGCACCGATGCCATTCATCATTGAATGTAAGGGAGAATGGGAGTGGTGGCATTCTCTCCTTCAAGGTCATGGGAGACTATGAGATTGGCAACCACTACCATTATTCTTTCAATGTCAAGAAGAATGGAAGTGATGCCATTCTACCCTTCAAGATGATGGGATGGGAGGCCATGAGAATGGCAGTGGTGCCATTCTCCCCTTCAATCAAGGTGATGGGATGCCTTGAGATTGGCACCACTGCAAGGGAGAATAACACTGGTGCCATTCCCCCCTTCAAGGTGATGGGATGCCTTGATAATGGCACCGGTGGCATATTTACTTGAATGTAAGGGAGAATGGCAGTGGTGGGGGGTGTCATTCTCCCTTTCAAGGTGATGGGAGGTCTTGAGAATGGCACCACTATCATTCTTCCTTGAACGTAAGGGAGAATAGTAGTGGTGTCGTTCTCCCCTTCAATGTGATGGGATGGCAGTGGCTTCATTCTACCCTTCAAGGTGATGGGTGTGGCCAATAAGACTGCCTTGCTCCCCTTCAAGATGATGTGATGAGATGGTAGGCCATTCTACCCTCAAGATGATGTGCCACACTACCCTCAAGATGATGTGATGGGTGGCCTTAAGAATGGTTGTGGTGCCATTCTCCCCTTTCAAGTGAGGGAAGGAAGTGGCACCACCATTTCCATTCTTCCTTGAGCGTAAGGGAGAATGTTAACGGCAAAGACCGTCAATAGAAAAACATTGCGCTTCGACTTAAACTTAAAAGAAAGTAACGGAACTTCATATTACAGAAACATCAATGCATAGAATAGAATGATTTATTCATGTCATGTCATCCTTAGATAAACGGATGTTGAAGAGTTACAAAGTAATTCGGTAGTACAAAGACACGATGCTTCAATGACAACGCTTCATATAGGCACATCGATACACGGATGGACGGATTACATTTAGATGGATAGTCAGCTGGACAGACGGATTACATTTAGATGGATAGTCAGCTAGACGGACGGTTGGAAGGTTGGGCCACCGGATGGTTGAACCCGCCCAACGGATCTTGAATCCGAGACTCAAATCCACACACGGACTGCCCCAGAGCTATTCCACATCGCTAAAGTCATCATTATTCACTCCATCATCAGCAGCTTGTGATGCTCCTCTCCGACGGCACCTCTAGTAGAGCAGGTCTAACTGGTAAGAGAGTTGGCTGAGGGATCTGGGCTAAAGCATGTTGCTTGAGATAAGCTCCCATCCCTCGATACCAAACAGGTTCCACCAGATTAGCAGTAGATGCCATTTGTGCAAGCCGCTGAATGAACACACATCCTTGCTGGATAACCTGGATTTGATTATTCAATTCTTGTCCAGACGTTCTCTACAAAGTTACAAACCTCTGTTGGAGATCATCATTCTGTCATCTCAACTCTTCCAGATCAGCCATGAGCTGTGCCTGCCTTGTCATCCTCATTATAGCCTTCTTTGTCAACCCTTGGCTTTTTGGAAGTCCTTCCTACTCTGCAAAGCCTTTCTTCTGCTGTACTGCTTTGCCACTCCATCATTCCTTTTCATTCAACCTGGCTCTTAGCGTATTAATTTCTTGCGTGAGTTCTTTCACCTCATTTTGGTATTTTCCTGATGCTCTTCCTTGTATGCTAAATTCAAGGCTACCAATTTATCTTTAACTCATCATATCGATGTTGTAGGGCTAAAGAATGCTCCCTCAGCATGGTGATAGTATTATGTCCTAAATAAAGAACTTCTTGCCATACCCAGTATTATTTCTAATCCTGTCTCATCACTTCTGTAGGAACAATCCGCATCTTGGACTTTATGACTATCTATTTCCCAAGGGTCCTCACCTTCAATAAATTTTCTTCCAACTGTTCAATCTTCCTCAATATAGATTGCTGTTAAAAATTTGACGAAGACAAACTGACTTCTTGCTCTCCTGGCATGCCCACAGGCTGTGCCCACCACAGGCTGGCTCCTGAACTCTGGTCTCTTGCCAGCACACTACTACATCCTTTGGCACTCCGAAGTCGGGTTCTTCATCCTCTCTTAGCAAGATTCTAGCCGGCTTACACCCAAACTCCAGTAGAAGTTGTAGGCATTCCATGTGCTCCTCCCACAAGGAAGCCAACTCCACTATCATTGTATCCAATAGATCTGCTAAAGTTTCTAAGTCGAGCATCTTGGCACTCTCTGACGGATCTACATACCCTTTCACCTGGGCTTCTAGAAACTTGCCTGAGCTTAGGCCTCCGTGGTTTGCGCTTTAACAGGAAGAATGGCATGTGGTGCCATCATCAAGGAATCCCATCAAGGGGGGGAATGGAACCACTTGTATTCACTCTTATATTCAAGGAAGAATGGTAGTGGTGCCATTCTCAAGGCATCCCATCACCTTGATTGAAGGGAAGACTGACACACCAGTGTCATTCTTAGGGCCTTTCATCACCTGAAAACAACAGAATGAAACCATTGCCAATCTCAAGGCCTCCCATCGCATCATCTTGAAGGGTAAAATGGCACAACTACCATTCTTGTTTACATTCAAGGAAGAATGGCACAACTACCATTCTTGTTTACATTCAAGGAAGAATGGCATTCGCTGCCATTCTCAAGTCCTCCCATCACCTTGAAGGGGAAAACCGCACCACTTCCATTCTCTCCTTTCATTCTTAAAGGCATCCCATTACCTTGAGGGGGGGTGGACGGCACCATTACCTTCCTCTCTTACATTCAAGGAAGAATGGCAGTGGTTCCTATCTCAAGCATCGTGTCATTTTGATTGAAGGGGAGAATGGCACCACTGCCATTCTTAGGGCCGCCCATCATGATAAAGGGGATAATGGAACCACAACCATTCTCAAGGCCTCCCATCCCATCACATGAGGGGGAGAATGGCATCACTTCCATTCTCCCTTGCGTTCTTTGAAGAATGGCTGTGGTGCCATTCTCAAGGTCTCCCACACCTTGAAGGGGACAACGGCACCACACTGCCATTCTCCCTTACATTCAAGGAAGGATGGCACTGGTGCCATTATCAAGGCATCCCATCACGTTGAATGGGGAAGGGGGGGAATGGCACAAGTTTCTTTCTCTCTTACCTTCAAGGAATAATGGTAGTGGTTCCATTCTCAGGATATCCCATCAATTTGATTGAAGGGGAGAATGGCACCACTGCTATTCTTAGTACCTCCCATCACCTTAAAGGGGAGAATGACATGACTTAATTTCTCAAACGACTTCCATCCCATCACCTTGAAGGGGAGAATGGAACCATTTCCATTCTCCCTTACATTCAAGGAAGAATGGCAATGGTGGTGCCATTCTCCCTTACGTTCAAGGAAGAATGGCAATGGTGCCATTCTCAATGCCTCCCATCACCTTCAAGGAAGAATGGCAATGGTGGTGCCATTCTCCCTTACGTTCAAGGAAGAATGGCAATGGTGCCATTCTCAATGCCTCCCATCACCTTGAAGGGGAGAATGGCATGACTTACATTCTCAAGGCCTTCCATCCCATCACCTTGCAGAGGGGAATGGCACACTCCCATTCTCCCTTACATTCAAGTAAGAATGGTAGTGGTGCCATTCTAAGGACTTCCTATCATTTTTATCGAAGGGGAGAATGGACCTCTACCATTCTACGGGCATCCCATCACCTTGAAGGTGACAATGGGAGCACTGCAATTCTTCCTTACATTCTTTGAAGAATTGCAGTGGTGCCATTCTAAGGACTTCCTATCATTTTTATCGAAGGGGAAAATGGACCTCTACCATTCTACGGGCATCCCATCCCATCACCTTGAAGGTGACAATGGGAGCACTGCAATTCTTCCTTACATTCTTTGAAGAACGGGAGTGGTACCATCCTCAATGCCTCATATCAGCTTGAAGGGGAGAATGGCACCACTACTGCTATTATCCCTTACATTTAAGAAAGAATGGCAGTGGTGCCATTCTCAAGGCCTCCCAACACCTTCATGGGAGGAATGGCACCACTTCCATTCTCCATTACACTCTAAGAAGAATGAAAGTGGTGCCATTCTCAAGGCCTACCATCACCTTCTTTGGGGAGAGAATGAAACCACTACCATTCTCCCTTACATTGAAGGAAGAATGGAAGTGGTGCCATTCTCAAGGCCTCCCATCACCTTGAAGTGGAGAATGGCACCATTACCATTTTCCCTTACATTCGAAAAAGAATAGTAGTGGTGTCATTCTCAAGGCCTCTCACTATCTTGATTGAAGAGGAAATTCCACCACTGCCACTCTCAGGGCCTCCCATCACCCTAAATGGGAGAATGGCAGTGGTGCCATTCTGAAGGCCTCCGATCCCATCACCTTGAAGGGGAGAATGGAACCACTACCATTATCCCTTAAATTAAAGGAAGATCTGCACCCGTGCCATTCTCAATGCCTCCCATCACCTTGATGGCGGAATGGCACCAATGCCATTCTCCCTTACATTCAAGGAAGAATGGCAGTGATGTAATTATCAAGGCCTCCCATAACCTTGATTGAAGAGGAGAATGGCACCATTTCCATTCTCAGGGCCCTCCATCACCTGAAGGGGGAGAAAGGCATTAATGCCATTCTCAAGGCCTCCCATCCCATCATCTTGAAAGATAGAATGGCACCACTTCCATTATCCCTTTACATTCAAGGAAGAATGGTAGTGGCTACCATTCTCATAGCCTCCCATCACCTTGAAGGCAAAAATGGCACCACTTTCATTATCCCTTTACATTCAAGGAAAAATGGTAGTGGCTACCATTCTCATAGCCTCCCATCACCTTGA
This sequence comes from Cibotium barometz, assembly GCF_041138505.1. Taxonomy (NCBI): domain Eukaryota; kingdom Viridiplantae; phylum Streptophyta; class Polypodiopsida; order Cyatheales; family Cibotiaceae; genus Cibotium; species Cibotium barometz. The sequence continues at coordinate 7,372,672 of NC_141066.1, read as the reverse complement.
AGGCAAAAATGGCACCACTACCAGTGTCCCCTTTCATTCAAGGAAGAATGTGATTGGCGCCACTCTCAAGGAATCCCGCCACCTTGAAGGGGGGTGGGGGGAAATGGTATCACTGCTCTCTTACATTCAAGGGAGAATGACAGTGGTTCCATTCTCAGGCATCCTAACATTTTGATTGAAGGGGATAATGTCACCACTGCCATTCTCAGGGCCACCATTCATGTTCATGAAAAGATGTAGGGGAGAAAAGAGCATAAGCTCTCGCAAGCACACACTCACTCACACAAGCCCTAGAATAGAACACACAATGGGAGAGGCTGAAAATTCTTCTTCTTCTTCACACAACAAAAGAGGTCTACAAAGAAGATAAAGTGACTAACACACATAATAGAGTATATATAAGCAGTCCATAATGTAAACACGCTAAGAGGAGTGAGTAGATATGGACTAATCAATGTAGTCCAGCTGTAGAATCTCTGGTGAGGACATGTCGGTGCCAACTACCAAACCCGATATAGTGACATAAATGTCAAACAGTCATGCAGGCGCCTTGTAAGTGTCAGCTCATGTTGAGCTGCTTGACATGTTAACACTCCCCCTCAAGCTCAACTCTAGCTCATGAGAACTCCAAACAAACCTCGAAATCTATAGAGCTTCTTAGCTCCGAAGGCCTTCGTGGAGATGTCAGTGACCTGATCTTGTGTGCTGACATAGGCCAAGTTGATGTTGCCTGCCCAAGACTCTCACTTTAATGAAGTGGTAATGCACCTCAATGTGTTTCGTCCGCCCATAGAAAACTGGGTTCTTGGCCAACTGTATACTGCTAAGATTGTCACAATATATGACAACCTTTCTCTCCACATGTAACCTCAAATCAACAAGTAGTTTGCATCACCAAGCTATCTCACATGTTGCCACCACAGCTCCTCTGTACTCGACAAAGCAACTGTGGGCTGCTTCTTGCTGCTCCATGTCACAACAGAACTCCCCAATGAAAACATAAATACATTGGTACATCTCTTGTCTAAGATGCTACCTGCCCAATCTGCATCTGTGTACCCATATACCTCCAATGGTACACCTGCTGCATAAAACAATGCATAATCAACAGTGGCCCTCAAGTTTCAAAGTGTGCGTCACACACTGTCAAGATGTGGTTTGCGCAAAACCTATATAAACTAGCTCTCTAAGCAAACAGTGTAGCTCAAATCTGGCCTGTTGATTGTGACATAGATCAAACTCCCCACAATCTTCCTGTACATAGTGGGATCCTCCAACACATAACCTGCATCCGCCGCACTAAGCTTACCATTTTGATCTAATGGCACCAAGATTCGCTTACAATTAGCAATCCCATACTTGGAAAACATGTCCCGTGCATACTATCTCTGTGACAGCCAAATACCCTTAGGTGTGCGAATGACCTCAATTCCCAAAAAGTAGCGCAGATCTCCCAAATCCTTCATCTCAAACTTCCGTTTGAGAAGACTTTTCACATGCTCAATCTCATCCAAGTTGTCACCCCCAAAAATAAGATCATCTACATATATGGTGATGATCACAATACCCTTATCACTCTTGCGCACATACAAAGAGTGATCTGCATCTGTCATATGAAAACCAATAGTGACAAGATACTTAGCAATCTTCTCATGCTATGCTTGTGGATCTTGCTTCAGCCCATACAAGGCCTTACGAAGCTTACATACATACTTTGGGTGACCTGTATCCTGGCTGATCCATATACACCTCTTCTTTGTAAGTTACCATGCAAGAATGCATTTTTTACATCCATCTAATGTAAAAACCAGCCTTTAGCTATAGCCACCGCAATCATAACTCTCAATGTTGCCATCTTTGTAACTGGGAAAAATGTCTCCTCATAATTAATCCCATGTGTCTTTGTATATCCTTTGGCTACCAATGTAGCCTTGTACCTGCTTATGCTACCATCACTGTTATGTTTCACCTTATACACCCATTTACAAGCAATAGATTTCTTGCCTTCAGGCAATGGCACCAAATCCCAAGTCTCATTTCCATACAATCATTTCCATACAATGTATCCATCTCCTCATCCATAGCTTTCTCTCCCAATGTTTTCTATATACGCATAGTGATGTGCCACATAACCATCATAAGTCAACCTCTCCACATGATTTTTCACTCTTCTAGATCTTTGTAACTTTACATTCATGGCTTCCATAGCCTTCTTCATACGAGGTGTCCTCATTGTTGGAATCCCAACCTCCTTTCATCAAGGCTCATCTCTGAGCCACTAGAATCTCCATCAACAAGAGAATTCCCTATTGAAATATCAGGCATACTAAGGGACTCAACCACTTTCTCTTTGCCTTTATGTGATGTACCAACTACATTTTCAGGACTAGTATTATGATGCATCCTGCCACTCCATGGCACTTACATCAGCCCCAACAACATCTTTTTCAACAGCATACCAGCTACTCATCTCATTAAATACAACATCCCTACTTACCCTCAATTCACATGTAGTAGGATTATAACATCTATATGCCTTTTACCTAAGGGAATACTTAATACACACATTTTTCTACTTTTGGATCCAACTTGGTACACGTAACTCATCTAGCACATGCACATATGCAATACATCCAAAAACTTTCAAGTGAGACAAATCAGGATTCTTGCCGGTGAACTTTTCCTCTGGGGCATACATCATGTATGGCTGCAGTAGGAGTCCTGTTCATGATATAAATTGTTGTAGACATAGCCCCAGCCCAATAGTTATGCGCGGCATATTCTTCTCTACCATCAATGCTCGTGCTATCTCTACAATGTGCCTATTTTTTTGCTCAATAACTCCATTTTGCTGCGGAGTGTATCCACATGTAAATTGTCTCTAAATGTCATTTTTTTGTAAGAATTCAAAGAACTCATTGGAGAAGTATTCTCCCCCTCCATATGACCTTAGGCACTTCACATGATTTCCTGTCTGTTTTTCAGTCACATAACTCTAAAATTCTGAAAATGAGTGAACACGTCATTCTTCTCCTTCATGATTTACACCCAAACTTTCCTCGTGTGGTCATCAATGAATGTTATGTAGTACTTGCAGCCACCCATAGACATAGTCTTTGCACGACCCCATACATATGAATGCAAAACATCTAGCACATTCTTACTCACATTTCTGTCATGTGGAAATACATGTTTTGTTTTCTTTCCAAATTGACATGCTTCAGAAAATTTTTGCATACCTTTAACTTTAAACTTAGGCAGCCCTGTCACAATTTCTTTAGTCTGCATAGACTTGGCAAAGGCAGTATAATGATACACGTGGATGCTTTTATTGTGGTAAGCCTGGACATGTACAGGCAGATTGTTATAAGAAGCAGGCTAACATGCAAAATGGAAAATTGATACAAAACAACTATGCATCCTCGAGCAGAAACAATGAGGATAATGAAAGGTTGTTTGTTATGCAGCATGTCGTTAATGCCATGTCTGAAAATTTTGAGGCAGCACATAAAGATGATGTATGGTACGTTGATTGAGGTGCTTCGAACCACATGACAAGTCATGGGGAGTGGTTCAAGGAGATGAAGAACCTTGAAAGACCAGGTTTTGTGGAAACAGGGGATGACACTGCTTATCCGATTGCCCATGTTGGAGATGTGCCATTGTCTATGCAGGATGGCAAAGTGAAGTACCTTGCAGATGTACTTCATGTTTCGAACATAACAAAGAATCTGGTTTCAGTTGGCCAGATGATTGAGCAGGGTTTGCAGGTTCGGTTTAACCCTGATGGTTGTTATGTTGAAGACTTTAAAGACAAGTGCAGGTTGGTTGCAAAAGGTAACAGAGTGGGTAGAATGTTTACGTTGAAGTTTACATTAAATGTAAACAAGCCTGAAGTGAGTGCTGCAATGTTTGCAAATGGTTCAGGAATTGTTGCAGACACAGACATTTGGCATAAAAGAATTGGACATGTGAATGTGCAGAGAATAAAGTCTATGCAGACTAATGGAATTATGACAGGGCTGCCAAAGTTTAAAGTTGAAGGTATGCAAAAAATATGTGAAGCATGTCAATTTGGAAAGCAAACAAAGCATGTATTTCCACGTAACAGAAATGTGAGCAGAAATGCACTAGATGTTGTGCGTTCAGATGTATGGATGTATGGGGTCCTATGAAGACCATGTCTATGGGAGGCTACAGGTATTATGTGACATTTATTATTGATGACCACACAAGGAAAGTGTGGGTATACTTCATGAAGGAGAAGGGTGAGGTGTTCACTCACTTTTAGAATTTCAGAGTTATGGTTGAAAAGCAAACAGGGAAATATGTAAAGTACCTAAGGTCAAATGGAGGGGGAGAGTACTTCTCCAATGAGTTCTTTGAATTTTTGAAGAAGAATGGTATTCGGAGACAGTTTACATGCAGATACACTCCGCAGCAAAATGAAGTTGCTGAGCAAAAAAACAGGCACATTGCTGAGATTGCGCGAGCATTGATGGACGAGAAGAATATGCCGCATAGCTATTGGGCTGAGGTTGTTTCTATAGCAGTTTACATCATGAATAGGACTCCAACTGCAGCCATACATGATGTAACTCAAGAGGATAGGTTTACTGGCAAAAAACCTGATTTGTCTCATCTAAAAGTTTTTGGTGGATGCATTGCATATGTGCATGTGCCAGATGAGCTGAGAACTAAGCTGGATCCAAAAGCTAAAAAATGTGTGTTTATTGGATACTCCCTTGAGTAAAAGGGATACAGGTGTTATAACCCTGCTACACGTGAGTTGAGGGTAAGCAGGGATGTTGTTTTTGATGAGATGAGCAGCTGGTATGCTGCTGAAAAAGAAGCTGTTGGGACTGATGTGAGTGGAAATGTGGTTGCACAGAATGCAAGTCAGCAATCACAGTCTTTGAGTGGACCAGGAGAGTCCTCATCTAGTGGTTCAGTTGATAGACCATGGCCATAGTGGCAGGAGTGGCAGGCTGCATCATAATACCAGTTATACAAATGTGATTAGTACATCACGTAAAGGCAAAGAGAAAGTGGTTGAGCCCCTTAGTATGCCTGACATTTCTGCAGGGCATTCTCATGTTGATGGAGAGTCTAGTGGCTCAGAGATGAGCCTTGATGAGGAGCTTGGGATACCAGCTATGAGAACACCTGGTGTAAAGAAGGCTATGGAAGCCATGAATGCAAAGCTATGAAGATCTGGGGGGAGAGTGAAGAATCCTGTGCAGAGGTTTACCTATGATGGTTATGTGGCACATCACTATGCATACATGGCAAAGGTTGTGCAGGTTCTAGAGCCCACATGCATTGATGAGGCTATTGGAAATGTGTGTTGGGAGAAAGCTATGGATGAGGAGATGGATGCACTATATGGAAATGAGACGGGATTTAGTGCAATTGCTTGAAGGCAAGAAAGCCATTGGATGCAAGTGGGTGTACAAAGTAAAACATAACAGTGATGGAAGCATAAACAGGTATAAGGCTAGATTGGTAGCCAAAGGATATGCACAAACATATGGCATTGATTATGAGGAAGATTTCAGCCCAGTTGCCAAGATGGCAGCAGTGAGAGTTGTGATAGCAGTGGCTGCGTCAAAGCAATGGTCTTTACATCAGATGGATGTAAAGAATGCATTCTTGCATGGGGATTTGCAGGAAGAGGTGTATATGTTGCAGCCACCTGGTTATGAGGACGAGCATGTTTACAAGTTGAAGAAAGCCTTGTATGGCTTAAAACAAGCACCAAGAGCATGGTTTGACAAGATTTCTGAATATCTTGTCACTATTGGCTTTTATGTAGCCAATGCAGATTTCTCGCTGTATGTGAGACATGGTGATAGAGAGATTGTGCTTGTTGTCATCTATGTAGATGACTTGGTCATTACGGGGGACCATGATGCAGAGATCTTTGATGTAAAGATCTTGTGTAGACAGAAGTTTGAGATGAAGGATCTGGGGGAGCTCAGATATTTCTTGGGCATTGAGGTGATTAGGTCACCACATGGTATTGGATTACTGCAGAGACAGTATGGCTTGGACATGTTGTCCAAGTATGGTATGACAAGTTGTAAGCCTATCTCAGTGCCATTGGATCAGAATGGCAAGTTGAGTGCAGATTCAGGAGAGATTTTGGAGGATCCTACTATGTATAGGCGCATAGTAGGAAGCTTGATCTACATGACGATCACCAAGCCGGATTTGAGCTATGCTATTGGGTTGGTGAGTAAGTTTATGGAGGTTCCTTGAGCTATGCTATTAGGTTGGTGAGTAAGTTTATGGAGGTTCCTTGGAAGCCGCATTTGGATGCATTGAGACGCATACTGAGGTATGTGAAGTCTACTTTGCATTGTGGACTATTTTATGAAACTGGGACAGAGATATGTGTACATGGGTACACAGATGCTGATTGGGCTGGTAGCATCTCAAAAAGAAGATCTACTAGTGGCTTCATGTTTTCTTTGGGGAGTGTTGTTGTGACTTGGAGCAGCAAGAAGCAGCCTATGGTTGCTCTATCCAATACAGAGGCCGAGTACAGAGGTGCTGCTATGGCAGCATGTGAGGTAGCTTGGTTGAGAAAGCTACTTGCAGATTTGGGTCTATCAGTGAACAAGTTGTCATTTTCTGTGACAACACTAGCAGTATACATTTGGCCAGGAACCCAATTTTTCATGCTCGTACTACGAAGCATATAGAGGTCCACTACCATTTTGTCAGAGAGAAGGTCTTGGCAGGAGACGTTGACCTTGTTTATGTCAGCACACAGGATTAGGTAGCTGACATCTTCACCAAAGCATTGGGTACAGAGAAGCTCTGCAAATTTAGGGCTTCGCTTTGGTGTACATGAGATGGAGTTAATCTCAAGGGGGAGTGTTGAGATATCGAGCTCATCTAGTGAGGCAGTGGACACTGTTGACCCGCCTAGGGGATAGGCCCCACACTTACACCACTGGCATGGTTGGTGAGATCATGGGTGATATGCGGCCATATCTAGTGGGATGATAGGCTGTGTGTGAGAGCCATTCTAGAGACTGGCATAGTTATAGCGCCAGCTCATTTAGTTGGGTTCACACTATAGAGAACCCTAGTATGTATTTGGTTGAGTACCTTTTCATATGTGTGTACTCTTATCTTTGTATATGGTGTGTTGAGTGTTGAGTGAAGAAGATTCAGCCTCTCACCTTGTGTGTTCTCTATTAGGGTTTTGTGAGTGTGTGTGTGCTTACAAGAGCTCAAGCTCTCTTCTCCCCTGTATCTTTTCAAATGGGTGTGATGGATGTGAATGGGTGTGATGGATGTGAATGGGTGTGATGAGATATGAATGGATGTGATGAGATGTGAATGTGATGTGATGATATCTGAATGGATGTGATGAGATGTGAATGTGATGTGATGATATCTGAAAGAATGTGGTGAGATGCGAATGTGAGTTAATGAGATAAGAATGGATGTGATGTGGATCTGGGTAGATGTGAATAGATGTGATGTGGATCTAGGTAGATGTGAATGGATGTGATGTGATGTGAATATGATATGATGAGATGTAAATGGATGTGAATATGATGTGATGAGATGTGATGTGGATGGATGTGATGTGATGAGATGTGGATCTAAATGAATATAAATGGATGTGATGTAATGTGAATGGATGGATGAGATGTAAAGTGGATGAATGTGATGTGATGTGGATCTAGGTAGATGTGAATGGATGAGATGTGATGTGAATGAATGTGATGTGGATCGGGATAGATGTGAATGGATGAGATGTGATGTGAATGGATGTGATGTGATGTGATGTGGATATGGGTAGATGTGAATGGATGAGATGTGATGAGGATGGATGTGACGTGATGGGATGAGGATATGAATAGATGTAAATGGATGTGATGAGATGTGATGTGGATAGATGTCATGAGATGTAATATGATGTGATTGGATGAGAATGGATGAAGGATGATGGGAATAGATATGACTGGATGAGGAATAAGAAAATTGAATTGATTTAGAAGAATGTGAAATAACAAGAAATGATGTGGAACAATGTGGAAAGATGAGAGTTCGTTTAGAAACTATATTTATGATCTATTTTTAAATGATTGTTTTATGTCAAGAATGTTGGGAAAGCATTTTGACCATCTTGTGAATAAGGTCGTTGGAGACCTAAGTGATAAAGTTACAACGGCTGACGGAGAGTCAATACAAGACGTCTCGCATAGCAAGGTCGACCGAGGTCTTAACCATCGGTTCGATTTAAATGGTGAGCTTCCGGTACGGTGGATGAGGGACCAAGGAAGCGGCCTATGGGTGAAGCGCTAGGTGACCTGCGAAGGAGCCTAGAGGGTGCTGACCATACGGTGCTCGGGCTCTGGGGGTCGCCGAAGATACCCACGCGTGCGTCGAGAAAGAAAATGGAACAAGGAGTTAGAGTTATTTTCTGAACTCGGGTATGGATCTGGTTGATTGGCCTTGTTATTCCTCAAAGGGATGAGTCCATGACTCTTTTATATGGATCTGTTGGTTGATCTTGCTGATCTTCAACGGAGAGTCCATCTAGATTTTTCTTATGTGATTATATTTTCGGGTACTATGAGCTAGGAACTATTGAAAAGGCACGTGAGTGAACAGGTGGTGAACGTTCTAATTGCCAATGATGCCATAGGTACACTAATGAAGGAATGATTGTAAACTGGAATTTAAGCTAGATATTTTGGAGGATTATGATTAGTGAGACTATGGTTTTATTAAAATATTGTTTTAAAGACAGCTGAATCTGTGAAACAGGCAATTTCATATTGGGTGTGTAAGTGGTGTGACTATCTTGAAGTTGGCTTGAAGCACGGGCTAGGGGGCCTGGGAACTCTTTTCCCTAGTACCCGCAGGGCAAGAACTCTTTTCCCTAGTACCCGCGGGGCAAAACATAACCAAATTCCTAAATGGATCTTATCACTATAGTGGTTGCACGGTTGGCTAACCCATGGGATTGGATGGGGGTTGGGCTGGACTGATGGATCCCTAAAATGACACTCAATTCTATTAAATTATGATAGTTAAAGTAAATCCCGGATAACCCTTGTTCTATGGAAAAGAATGGAAAAGTATCAACAGCTGTGCCTCTTGATGAGGAAAAAAGCATTGGACTCTATGATCCAAGTGCAAGTCTCTTCCTTGATCTGACCATGAGACTTACGGGTTTGGTCGGATTAGTTTGGTTAGTGAAGACCTTGACTACGTTAGAATAAAATATCCCGGAGGAATTGCCTATGTCTGGGCGAGGAAAGTTTTTTCGAGTTCGGTTTTGGAAGAACCGAGGGATTAGTCTCTTGTCCACATATCCGTGGTGGTGGGTAAGGCCCCAAGTGAGAGGCTCTGCCTTGCGCAAGAAGTGCTACTTCCGCTGCTAGCACCCCAGAATTCGTTGCGCGGAGGGAACATGGATCTTTGAGATGGAATGAATGTGATGCACGATAAGGATAGATGTGGATGAAATGCATGTGATGTGATGTGGATGCAATGAATGTGATGGATGTTAATGGGTGTGATGGATGTGAATGGGTGTGATGAGATGTGAATGGGTGTGATGAGATATTTATGGATGTGATGAGATGCGAGTGGATGTGATGAGATGCGAGTGGATATGATGAGATGTGATGATATCTGAATGGATGCGATGAGATGTGAATGTGATATGATGATATCTGAATGGATGTGATGTGATGTGAATATGATATGATGAGATATAAATGGATGTGAATGTGATATGATGATATCTGAATGGATGTAATGTGATGTGAATATGATATGATGAGATATAAATGGATGTGAATATGATGTGATGAGACGTGAATGGATGAGATGTGATGTGATGAGATGTGGATCTGAATGAATATAAATGAATGTGATGTAATGTAAATGGATGGATGAGATGTAAGGTGGATGAATGTGATATGTGGATCTAGGTAGATGTGAATGGATGAGACGCGATGTGAATGGATGTGATGTGATGTAATGTGGATCAAGGTAGATGTGAATGGATGAGATGTGAATGGATGAGATGTGATGTGATGTGGATCAGGGTAGATGTAAATGGATGAGATGTGATGTGAATGGATGTGATGTGATGTGAATGGATCTGATGTGATGTGATGTGGATATGGGTAGATGTGAATGGATATGGGTAGATGTGATGTGGATATGGGTAGATGTGAATGGATGAGATGTGATGAGGATAGATGTGGATAGATGTGATGAGATGTAATATGATGTGATTGGATGAGAAGGGATGAAGATGATGGGAATACATATGACTGGATGTGGAATACATATGACTGGATGTGGAATAAGCAATGTGAATTGATGTTGAAGAATGGAGAATAACGAGAAATGATGTGGAAAGATGAGAGTTCGTTAGAAATTGTATTTATAAAACCTGTTTTTAAATGACTGTTTTATGTCAAGAATGTTGAGGAAGCATTTTGACCATCTTGTGAATGAGGTCGTGGGGGGAGACCCACGTGATAAAGTTGCAATAGCTGACGGAGATTCAACGGAGGACGTCTTGCGTATCAAGGTTGGACGAGGTCTTGACCAGCCTTGGTTTGATTTAAATGGTGAGCTTCCGGTAGGTGGATAAGGGACCAAGGAAGCAGCCTATGAGTCAACGGAGGACGTCTTGCGTAGCAAGGTTGGACGAGGTCTTGACTAGTCTCAGTTTGATTTAAATGGTGAGCTTCCGGTAGGTGGATAAGGGACCAAGGAAACAGCTTATGAGTGAAGTGCTAGTGACCTGCGAGACGAAGGAGCCTAGAGGGTTGCTGCCGAAGATACCCACACGTGCGTCAGGGAAGAAAATGGAACAAGGAGTTAGAGTTGTTTTTTGAACTCGGGTATGGATCTGGTTGATTAGCCTTGCTGGTCCTCAACAGATGAGTCCATGACTCTTTTTATATGGATCTGTTGGTTGATCTTGCTGATCTTCAATGGAGAGTCCATCTAGATTTTTCTTATGTGATTATATTTTAAGGTTCTATGAGCTAAGAACTATTGAAAAGGCCCCTGAGTGAACAGAAGGTGAGCATTCTGGTTGCCAATGATGCCATAGGTACTCCGATGAAGGAATGATTGCAAATTGGAACTCAAGCTAGATATTTTGGAGGATTATGATCAGTAATACTATGGTTTCATTAAAAGATAATTTTAAAGAGATCTAAATCTATGAAACATGCAATTTCATATTGGGTGTGTAAGTGGTGTGACTATCTTGAAGTTTGCTTGAAGCACCGGCTAGGAGTCCTGGGAACTCTTTTCCCTGGTACTTGGGGAAAAACATAACCAAATTTCTAAATGGATCCTATCACTACAGTGGTTGGGCGGTTGGCTAATCCATGGGATTGGATGGGGTTAGGCTGGATTGATGGATCCCTAAAATGAGACTCAATTTTGTTAAGTCACGATAGTTGAAGTAAATCCCAGATAGTCCTTATTCTATGGAAAAGAATCAACGGCTGTGCCTCTTGACGAGGAAAAAAGCATTGGTCTCTATGATCCAAGTGCAAGTCTGTTCCCTTGATTGGACCATGTGACTTACAGGTTTGGTCGGATCAGTTCGGTTAGTTAAGACTCTTGACTACATTAGAATAGATTTTCCTGGAGGAATCGCCCGTGCTTTCTAGGGGAGCGAGGAAAGTTTTTCCAAGTTTGGTTTTAGAAGAACCAAGGGATTAGTCTCTTGTCCGGATGGGCGAGGCCCCAAGTGAGAGGCTATGCCCTATGCAAGAAGTGCTACTTCCGCTACTAGCACCCCCGAATTCGTCGTTGCGCGGAGGGGGCAGGGATCTTTAACATCCTATCACCTTTAAGGGGGGGAGAATGTCACCACTGTCATTCTCCCTTACATTCAAGGAATAATGGCAGTGGTGCCATTCTTAAAGCCTCCCATCACCTTAAAGGGTAGAATGGCACCACTACTATTCTCAAGGCCTCCCATGCTATCACCTTAAAGAGGAGAGTGGCATGAATTACACTCTCAAGGACTTCCATCCCATCACCTTGAAGTGGAGAATGGCACCATTTCCTTTCTCCCTCATGTTCAAGGAATAATGGCAGTGGTGCCATTCTCAAGGCCTCCCATCACCTTGAAGGGGGAAATGGCACCACTGGTATTCTTCATTTCATTAAATGAAGAATGACAGTGGTGCCATTCTCAAGGCTTCCAACTATTCTTATTGAAGGGCTGAAAGACACCACTGCTATTATAAGGGCGTCCCATCCCATCACCTTTAATGGGAGAATGAGATCAGTGCCATTATCCCTTACATTCTTTGAAGAATGATAATGGTACCATCCTCAAGGCCTTACATCACCTTGAAGGGGAGAATGGCAGCACTGCCATTCTCCCTTACATTCAAGGAAGAATGGTTGCGGTGAATTTCTCAAGGCCTCCCATCACCTTTGTGGTGGGGAGAATTGTACCACTGCGATTTTCCCTTATATTCAAGGAATAATGGCAGTGGTGCCATTCTCAAAGGCCTCCCATAACCTTCATGAAAAGAATGGCACCACTACCATTCTCTCTTACATTCTAGGAAGAATGACACTGGTGCCATTCTCAAGGCCTCCCATCACCTTTTTGGTGAGAATGAAACCACTAACATTCTCCCTTAAATTCAAGGAAGAATGGTAGTGGTGCCATTCTCAAGGCCTCCCATCACCTTGAAGTGGAGAATGCCACCATTGCCATTCGCCCTTACATTCAACGAACAATGGCAGTGGTGCCATTCTCAAGGCCTCCCATCCCATCACCTTGAAAGGGAGAATTGCACCAGTGGAATTATCCCTTACATTAAAAGAAGAATGGCACTGGTGCCATTCTCATGGCCTCCCACCATGACCTTGACGAGGGAATGGCACCACTGCCATTCTCCCTTACATCCAAGGAAGAATGGCAATGCTATTCTTAAGACATCCCATCACCTTGATTGAAGGGGAGAATGGCACCACTGCCATTCTCATGGCCTTTCATCACTTGAAAGGGGAGAAAGGCACCAATGTCATTCTTAAGGCATCCCATCCCATCATCTTGAAAGGTAGAATGGCACAAATGCCATTCTCCCTTATATTCAAGGAATAATGTTAGTGGCTCTGCCATTCTAAAGGCCTCCCATCACCTTGAAGGAAAGAATGGCACCACTGCCATTCTCCACTTTCATTCAAGGAATAATGACACTCATGCCATTGTAAAGGGATCCCACAACCTTGGGGGGAGGGGGGGAACGAAACCACCACTGTCTTGTTTTCTTACATTCAAGGAAAAAATGGCAGTGGTTCCATTCTTAGGCATCCCATAATTTTAATTGAATGGGAGAATGTCACCACTAGCATTCTTAGGGCCACCCATCACGTTAAAGGAGAGAATGGTGCCACCACCATTCTCAAGGCCTCCCATCCCATCACCTTGAAGGGAAAAGTGACACCACTACCATTCTCCCTTATGTTCTTTGAAGAATGGTAGTGGTTCCATTCTAAAGGCCTCCTATTACCTTCAAAGAGAGAATGGCACCACTACCATTCTCCTTTACATTCAAGGAATAATGGTAGTGGTGCCCTTCTGAAGGCCTCCCATCACCGTCATGGGGATAAATGGGACCACTCCCATTCTCCCTTAGATTCAAGGAAGAATGGAACCATTGCCACTCTCCCTTACGTTCAAGGAAGAATGGCATTGGTTCCATCCTCAAGGACTCCCATCACCTTGAATGGTAGTGGTACCATTCTCTCAAGGCCTCCCAGCACCTTGAAGGGGATAATGGCACAACTGGCATTCTCCCTTACATTCAAGGAAGAATTGCACCACTGCCATTCTCCACTTTCATTCAAGGAATAATGACACTCATGCCATTGTAAAGGGATCCCACAACCTTGAAGGGGGGGGGAGCAACACCACAAATGTCTTGTTCTCTTACATTCAAGAAAGAAATGGTAGTGGTTCGATTCTTAGGCATCCCATCATTTTTATTGAATGGGAGAATGTCACCAAGCATTCTTAGGGCCACCCATCATGTTAAAGGAGAGAATGGTGCCACCACCATTCTCAAGGCCTCCCATCCCATCACCTTAAAGGAGAGAATGGTGCCACCACCATTCTCAAGGCCTCCCATCCCATCACCTTAAAGGAAAAAGTTGCACCACTACCATTCTCCCTTATGTTCTTTGAAGAATGGTAGTGGTTCCATTCTAAAGGCCTCCTATTACCTTCAAGGAGAGAATGGCACCACTGCCATTCTCCTTTACATTCAAGGAATAATGGTAGTGGTGCCCTTCTGAAGGCCTCCCATCACCGTCATGGGGATAAATGGGACCACTCCTGTTCTCCCTTAGATTCAAGGAAGAATAAAACCATTGCCACTCTCCCTTACGTTCAAGGAAGAATGGCATTGGTTCCATCCTCAATGACTACCATCACCTTGAAGGGGATAATCGCACCAATGCCATCCTCCCTTGCGTCGTAAGAAGAATGGTAGTGGTACCATTCTCAAGGCCTCCTAGCACCTTGAAGGGGATAATGGCACAACTGGCATTCTCCCTTACATTTAAGGAAGAACGGCACCACTGCCATTCTCCACTTTCATTCAAGGAATAATGACACTCATGTCATTGTAAAGGGATCCCACAACCTTGAAGGGGGGGGGGACAACACCACAACTGTCTTGTTCTCTTGCATTCAAGGAAAATATGGTAGTGGTTTGATTCTTAGGCCTGCCACCATGACCTTGACGAGGGAATGGCACCACTGCCATTCTCCCTTACATCCAAGGAAGAATGGCAATGCTATTCTTAAGACATCCCATCACCTTGATTGAAGGGGAGAATGGCACCGCTGCCATTCTCATGGCCTTTCATCACTTGAAAGGGGAGAAAGGCACCAATGCCATTCTTAAGGCATCCCATCCCATCATCTTGAAAGGTAGAATGGCACAAATGCCATTCTCCCTTATATTCAAGGAATAATGGTAGTGGCTCTGCCATTCTGAAGGCCTCCCATCACCTTGAAGGAAAGAATGGCACCACTGCCATTCTCCACTTTCATTCAAGGAATAATGACACTCATGCCATTGTAAAGGGATCCCACAACCTTGAAGGGGGGGGAGGGGGGGAACGACACCACCACTGTCTTGTTTTCTTACATTCAAGGAAGCAATGGCAGTGGTTCCATTCTTAGGCATCCCATAATTTTAATTGAATGGGAGAATGTCACCACTAGCATTCTTAGGGCCACCCATCACGTTAAAGGAGAGAATAGTGCCACCACCATTCTCAAGGCCTCCCATCCCATCACCTTGAAGGGAAAAGTGACACCACTACCATTCTCCCTTATGTTCTTTGAAGAATGGTAGTGGTTCCATTCTAAAGGCCTCCTATTACCTTCAAGGAGAGAATGGCACCACTACCATTCTCCTTTACATTTAAGGAATAATGGTAGTGGTGCCCTTCTAAAGGCCTCCCATCACCGTCATGGGGATAAATGGGACCACTCTCATTCTCCCTTACATTCAAGGAAGAATGGAACCATTGCCACTCTCCCCACCACCATTCTCAAGGCCTCCCATCCCATCACCTTGAAGGGAAAAGTGACACCACTACCGTTCTCCCTTATGTTCTTTGAAGAATGGTAGTTGTTCCATTCTAAAGGCCTCCTATTACCTTCAAGGAGATAATGGCACCACTGCCATTCTCCTTTACAATCAAGGAATAATGGTAGTGGTGCCCTTCTAAAGGCCTCCCATCACCGTCATGGGGATAAATGGGACCACTCCCGTTCTCCCTTAGATTCAAGGAAGAATAAAACCATTGCCACTCTCCCTTACGTTCAAGGAAGAATGGCATTGGTTCCATCCTCAAGGACTCCCATCACCTTGAAGGGGATAATCGCACCAATGCCATCCTCCCTTGCATCCTAAGAAGAATGGTAGTGGTACCATTCTCAAGGCCTCCCAGCACCTTGAAGGGGATAATGGCACAACTAGCATTCTCCCTTACATTCAAGGAAGAACGGCACCACTGATATTCTCTACTTTCATTCAAGGAATAATGACACTCATGTCATTGGAAAAGGATCCCACAACCTTGAAGGGGGGGGAACAACACCACAACTGTCTTGTTCTCTTGCATTCAAGGAAGAAATGGTAGTGGTTCGATTCTTAGGCATCCCATCATTTTTATTGAATGGGAGAATGTCACCATGACCATTCTTAAGGCCACCCATCACGTTAAAGGAGAGAATGGTGCCACCACCATTCTCAAGGCCTCCCATCCCATCACCTTGAAGGGAAAAGTGACACCACTACCATTCTCCCTTATGTTCTTTGAAGAATGGTATTGGTTCCATTATAAAGGCCTTCTATTACCTTCAAGGAGAGAATGCCACCACTGCCATTCTCCTTTACATTCAAGGAGTAATGGTAGTGGTGCCCTTCTGAAGTCCTCCCATCACCGTCATGGGGATAAATGGGACCACTCACGTTCTCCCTTAGATTCAAGGAAGAATAAAACCATTGCCACTCTCCCTTACGTTCAAGGAAGAATGGCATTGGTTCCATCCTCAAGGACTCCCATCACCTTGAAGGGGATAATCGCACCAATGCCATCCTCCCTTGCGTCCTAAGAAGAATGGTAGTGGTACCATTCTCAAGGCCTCCTAGCACCTTGAAGGGGATAATGGCACAACTGGCATTCTCCCTTACATTCAAGGAAGAATGGCACCATTGCCATTCTCCACTTTCATTCAAGGAATAATGACACTCATGTCATTGTAAAGGGATCCCACAACCTTGAAGGGGGGGGGGGGGAACAACACCACAACTGTCTTGTTCTCTTGCATTCAAGGAAGAAATGGTAGTGGTTCGATTCTTAGGCATCCCATCATTTTTATTGAATGGGAGAATGTCACCACGAGCATTCTTAGGGCCACCCATCACGTTAAAGGAGAGAATGGTGCCACCACCATTCTCAAGGCCTCCCATCCCATCACCTTGAAGGGAAAAGTGACACCACTACCATTCTCCCTTATGTTCTTTGAAGAATGGTAGTGGTTCCATTCTAAAGGCCTCTTATTACCTTCAAGGAGAGAATGGCACCACTGCCATTCTCCTTTACATTCAAGGAATAATGGTAGTGGTGCCCCTCTGAAGGCCTCCCATCACCGTCATGGTGGGGATAAATGGGACCACTCACGTTCTCCCTTAGATTCAAGGAAGAATAAAACCATTACCACTCTCCCTTACGTTCAAGGAAGAATGGCATTGGTTCCATCCTCAAGGACTCCCATCACCTTGAAGGGGATAATCGCACCAATGCCATCCTCCCTTGCGTCGTAAGAAGAATGGTAGTGGTACCATTCTCAAGGCCTCCCACAGCATCTTGAAGGGGATGATGGCATAACTGGCATTCTCCCTTACATTCAAGGAAGAATGGAAGTGGTGCCATTCTCAAGACCTCCCATCACCTTGAAGGGGAGAATGTCAACACTTTCATTCTCCCATACATTCAAAGAAGAATGGCAGTGGTGCCATTCTCAAGACGTCCCATCACCTTTAAGGGGAGAATGTCACCACTTCCATTCTTCCTTACATTCAAGGATTTTCAAGGAAGAATGGGAGTGGTGCCATTCCTAGGCCTCCCCCATCACCTTAATTGAAGGGGAGAATGGCACCACTGCCATTCTTAGGTCCTCCTATCACCTTTGAAGGGGAGACTGACACTACTACCATTCTCAAGGCCTCCCATCTGATCACCTTGAAGGGGAAAATGATGCCCCTACCATTCTCAAAGCCTCCCATCCCATCACCTTGAAGGGAAGAATGGTACCACCACTACTATTTTTAAGGCCTCCCAACACCTTGATTGAAGTAGAGAATGCCGCTCTCATCACCTTTGAAGGGGAGACTGACACTACTACCATTCTCAAGGCCTCCCATCTGATCACCTTGAAGGGGAGAATGACGCCCCTACCATTCTCAAAGCCTCCCATCCCATCACCTTGAAGGGAAGAATGGCACCACCACTACTATTTTTAAGGCCTCCCAACACCTTGATTGAAGTAGAGAATGCCACTCTCATCACCTTTGAAGGGGAGACTGACACTACTACCATTCTCAAGGCCTCCCATCTGATCACCTTGAAGGGGAGAATGACGCCCCTACCATTCTCAAAGCCTCCCATCCCATCACCTTGAAGGGAAGAATGGCACCACCACTACTATTTTTAAGGCCTCCCAACGCCTTGATTGAAGTAGAGAATGCCACTCTCATGACCTCGCATCTGTTAAAATTACAGCAATGTGATGAGCTATGGTGGATCAAATACTAGAATCAACATCATTAATAAAGTGATTAGCAAATAATTAAGACGTGATTAGTGAGTAATTAACAAATAGCTTAATGTAGGCATGGATAATCAAAAAATCAGCAAATTCTCATTAGGCCAATGCCTCAATTTATAGAGTTTACATCCAAGCATCTAATCCCACTGATTTCTCCTTGATTCACTCCACCTCTTTTGCTTGATTCTCTCCACCTCTTCACTTTTCGTAGAATATCTCCACCTCTACCAGAATATCTCCACACTTCCTAAATCTTCTCATGCTACCCTTTATTCTCTCCTAGTAGATTCTTCTCACCTTTTCACAGGTTCTCTTACATTTACAGATTCTCTTTTACAGCCTCTAACCAAGGGCTTGTTCCCGTACACACCCTATTCACTTGTATATTTCAACACCTCCCCTCAAGTGAATACTCCTAGAACACCTAGACCCTATACCAAGTTTCCCTCTTACTTGATAGTCCGCGAGACGACCAGTGTCTACTAGCACTCCTCCCCTCAAGTTAACTTAGCACACCTGGACCCTGTACCAAGTTTCTCTCTTACTTGATATGCCACGACCAGTGCCTCAAGTCCCTAAACTCATAGTCCTTGACACACCCACTCTCTCTCTATGTGTCCAAGGCTACTACAAGTGCCCGTGACCTTGACTAAAGTGCTCACACATACATCTATCTACCACGTGGCCTACATCATCGGTGGCTCAGAGGTGGTTTTACTTGTTGGGGCAGGTTACATTAGGTTGTGGGGTCTCTCTCTCTCTCTCTCAGAGATTTTCACATGGCTCCTCACTCTTTGGAGCCTCACATCTTCTCTTGTCTTCAGTCTTCTTCTCGTGGGCAGCTTCTCTCCATGCATCCATGTCTTCCTCTTCTTTCAGTCTTCTTGTGACAGCTTCTCTTCTTGTGGCAGCTTCTCTTCTCGTGTCCAATTCTTCCTTTAGATCTTCTTCTCGGTGTGGATCCTCTTCTTGGAAATAGATGTTCTTCTTCTTTCATGTGGTTGGGGCCATGAACTTGTCTGCCACCGTCAGTTCTTTTTGCTCCATGTGAGCAACATATTTAAATGTTTTGTTGACAGTTCTTTTGGGCTTTTGATGTTTATCTTGTGTCATTATGCAATGCAAACCCAAATCTATGCAGGAGGTCTTACCTCTTGCCTTATTTTGGACAAGGGCAGTGTCTGATCCCATTTTTACACTGATGTAATGTGCCTAATACATAATGCATATAGCATTCATTCTTATGCACATTTCCAAATGCAACTCTGGCTGTGAATAATCTTGAATTTGAGTGAGATTTATAGGCATTAACCAAAAATGATGATTATCACAATTTTATCAGCACAATTTTACCAAAAATTACATTAAATCAAGGGTAACCAATTTGTACGAAATGGTTGGAGTATCAAACCAACTCCGAATTGCAATCTGAAGTTATAGGGATCTGTATCAGATACCTAATGGTTAATTTGAACCCTCAATTGTACCAAAATATAGTGATTAGCACTGATTAATCACTGATTAGTAAATTAATCCTCTATTTTGTGTGCAAAAAACAAAGTATGTGGGGAGTCCAGATCCAATGCCTTAGACTTCAAATGAGCTCAAATGCTTTCAAGGACATCAATAGCAATGAGTCTAGTAGAGGATTAAGCCAATAAACACAAAAAAGAGGAAAATTTTATAATTTTCTACTAATCCTAATTAGCAAAATGATTAGCAAGATAATGAGCTCACAAATTGATGGATTCTAGGCATGGCTCTAATACCATGTTAAAATTACAACAATGTGATGAGCTATGGTGGATCAAATACTAGAATCAACATCATTAACAAAGTGATTAGTAAATAATTAAGATGTGATTAGTGAGTAATTAATAAATAGCTTAATGTAGGCATGGATAATAAAAAACCAGCAAATTCTCACTAGGCCAATGCCTCAATTTATAGAATTTACATCCAAGCATCTAATCCCACTGATTTCTCCTTGATTCACTCCACCTCTTTTGCTTGATTCTCTCCACCTCTTCACTTTTCCCAGAATATCTCCACCTCTCCCAGAATATCTCCACACTTCCTAAATCTTCTCATGCTACCCTTTATTCTCTCCTAGTAGATTCTTCTCACCCACAGGTTCTCGTACATTTACAGATTCTCTTTTACAGCCTCTAACCAAGGACTTGTTCCCGCACACACCCTATTCACTTCTTGTATATTTCAACAGCATCACCTTAAAGGGGAGAATGGCAACAATTCCATTCTCAAAGCCTACAAGTCCATCACATTAAAGGGAAGAATGACACTAATACCATTCGCCCTTATTATGTTCAAGGAATAATGGAAGTCATGCCATTCCTTGAACGTAAGGGAGAATGGTAGTGGTGCCATTCTCCCCTTCAATGTGATGGGATGGTAGACCTTGAGAATGGTCGTGGTGACATTCTCCCCTTTTAAGGTGATGGGAGGCCCTAAGAGTGCCATTCTCTCATTCAAGATGATGTGATGGTATGGGAGGCCATTCTACCCTCAAGATGATGTGATGGGTGGACTTAAGAATGACTATGGTGCCATTCTCTCCTTTTTCCATGATAGAAGGCGCTAAGAATGCCAGTGGTGCCATTCTCCCCTTCAATCAAGGTGATGGGGGGCCTTGAGAATGGCACCACTGCCATTCTTCCTTGAGTGTAAGGGAGAATGCCAATGCTTCTATTCTCCCCTTCGAGGTAATGGGCTTTGAGAATGGTAGTGGTGACATTCTCCCCTTCAAGGGGATGGGATGGGAGGCCACCTTGAGAATGGTACTAATTTTTTTAACTAACAAACCCAATACTTAGTCCTCTTCATCTTATGTGAGAATTTACTCATTTTTTAAACTAATAAACCCAATACTTAGTCAACTCTTCATCTTATGTGAGAATTTACTCATTTTTGGGGAGATTTTCTTTTATTCTTTGCATTTTTCTTATTGAAATACTTAGATTAATCCTATTGTCCCTTTTGAACACTCTTTGGACCTTAATAAAAAATTTCTAAAAATGTAAAATGTGGATCCTTAGGTGCTGTCTCTAATACACATATTCAATTAATTTCTAATGCACATTGGAAAATCATTTTTGAACTTCTGTTTTAGGGGAATTCATCTTAAATAAAAGGGATAACTTTATATCCAAAAATATCTCAAAACTGTATTACCTCTCTCTAGAATATTTTCTCTCTCTAGACCAAAAACAAGGAAAATAATGTTTTCTTGTATTCTGAAATAGGGGATCATTATAGGGGACTGAGAGGAGAGCTTATACATCTTTTAGGAGGAACCTTATAGGGTATGATGGCATGGGGTAGAGTGAGATTTTCCATGGCCTCTCGACC
The DNA here is from genome assembly GCF_041138505.1 of Cibotium barometz. NCBI lineage: Eukaryota > Viridiplantae > Streptophyta > Polypodiopsida > Cyatheales > Cibotiaceae > Cibotium > Cibotium barometz. Next base: position 7,350,918 of record NC_141066.1, on the reverse strand, counting down.
ACTAAGAGACTTGAAAAATCTACATCGGGGTGCTAATTGCTAATCCAAACATGCTTCGATGCTAATCAAACTTTGCGAGCATGTGGGGGTGGTCCCCCCACATGCACCCAAAGTGTGGTCATCACCATCGGAGCATGGTTGGGTACGATGGTATGGGGAAGATTAGGATTTTCCATGGCGTCTCAAGCACTAAGAGACTTGACAAATCCACACTGGGTGCTAATTGCTAACCCAGACATGCTCCAATTCTGGCCAAACTTTTCGAGCATGTGGGGGTGGTTTGGTTAGCATAAGAGCATGTTTGGGTACGATGGCATGGGAAAGAGCGGGATCTTCCTTGGCCTCTCTAGCACTAAGAGACTTGAAAAATCTGCATTGGGCACTAAACATGCTTCGATGCTGACCAAACTTTGCGAGCATCAAAGGGTGTGTCCCCCCCACATGCTCACAAAGTTTGGTCACCATCGAAGCATGTTTGGGTATGATGACATGGGGAAGAGTAGGATTTTCCATGGCCTCTCGAGCACTAAGAGACGTGAAAAATCCACAACGGGCGGTGCTAATTGCTAATCCAAGCATGCTCTAATGGTGACCAAACATTTCGAGCATGTGGGGGTGGGTCCCCCCCACATGGTTGCAAAGTTTTAAAATAGAAAATAAGCTTAAAGTTTTCTCAAAAAATCAAGTTAATCTCTTTATTATGTGAAGATCTAAGGTGTAAAGTGGGAATCTCATGAGTTTATATGTAAAAGATATTAGCATGTTATGGAATCAGTCCAAATTTAGGACAGGGTGTACACATTGACTTTGTACCTAAGGAAATGAGGACTTTGGACTATCTAATGATTAATCAAATTATGCAACTATATTGCCAACTTTGCACGTGATGTTCCAATAAAAGAAGTTGAAAGGAAATTCCCTTGTTAGCTAGGAGAGATTAGCCACTAAAGATAAACCAATGCCTGTTTTTTTACTATTTACAGGATACTTGAGTGGACAAAACTGGGCACCCTGATCTTGCAACCACCCTTGGGTACGATGGCATGGGGATTAGCCGGATTTATCGAGCACTAAGAGACTTGAAAAATCTGCACCAAGAGTTAATTGCTAATCCAAACATGCTCCAATGGTGACCAAACTTTTCTAGCATGTGGGGGTGGGTCCCTCCTACATGCTCGCAACGTTTGGTCATCATTCGGAGCATGTTTGGGTACGATGGCATAGGGGAAAATGGGATTTCTCATGGCCTCTTAAGCACTAAGAGACTTGAAAAAATAAAACTAGGCACTAATTGTTAAACCAAATATGCTCCAATGCTCACCAAACTTTGCGAATATGTGGGGGTGGTTCCTCCCCACATGATCGCAAAGTTTGGTCACCATCGGAGCATGTTTGGGTACAATGGCATGGGGAAGAGCGGGATTTTCCATGGCCTCTTGAGCACTAAGAGACTTGAAAAATATGCATTGGGATGCTAATTGCTAATCCAAACATACTCCAATGCTAACCAAACTTTGCGAGCATGTGGGGAGTTCCCCCCACATGCACGCAAAGTTTGGTCACCATCGGAGCACGTTTGGGGACGATGGCATAAATAAGGGTAGGAATTTCCATGACATCTCGAGTAAGAGACTTGAAAATCCATACTGGGTGCTAATTTCTAACCTAAACATGCTCTGTTGCTAGGTAAGCTTTGTGAGCATGTGGGGATGGGTCCCCCCTACATGCTTGCAAAGTTTGGTTAGCATTGGAGCATGTTTGGGTACGATGGCATGGGGAAGAATGGGATTTTCCATGGCCTTTCAAGCACTAAGAAACTTGAAAATTTTGCATTGGGCACTAATTGCTAACCCATACATGCTACTCCAATGCTTACCAAACTTTGTAACCATTTGGGGTGGATCCCCCCTACATGCTCACAAAGTTTGGTCACCATCAGAGCATGTTTGGGTGCGATGGCATGTGAAAAAATAGGATTTCCATGGCCTCTCAATCACTAAGAGACTTTAGTCATGATCAAAGCATGTTTGGCTTTGTACGATGGCATGGGGAAGAGTGGGATTTTCCATGGCCTCTCGAGAGGACTAAGAGACTTGAAAAATCCACACCGGGTGGCGGTAATTTGCTAGTCCAATTTACATGATCTGTGCTGACCAAACTTTGCAATCATGTGCGGGTGGGTCCCCGCCACATGCTTGCAAAGGGTCCTCCCCACATGCTTGCAAAGTTTAGTCACCATCGAACCCTGTTTGGGTACGATGGCATGGAGATTTTCAATAAATAATATAATAGCCAAAGTGTTTAAAAAACCCATAAACCATGAACATCAACTAAAATGCACTGATCCTTAATAATGAAAAAACTCATAATGATATAAACATCAACTAAGGATATCAGAATGTGAGCTAGCACAACTACTTTGGGTTTAGCCACTAACTCAATTGATTAAGGCATAGTGAAAATGAGCTACCCCAGATAGTCTGAGGTTAGTCACTACCAATAAATCTAAGTATAATGTAAGTGAGCTAACCCAGCTAGTCTGAGTTTAGTCACTATCAACAACGGGCACCCAATAAATATCGTCATCTCTGACTGGTGGTCAACGTGCATGTCGAGGCTGCTGTGCACGTTGAGGAGGCTGTGTGTTGGTTGTGGGGGTCATCGAATATCTACAGGGAGGTCTTCCTCAAAGGTAGGATCATAAGATGGTGCTGGTGTAGTTGGGAGCTCACGACTCCCAGAAGATGCTACAACACTCTTCCTCTCTCTACGTCGTGCTACTATAAGATGTCTCTATCTGTAAACCCAAAATCTGTAATCAGCAATGGTCCATTCCTGCCACTCTACGTGTGTAAGATCCTTTGTTGTAAGGACACGCTGCTCATGTGAAGCAGCACTGCTGCCAACATCACCACCTGAGGTGCCACTGGGACTAGCACCACCCACATGCTCGTGTGCTGTGAGCCAGCTCTCTTGAAGGACTCTCTCATGTGAAGCAGCATTGCTGCTAGCACCATCACCCAAGGTGCCACTAGGACTAGTACCACCCACACGCTCATGTGCTCTGAGCCAGCTCTCGTGTGAAGGACTCTCTGGTATCCATCAAACTCGTGTGAACTCCACTTAATCTCTGGAGGCACCTTAGGCTCCTAATCTTTGTCATCGGCGGTATCAAGTCCTAAGTCACTAGTTGATGTAAAATCAAGTGGCCTGTCAGTCTCGTAGCATTAACTCAAGCGAAGCCTGGTGAAGATCTTCAATGCCGAGAACTCTGTGTCACTAGGTCGACTGGTGCACGGCAAGAGGGACATGCCGAGAAACGCACTAGCTCCTGGTGGGTGATGCAAGATAAATGGAAAAAATTTCCACATCCCAGAGCATATCCACCAGTACTATTGATGTCCTCAAGGCAAAAAGTGCATTAGGCATCGTGGAGGAATGGTGGTGCATCCTGAGGGAGAGGTCGCCAAAAAACCTCCATAAAATGCTGTGAATATAAGGGCAAGTAAGGCACTGTCACGTCAAAAGACCTGCGGAACTCCCAAACATGAAGGATCAACTGCTCTGCCCTGTGCTGCACAATCCTCTCCATAATCATGTGCTACTCTGTCTTAGCTCTAGCACTCTCTACCTCAATATAGGCCTACTCAAAAATTAAAGCATACAAATAATTAATTAGTCTCTCTAATTAGGTTTTACTTAAAGAAATTTATAACTTTAGACCTTAATTATAACTCTTTCACATACAAGAGAGACCTACCAGGTGGATGTCAGTCTCTCTTGCATGGCGCACCTCTACAGTGGCTGCCTCAGCCATCTGCAATGCTGCTCTGAGACGATCAATCTCCACTCTCGCCTCTAGCAACTCCTGTGTGAGTCTCTCACCTAGTAGATATGGGACCCTACATGATACAATCAACCATGTTGTTCATTTTGAAAATATAGAAAAGTACATATAAACATGTAAACAAACAACTATGAAAACCTAAAGAAGCAACAAATATGTATAAATACCTAGATATCTGTTGGTATCAATCGTGAAAACAAGCGCACCACATGCTGTATGCTCTCAATGATACTCTGTATATCGATCCCCACCTGGGTTCCTAGTACATCGATAGTAGACAAAGGCACAAACGGAGGATTTGTAGTAGCAACTACATGAAGGGCTCGTGGTGTAAGCCGCCTCCCCTGGTCTCTTAGAGATGACCTCGACCAACACTGCCATCGGGCCGGCTAGTGTAGTCTACCTGCTCCCCTAAGACAAACTCTACATATAATTTATTTCCAAAGTATATATGGGTCCTGGCGATTGTTCAGCATCCTCCCATATGCGGCAACGTATCCCACGGCTATCAAGGAAAAGGTCTAAGTATGCTCCATCCCTAATAGGACCAAGCTCACAGACCTGACGATATGTCAAGCCCTGTGATACTGAAGAAATGCGGTGATGTGCTATTCACTCATTTATATACACAATATCATGAAGGCTATGAAGGGATGAGAGCATCAGGCACCTCCAAGTCTGACACCATATGTAATATAGAGGGTGTGTCTCTAGCACTCCTATGGATAGCCACTAACTCATGATTTTTCTCTACAATGAGGTCCGCAAATAGATGAGTGTCCCTCCTTGTGGCCCTCCTCTCGCGTGACTCCATGCTAGACCCTAAGCATAACACAAATGGGTAGGTCAATGTGAAAGGCTAATGTGTGAAGGTCCAAAGCTTAGTGCTAAGAAAATTCTAATGTAGCGCACTAATGAAGCTATAAAACAACATTAATGATGGATTCAAAGCCCACTAATTACGCTTCAATCCAAGAGAGCAAAGAGAGTGAAAATGACGTGATAGAATGAGGGAAAAAAAACTTTGTGGTTTTATAATCTCGATCGAGGTTTGGTGGTGTGTATTTTAGGGTTTGCAAGATCAACAATCTGGATGTATGTGTGGTTTTAGGGTTAGTGAAACAAATGGCCCCGATATTCGTTTGATTTTAAGGTTGGTGGTGAGTGACGGGTTTGATTTGACATAGGTATCTCGATCGAGATAAATGGACGGCTTTGATTTTAAATGAGTACCTCGATTGAGATACATTCCAGGATGATCCCGATTCAAATACATATCTCGATAGAGATATGTCAACGGTTGGGATCGCATCATCTCAGAATGGATTTTAATGGCCATGTTGGATTACATGGACTCATATCGATCGAGATATTTCTATAGCTTTGATTGCACCTGGATATCTTGATCGAGATATATGAATGGATGAGATCACATCTCCATATCTTGATCAAGATACATCAATGGTCGAGATTATATTTCCCTATCACATTCGAGATACATGGACGGTGGAGATGGCATCAGTGAATATGCTGAATGTACATCCAAGTGGGTAGGTCAAGGGGGATCCACCCGTGGCATTGATGTGGATCCAAGTGGCATTGATGTGGATCCACCCATGGCATTGATGTGGATCCAAGTGGCCTACATATCTCGATCTAGATAGAGAGGTGGCGGTGACATGTATTTGTGACATGGATGGTGACTTGCCTCCCGAGCCTTCTAGCGTGGCGGTTGTTGATATCTTGATCGAGATATGGGGATTTTGGCTTGGGACGACGGACGTGTTATGTTTTTATTGATGATGATATCTCGATCGAGATACTCTACCACCCGAGAGTTTTGCTCGTTACGTCAATGTCCCAGTTTTAGAGAGAGTCAATGAAAGTGAGTACCCTCATCTTGCAACCATCTGTTATGGGGTAGGTTTGAGGGTCCAAATGGTCTTAAATGCCATGGGATCTACGTAGAATCCTTATGAAATGTTGTTGTAGTCTAATATGGTCCCGATTGGATGATATATTTGGTTGGTCATTTTGGGCAGAGTTGGGGGTCAAAGTTGGGGGTCGGCCGGCGTGGGTGACCTACATCCATACCAACCCTGGATACTATACATAGACTAGTTTGCTAGCCTTATTTTATCATTGAGTTCATTGTATTCAAGCACTCTTGTAAGCAAGACATCATCCACCCAAAGTCTCTCAAAAGTCTATCTAGATCAAAATCAAAGATGCTTACCTGATGCACATGAGTGGGTGGATATCCATCACGTGGAATCTCCCACATAAGATATTAAATAAGATTAGAGACAATGGGAGGGTAGTAATAAAAGTTTAGAGAGCCTAGAAAAATAGTAAAACAGATCTTTGTGAGGCTAAATATATGCTTTGGGTGAAGTAAAAAAAATGAAATGGGTTTCACTGTGGTGCCAATGCTTATACACATGAAGTTACAAAGTCAAATCTTTTATTAATTTCAAGCAAGTTCTCTTTGAGAAATTTTTTAAAAGAAATTTGAGGAAATTTAAACCTAGAAACAATAAAGCCTTCCTTCTTTAGGATAAATTTATGATGAATGAAGCCTTGTTTCAAGCAAGGGTGCACATCATAGTTAATATCATAGGCAAGAGGACCGGTTTGAGGTTGGGTTTAAGGATAGACATTTGATTTTTAATTGAGTAGTTTGTAATTGGTTGGCTGGTTATTGGTGGTGTCTAGTAGATAAAACATTTTGATGTAGTAATCCTCTTATTTCCTCGATAAAAGAGGCAGCAATTTAAATCTGATGTGGATGTAGTCTATTTTTTTTTTGGCTTGGCTGGAAATTTGAAAGTACACTACTCTCACATACTAAATGCCATGGATTGCATAGGAGGAGATTTGAACCCATCACCTAGGGATTCTCAAACTCCTTTCTTACATGGGTGTAGATTGTTTTCAATAACACACACACACACACACACACACACACACATAACACATGGGTGTAGATTGTTTTCAATAACACACACACACATATCCCACAAAAAGAAGGGCTCCTTCAATGAGATCGATCGTATTGGAAAAAATCAAGCCTACTGGTTTGTTGTTTTCCACTTATATTATTTTTGTTTTTTTTGTTTGCTTACTATTTTTTTAGCATATTGGTTAGTGTGCCTATTTTCAAATTTCCTTCCATGTTTTAAATGTTCAATTCACATAGATAGTTTATATGTTACCTAGATTAGGTTTCCACCTGATCAACTTATGAATCTACTCTAGGATTGGTTTTTGGACTTATTATTGTAGTGGTTTAAGTTTTGAGTCAACTGTCTCAATCAATTGTCTGAATCAACTAACTGTCTGAATCAACAAACTAAATCATCGAAATTAGCTAAGTGAATCAGCTGAACGTAGCAGCTGCTAAAGTCAGCTTCGAACCTATGGAGTCTGTGTCAGAGTCAATGTTCTGAAATTTTTGCATAGCATTATACGGGTCGTATAATGGATTTATTACGAATAACATGGGTTATTTGTCGTTTTCTCGTTTATTTAGATAATTTTTTTTCCCTTTTCGATTGTCCATAAACTTATCAATCGATAATATATCAATAAAAAAACTAGCGTTATAAGTCGTGGAAAGCTTATTTGATCAATTATCTTTTCAACAGCTTAGTGAGAGAGTGATTAGAGAGAGTACTTTTAGAGTGATTTGATAGTGCTTTGCAGGTTTAGGGTGATTAGTGTACATGTACATGATTAGCAGGTATAATTACAAAGCTTTTCCTTTTTTTCTTTTTGTTTTTCTTTTTATGCTTTAAAAAAAAAGCTAGTTGTGTACACTCTAGCAAAGAAGATTATGGCCAGCTGAGATGTGGTATTTGCAGAACAGCCACACTCAGTGGAGGAAGGAGGTCCATCCACTGTATCAGTTGGAGAAATAGTCCACCATGAGCCCAATCCACCAGTCAGATTTTCATAGGATGAAGACTCTCACACATCACAACAACCTGCTACTATACTACAAGGAAAGCCACTTCCAAAGTGGACACAATAGCTCTTTGATGAGCATAATCCAATACCTCTTTGATGAGCATAATCCAATACCTGAGAAGCCAGAATCTTTAGCAGATGGACCATGCAGATCAAGGAAAATAGAGGAGCAAAGAAGATCATCTGATCTTATTGTCTCAATATGGCCTTTATGGCTGAGATAATGGGAACAATGAAGGAGCCAACCACCTTGGATGAAGCCTTAGCAAATCCAAAGTGGAAAGCGGCAATGCAGTTTGAGTATAACAGCATCATAAAGAACAACACCTGGGAGCTAGTTGACCAACCACCAAACAAAAAGGTAATTGGTACCAAATGGGTTTGGAAAGCTAAATATAAGGTTGATGGCTCACTTGAAAAATAGAAAGCTAGGTTGGTTGCACAAGCATTTTCACAAGTAGAGGGTTTCGACTTTGATGAAACATTTGCTCTCATAGATTGTATGACAACTATTAGGTCGGTACTTGCCTTGGCTGCTCACAAAAAGTGGCCCGTCTTTCACATGGATGTTAAATTAGCATTTCTAAATGGCCATGTCAAGGAGGAGGTATATGTGGCTCGGCCCCACCAGGTTTTGAGATGCTCGGATCAGAATACAAAGTTTACAGGCTAAAGAAGACATTGTACACAGGCTAAAAAAACACGCCCCAAGGGCATGGTATCACATAATAGACCAATTTTTCAAAAAGATTGGGTTTATAAGAAGTGCTTCTTCTGATGCTAACTTGTATGTTCTAAAAAGGCATGGCAAGATTTTTTGGGTTGTCTTGTATGTAGATGACTTAAACATTTCAGGTGACAATGAAGAGATGATCCAAAAGACAATGGATATGCTGACCCATGAGTTTGAGATGACAGGCTTGGGTCATATACATTTCTATTTGGGGATTGAGGAATGGAAACTGTTAAAACCCTAAGATCTCTCTAGATAGTTATTATGCATAAACATGCATAAATCAGGCATAAACTCAACCACCCAACCACCCCCAAGCCCAAGGGATGCACACATGAATAATAATGAAATACATCATACCTCTACCTTGATGTCCCATACCATCAAGAGGTATAACTCCAATCCAATAGCATGTAGCTATAGTGTGAAATGGTAGATGAGTAGATATGGACCTCTACACAAGAGACCATAGCATAAGCCTCCAAGCCCCCAAGCCCCCAAGCTCCCTTGAGTGTGTCCCATGTCCCTATTATATAGGAGGGCCCTCAAGTGACTCTTGACTTTCCATTTCCCATGTGTGACCCTTGGATGCTTGACCCTGACCTTAATCCTTAAGGTTAGTCCTAACCCATGCTCCACTAGAGCTTGTTCCCATGCTCCCATGCTCACAAGCCTAATGTGGGTTAGCCTCTTAGTATATGCACACATAATGTGTATATAACATAGCACACATAATGTACACATAACATACTTACCCTCTCTCAAAACATTGCACTCTTGCAATGAAAAGAAGGAGAACTGCGCTGAAAAATCTCAACCGACTCCCAAGTCGAATCCTCAATTTCCCTATCTTTCCACCTAATTTTAACCTCAGGGATTAGTCAACTAGAAAGTTTCCTTTCCCTGAATTCAAGAACCTTATCAGGTTCATGTGAAACATAGGATAATTCTTTGACTTCAACGAGTTCTTGAGGAGTAACTGTGTTATCCTCACCTCCCAGTTTCCCTTTCAATCTATCGATATGAAAGACTAGATGAACTCTAATAATTGGAGGTAGATTTAGTTCTTACGCAACCGTGCCAATCCGATTTATAACTCGAAATGGACCACAATATCTAGGAGATAAATTCGAGCATTTTCCCATTGACAAAATCTGAGAATCTTTAGGAACATTAAAATAAACCAACGCTCCTAGTTCAAAAGACCGAGATGAGCGTCCCCTATCAGCATAAAACCGTGCCCTATCATGAGCACTCCTGATAGAATCCCGAGCTTTGGTCAGAATTTCCTACATATCACGCAAGAAATCCCTCGATGCATCAAGCTCGATGTCCTTAAGACCGACATCAATAGGTGCCCTGGGTTGATACCCATACATAAGTATGCACAGACTAAAAACCAATAGCCGTAAATTTAAAACTGTTATAGACAAATTCCATCATTGGAAGATATTTTTTCCAATATGATGATTTTTTTAGAGACATATGCACAAAGCATATACACTATAATCTGATTCATACGCTCTATTTGCCCATCAGACTGCGGTGATCACAGCAATTCACATTCCAAGTAACTTTCTCGTTGTGTAAACCTTTCGGAATAAAGTAGGAAAGCATGGCATTATAACAGCAGAAACCAGGGATTCATCGTCGCCCCGACATACCCACATCTGCATATGGAATAATCGACGTCTCGAGTTACCCATATAAACATAGAGAGTCATCAACGTCTTGAGATGAGTCACATATGTCCATCCGTAAACAATTAGGTTGACTATATAAATCACCTAAAGTACGGAACTAGAGAAAGAAATGCCAACAAAGGAAGAATCTAAATTTCCTTATCCGAACACAACAAGATAAACTTGTTTGAGCGCTAAAGAAAGAGATTTCAACAAGTGAAAATGCCGACGAGATTACCCTCATCAAAACATGCAGGCTGTAGATAAAAGAAGTTTATCTAGAGAATGCCCACAATATAACTTCTAGTGAATTTAGAAAATAAGATTGTCTTTGAATGTTGAGGTCAGATTGTCTTTGAATGTTGAGGTCAACATGCTAAGTGATGTAAGCAAAGCAACAATCTTGAGCCCAAATTATCCCATAAGATAATATATGTGAGGGATCACTAGCGTCCCATACCACCATGATACCACCATACATACCTTAACAATTTGAAACTCCCTAGTATGCCGTCTAGGAAATATGAATAAAATCCTGTATAAAAGGAATAAGATGGCCTTATCCAAACTTTCACATACTAAACCTGTCTCTATATACTTGAGACTACATCAAGGAATAACTCCTTCTGAGTACATCATTAGAAAAGAAATTGAATTATTGGTGCCTTTCTAATGATAACTACCCAAAACACAATAAAGTTAGGATAGAAAAATAACTCACCTAGATATATAAGCAACTAGGTATCCGAGTTGGAATATGTACAAGAGTATACTCTAAAATTACGTGCAAAAAATGAAGGCAAATGCTACCTTCAATATGCTACCTTCAAAGCACATGTAATTATTCAAAAGATCAAAAGATCCTTATAAAACCATGGATAAAAGAATAGAAGCTCCTTAAATCCATGAAAGCCATAGTTGATCATAAAAATCAATGCATACCATCTAATGGACATTAATCATGCCAAAAGACGTATTAAAATTGGTGGCCAACTCATCAATCCGGAGTATATGAACATTGTGTCGTTCAAGCAAAACTCCAAAGTAAGCAAGTGAAACACGTGTGTAGCACTCAATAAAAAACCCCTAGACACAAGTGATGTAGGCAGAACCTAATGAGTCCATATAAAACTTGGAAAATATCCAATAAAAATCCACCAAAACAAACCGATCAACTAACCCATGATAGAATTTGTCTTAGGATTAAGAAATTAAGCACAAACCACACTTAAATAAGTGCAAAATAAATTATCATGAAAAAGTGTCAAAGGTGAAACACACTTTGAACGCAAATTATAGCCATCAAAAGAAATTAAGGAACATGTCCAAAAAGAATGGCTAAACAATGGTAAAAAATCATGAATACATCGTTTAGAATTAATCCAAACATAAATATCCATTAATACGAGATATAATCGTATTAATAATATGCGAATAACCTGCATCTATCTAATGTCAGCACGAGAAAACGTACTTCAACATTAAATAACTCTCAAAAATATTAAATTCTTGAGAAAAAGAATTATCATGATTTTTTCCTACTTTTCCCTAAATTTATAGGGCCTCAAAATATGATAATTTTGAATTCCACCAAACCTATCTTTATGGCATTCCAAACCTATATTTTTTCAGAAATTTTTTAGCAATTAAATTTGCCAAAATACCATTGATATTTTAAAAATACCAATTTTTAGGATTTCTAAAAATAATATCTAGAATATTCCTAATTTCTCTTGAAAATCCCATCGTTCACGAAATGTCTAATTCCGCCCGACAATTCTCAAATCCAATGAAAATTTACAATTTTAATGGATTTTTCTAATTTTTTGGATCAAAAAAAATATTTTCAAAGGAATTTGAATGGTCTCACGGGCGCCCGAATGGACACACCACATGCCAAACACCAACCCCACATTTTTCCAAAATTTAAAATAACCTTTGTCTAATTTTCAAGATTTTTTTTAAAATTTTTAAATTACCTCAAATGCATTTTGAATACGAACGGTCAAAAAATTTTGAAATTCCAACGGTTTTTCCGGAATACGGAAGGTCAAAAGTTTTTCCGGAATTCGGAAAGCCAAAAGGTTTCGGGAAAACGGAAAGCCAAAGGTTTTCCGGAAGATGACAAGCCAAGAAGTTTCAAGAAGAAATTTCTAGAAATTTTTCAGAGATTTTTTCCTCAAATTCCATAATTTCTCACTATTTTCCAGGCTTTTTTCAAGCTTTTTTTTTTGAAATATTATCAAAAAAACTTTTTTTTAAATATTAAAAAACTTATTTTTTTAAAAAAATAAAGAAAATAAAAATAAGCTTAATTAAGCTTATTATGGGTTTTGATTTTTTAGGGGGAGGGGGCGTTTTTCGCCCGGCAGCGGGCTGCGCAGCCCCCCCCTCCTGCCGCCTGCGCGTAGAAGCAACTGAGGAGGAAGAAGATTCTCTCTTCACTCCTCTCCTCTCCACCATCTCCAATACCTTCCCTCTCCACCCTCTCCTTCTCTGTTTAGAGAGGAGGCTGATTAAGTATTGTATTAATTAATCTATTTTAATTAGTCTTAATCATAATTAAACATTACTTATGATTAAGATTTTTTTTAAATCCCTTTTAAGAGAATTTCTCACGAAAAAAAGAAGGAAAAATCAGATTTGAGAGGCGAAGAGAGTCCCACGCACACGGGAGAGCATCTCATGCATCAACACGCTGTCCCCTACTGAATTTCAGTAGAAAATTGACAGAAATTTGATCGCATTCTCGCGGAAAAAACCCGCAAAAATGTATAAAAATATATATTTTTAATCATAAAAATGCTCAAAAAATTCCTAAAATTTTAGAAAAAATTTCTAAAAATTCTAGAAATTCACGAAATCCATTCTACCAAAAATATCCACCATAAAATATGTGGTATTTTTTATAAAAAATTCCATTAATGCTTGATTTAAACTATAAAAAATAGAGAAAAATAGCATTAACTCACGAAATTCCCTCGCAATGTCGATGCGTCCATTGAATTGTAGTAACACACATTCCAATCACCATATCGATGATCCACATGCAATTAATTAACACAAATCAATAAAATAATATTTTATTAGTAAATATTAAAATTTACTAAAAAAAATCAACAACAATTAAATAGAGATTGCTCTGATACCACTGTTAAAACCCTAAGATCTCTCTAGATAGTTGTTATGCATAAACATGCATAAATCAGGCATAAACTCAACCACCCAACCACCCCCGAGCCCAAGGGATGTACACATGAATAATAATGAAATACATCATACCTCTACCTTGATGTCCCATACCATCAAGAGGTATAACTCCAATCCAATAGCATGTAGCTATAGTGTGAAATGGTAGATGAGTAGATATGGACCTCTACACAAGAGACCATAGCATAAGCCTCCAAGCCCCCAAGCTCCCTTGAGTGTGCCCCATGTCCCTATTATATAGGAGGGCCCAAGTGACTCTTGACTTTCCATTTCCCATGTGTGACCCTTGGATGCCTGACCCTAACCTTAACCCTTAAGGTTAGTCCTAACCCATGCTCCACTAGAGCTTGTTCCCATGCTCCACTAGAGCTTGTTCCCATGCTCCCATGCTCACAAGCCTAATGTGGGTTAGCCTCCTAGTATATGCACACATAATGTGTATATAACATAGCACACATAATGTACATATAACAGAAAGAGTCACGTAAAATCTTCATTTTGTAGCAAAAGTATTCTTGGGAGATTCTCAAAGCATTTGGGATAACAAACTGCAAGCCTATGTATACGCCAATGGAAGTGAACATGAAGCTTTTTGCAAGGATTCTTCATCACTTGTGACATCAAGAAGTACACGGAGTTGGTGGGGAGTTTGATTTTTCTCACTAACACTAGACCTGATATCAGCTTCACAGTTTTGGTGTTGAGCAGGTTTTCCAACAAGCCACAAGAGAGTCATTGGAAGGAAGGGATGAGGATACTTAGGTACATCAGAGATACTCTTGAGTAGGCATCACTTACAACATGGGTGACGCTTTGACAAGTTATTGACTCACATTGGGTAGGAGATTGTGATTCTAGGAAATCAATTTCTGGATAATGTTTTTCGCTTGGTTCTGGTGCTTTCTCTTGGACCAACAAAAAGCAACCTACAGTGGCACTTTTTCTTCCACAGAGGTTGAGTATAAGGCAGCTTGCTTTGCTGCATGTGAGGTAGTATGGCTGAGGAGAATCTTGGTTGACATGGGAGTTCAGAGATCAGGGAGGCTACATTCTGACGGTGCGGCAATCAGAGTTACATGGCTATCGCCAAGAACCTTGTGTTTTATGCTCGCATGAAGCACATTGAGATTCAGTATCATTATGTGTGGGAGCTAATAGAGGATTAGATAGTGGACTTGGAGTATTTCTCTGTAGAGCAAAACTGCATCGACATCTTCACCAAGGCTCTTGGGAAGGACCATCTCACTTGGCATCTTCATATCGACTTGGCGTTGGGCCAAAAAACCTAGTTCGTCTTTGAGTGGACATTGAGGGGGGGTGTTAGTATACACTCAATGCCCACCTCTCAGCATGCATTTCACTTTGATGTATAATGCACATTTGTTAAGTGCCCATTATGAACAGTATCCATGGTGTATATGTATTTATTGGGAACCCCAACTTAGACCCCGATGGGGTCATTATTGTGACCATTGATGATGATGGTTAGGAGATGGTCACGGGTACAAGTGTTAGCTGGGGCCCGGGGCATTGCCCCGGTTGGGGGGTCCTAGGGGGCCCCCGGTTTAGGGGCAAGAGTCCCCGAGGCAACGGTATGAGGAATATTCCCTCGGATACCAGGTTCATCATTAGTGGGCAGTGGTCAGTGGGCCACATTCTTAATACACGAAGTGATGACCGTGTCTATGTAGTGTAACTGCCTTCGTTGTATACGCGTCTACGACACCACCTATAGTACTATATATGGACATGGTTGCCATGAGTTAAGGCATCCAATGCTCATTGTGAGTATCCACCCCCTTCTTCACTTAGTACATCCTCCATCCAGAGTCTATCTAGATCACCATCTAAGCTCTACTTTTGAGAGCGCATAGGTGGATAGCACCATCACTTGTACCTCTTTGTTATAATCAAAATTTTTGATTCACTCCATTGTGTATCTATTGCATTGTCTATTGTGCTTTGTCTTGCTATCTCTCTTTCCGTTGTGCCATAGTCTTATAAGTAAAATAAGAGTCGTGAAATATTTCACTCGCTTTTTGAAGGTATTATTCTTTCTACCCCCACTAAACCCCTGATTAGGGTTCTAAAAGGATAATGAACCCACAAATGTCATGTTCAATTATACAAATTTTAAAAATTTCAAACCCCCACTATCTTTGCAAAGGCATTGGGGGGACGCAACTCAATCTGTTGTTTACAAAATCTAGCAATTAAAAGCAAGGGACTTTAATCTCAAGCATAAGGTTTAAAGGACAAGTATCATCATCATTAGCCTTCTTTGATCAATAAAAGGATGAAAAACCAATTTAAGCTTTCTTATGCACTAAGATGTAGGAGAAATTATGATGCTAGAATGTCTTCCATTTTTACTTCATCATGTAATTACAAGCCTAGCCTTTAAGTATAAATAAGTATTTAGGCATCATGGAGATAATTATAGCATCATGGGAATGGCCCTTCTTACTGTCCAATTTAGGAAAATTTGGTATTGTTTTATGTCAGGTTTGACCTTATTTTACTATCTATGTACTTGACTATACATGAAGTTTTGGAATTCCAGATCAAATCTTCAAACCCATTTATTTTTACAATTAGAAAACGAAACATTCACTAAGTAAAAAAATAAGTGTGGCCTAGTTAATTATGTGTTTTGAATCAACATTAAATCCAAGATAAAAATACCTTTCATTTAACAAAAATGTCAAAGACACATTCTCATCAATGTATGTCCCCTACCTTGAGTCTTTAGTTTAAGATTTGGGTTTTGGATTTAGTATCTAGGGTTTATAGTCTAGGATAAGGTTTTACATCTAGGTTCCTTGTTTTAAAATGACCCTAAAGGGGTGAGGATGGGTCTTTAAGGGTGTTTTAGGGTCTAGGTAGGCCTTGAAATGACCCTGGTAGACCCTTGGTAGACCTTGGAGTGAGAAAAAGTCTTATGGGATGCTCCAAATTGGATTTTGGGTGGGCTTAACTTTTCCAAAATAAGCTTAAATTTGGGACATAAAGTGGATCTTTGAGACTACCTAAGGGTTAAGGTGTGACAAAAATACGGTTGTTTGAAATTGGGTTTAGGTGGGCTTGTCTAAAATGAGTCCCAAATGGATCCTAGGGGGTGTAAAGTTGGTTTTCGGGTCTGAATGTCTTTGGAGTTTAAAAAGTACTTATGTCCACTCTATCTTGGGTTTCTAGTGGTCTTGGTTGTAAGCTACTTTGCGCACACTGTTTTAAGAAGGAAAAACATACAATTTTGCACACTAAATGGTTGGTTTCACCTACTAGCACAAGGAATTTCATCTTGTAGTCTTCTAATAAAACATGAATTACTTCTTCAGCACCTAAATGTATAGTCTGATAAAAAATTAGACATTACTAAGGCCTTTTTTTGTATTGTTCACAAATTTAGAGCACAAAGGCATGTCCCGAATTACCAATTTGACCTTTAATTAGCTGTAACGTTCTCACTTTACTTAGATGCTCTTGCCACTTTATTAATGTGAAATGCACACAACGAAAAAGCTTAACTTTATTTATTAAGTAATTTCATGTCTCTTTTTTGTGCTCTTATTGGCATTTATAGTAATAATTAATAGTTATTAATATGATAGGGGGATAACGGTAATTTCAACGTGTTTAAGAGTTTTACTTTAATATGTTATATAATTTATGTGAATATAATTAATTAAATCTAGTAATTTAGGAGAGACATCAAAGTTGATGAATTCTACTAGGCCTATGGTCAATAGAAAAACACTTATTTTAATTTGAGTATTGAAAGGGCCAATTTTATTCTGCATCTGAATCAAAGTACCAATCAACATCCGATAATGACAAATAAGAAGCAGGAAAATCACTACATGTGACTGTTAAGGCATAGCCATCATGTGCGAAATTGGCTTCTTCTGCATTGTCAACTGTGGTGGCAGCAAGATCTTACTGCTTCTTCTTTTGCTCACTCTATTTTCGCTTCCGACATTCCTCAATCATATGACCAAGTTTTCTCGACAATAGTTGCATCTCTTCTTCTTAGATTTCTCCTCGTTGGGCTTAGGAGGATCTAAATGGGCTTGTGCTTTGCCCTAAGGTTTAGCAGAGGCAAGTATATAACATGTACTTTTTGAAGAAGTACATGAACAGATATGAGGTATGACTTGCCGTTTTTGTAGGAGAGAGCAATAAAGGCATGTGTCTACACATCTTTAGCATCCCATCTGAGTTATTCTGCTGTAGGAGGAACAGGTGAAGGCAGTACACTTCCACTCGAATTAGACTCTAGTTTTGACAGTGGATCCGCCTGACATGTTGACAGTGGATGCGGGCCTAACATGCCTTAAGTCAGCACAAGATACATACACCCACAAATTCTTTGCCACCAGTACATGCCTCATCATATATGCCCACATGGGATAGTCCTCAATGGACAACATACCAAACAAATCACTGGTGTTTCCGGACACTTTACACAACAAAGGAATGTGTAATCTGAAGTATTTCTAACACAAGAAGTGGATTCAAGTGACTCGGTGTTACAGGACCATGGTACATGGAGATTAGATTATTTCATAAATCAAATAATAAAAGAATTTAACCATAACATCATAGCATAAAACAGGAGCATAAATCAAAGAACATAACTATCAAAGAACACAAGACTGGGTGCAATATCCCCCCTCGACGTGTGTGGCTCCACTTCCACACGTGGTATTTAAATCATATTAATAAATTTATCCCTTGGAGCCATAAATAGCATAGCTTTTCCAAAATTGGACTTTTACAAAATTGAACCTTAGTCCAATTCTTTTAAAGCATCTCATCAAAAATAAACCTTGCCCAACATATGTACAATGGGCCAAACCGTACAAAATTAAATATTTAGCACACATGTGCTTGGCTAGATAATCTCGTCCAACGTCCACCTTGTTGGTCGTCTCGAACTCTTGATCTATACTTGCAACCGGACCTTTAATTTTCTTGAAGAGAATAATCAAAAGACTCATAAATTAAATCAAATATCAAAACAACTACTTGAATTAAATTGAAAATTAAAGCACATATCAAAACATAGAGCAAGAGAAAGAAATACATCACCATCAACACAAGGCAACACAAGACTGGGTGCAATCTTCTCTCCCCAACGTGAGTGGCTTCTTCTCGCGTGGGTATTTTGATATATTCCAAAAGTAGGCTTTCAGCCAAAAATAAAGTACACATCCATATTTGGACTTTGCCATTTAATTAGCCTTTGTCCTCAATTAACCTTTGTCCTCAAACCTTCTAAGGTTTGCACTATTTTTCTAATACAATAATCTAACTTGTGCACATATGCACATTACAAAAATAAATCAACTAGTGCTCGTACGCACACTTGTACAATAAATTGACGCGTACACACACACACATCACACTGATGTCAAAATAATATCAATCGCCATAATACAGCCACAAAATATTGTGAGATCGGTCCACACGCCATGACTCAATCCACCATCCGTGCGACACCTAAATCGGTATCCTCGCACTGTGCAACACCTAAATCGGTACCCTTGCACACCTCATCACCTAAACTCATAAACATAAACCACGTCAGTAGTAACAATCAATTGACATCACATCAATCAATCCTAACGTGTTCATGAGAAATAGGCATCATAAAAAATATATATAAATTTAAATGACCATGATTATTATTCGTCAAATAACATGGGTCATAACAGTCCTCCCTGTTGGGAATCAACTGTCCTCAGTTGTGGAATCAATGAGTGGATGGCTTCATGGCACAAGTGGAGGACAAGATCATCACATCAAACAAGATCATCACATCAAACAAGTGGAGGACAAGATCATCACATCAAACAATTTCAGAAAATTAAAGGTCCGGTTGCAGTGGTATCAGAGCACCAACACAAGTATGTGTCACAGATACCAACACAAGTATCTTTCACATAGATACCAGCACAAGTATCTTTCATAGATACCAACACAAGTATCTCTCATAGACACATGGTTAATCTTGTTTAAAAATAGAAATAGAATAATTTGAAGAAAGTGTTTTAAATGAGGTGTTAGAGTTTAAAGGATGAATGTGAAATAACAATAAGTTACAAACATTCTTCGGTAATCAATCGAAAAACATATGTGCATCATTGTTATGTCACCCAAGTCTTGATAGTGAATGATGTAATATGTATTTTCTTCCGTGTAAAAGGTACATATCAATCATTGAACTATCTTGACCAATATATTTAAATTTAATTATTTTTTTAATTGCATAAAATTGAACAATGCATAAGTATGAGTTCTAGGCTTACCTGGATTATCATAATTACCTTGCTGTTGAGAATTATCCTCTTAATCAAAAGAGAAATTATCGTCCTCATGGTTGACTCGTGAAAAATAACAATCCTTGATGAAATCTGTAAGAAGTAAACCTTGAGAAAACTTTTTAAAGTCTCATGTTACTTATGTTGAAATCCTTAATTTAATCTCTAAACAACAATGGTAGATATCAAGCTTACATGTACACATACATGTACAAACTCAAGTCTATACACTAGTGAGGTGAAATGATCTTATGGGCTAAAATAATGTTAGGCTTGAAGTTAAGATCTAGTATGGAATTTTATCCCAGATGTGAGTCCTTATAGAGTGAAGAAAACATTTAAAACCATTGAGTCTAATGATGGGTCAAGATCCTAATAATAATCGCCTTTTTATAGAATAATAATAATAATAATAAAACCTTGAAGTTTACGCCGTCGTTTGGATCAAAAGGAGTAGAGGGAATCAAAAATATTTTCAAGCCTTTTTTTTGAAATTAAGCTTGTATATATATAAGCTTATTAATTAAACTTATATATATATATATACCTATTAAAGCTTTAAGCTTTAAGGCTTTTAATACTAAGCCTTTATAAAGCTTATACTAAGCTTTAGAAAGCTTCTCCAAACCGGCGGCTGTAGACAGCTTATGAAAGAATTCTGGCCACTAGCTCAGGGCGTAATCCCCACGAAAGAATTTTAAAAAAAGTGAAATATGAAATTTTACTACCCACAGACCTTACTGTGCTTGCTGAATCGTTGCCCGCCATTGAATTTGGAGAGGAGAGAATTTTTATATCTATACATATATATATATATATATATATATATATATAATGATCTAAGCTTTTATAAAGCTTTTAATATTAAGTTTATTAAGCTTATTTAAAAAGCTTATCAAAGCTTTATAACAAAGCCTGTAACCCGCCGTCCAAACCAACCCGCGTAGCGCTGGAGCGCAAAAGGATTAGTCCGCCAGGCCTGCCAAGTCGTGGAGGGAAGGGAGGATGAAGTCGCCGTCCCCTTCAATTGGAGAGAGAGGAAAAAAAAATCAATTGGAAATATATATATATATATATAATTCTTGGCTCTTCAATAAAACGTAAACCACTAACGCACTGTTATTTTTGGAGAAGAGGAGGATAAATTTTATGAACCCTCCAATATAGAAATTCTCTGTGAGATGAGCTTAGCAATACTGAGAATAGGCAATAGGCAAATCTCCTCAGAGAGCTGATTTCATAATAAGGATTGATTATGAAGAGGATTTGAATTGAGAGAGGTGGTTTTTAGAAAGGAAAGGTGGTTTTCTTCCTAGCCCCTGATCAAAATCTTGATCTAATAGTCCACAAAATTCACATAACCATGCCTTCTTTTGCCCAAAGGTTTTCCATACCTTCTCTTAGGCCTTCTTTTGCCCTCCATACCTTCTCTTCTATAGCTCTTGTATTTTTCAATGAATTGTGTCCTTATCCAAAGCCTTGTACTCTTCTCTTCTTTACCTCTTGTATTTTTGGATGAATTGTGTCCTTATCCAAAGCTTTGTACTCTTGCTGTAGATTCTACTCTTCCCGTGCAAGTATTTTTGAATTTTCATGGTGGTGGGTAAGATGGCAAAGCCCCTTACAGTAGGCTAGGCAACTGAAACCACGTTAACCATCGAATTGGTTAACAAATCCTCCTTCCGAATGGTGTGACCTTGTCCTTACATCACCCATGTTGGTGGTGAAGCTTCTCTAGGATGGAAGGTGTGGATGGTCCAAGTTAAGTGATAAATATGGCAGAGCCAAGGTGAAGTGGTATAGTTCGAGACCGATTCACAAGGATGGGATTCTTTGAGTGGCCCTAATAATAGATAACTTGATGAGGTGGCATGGAAAGTGATAGAAAATGTAGGTTCTTTATGCCCGACCTCCATTGATAGAAGCGGTCCATACCCCGTGATTAGTGAAATGAGTGCTAGGACCCCATGGAATGATTAGAACCGATAGATGGTGGCTTGAGATATCTTGGTGACATGGTATTATGCTGGGATCTTATAGCATAATACTTAGAGATGAGGCTTCTTTATGGGAAATACATCAGCCAGGGTGAGGTTATGATGGTGGTGAATTGGAATCAAAGCAGAGGTTATATACTTGAAATCTCGTTAGAGATACTTGTAAGGTTGAGGGTTCTCTAGGTGATGGGTTGTACCATGGACTAGGCTTGCACCCCCACCATGGTTCCACCATCTAGAGATATACCTAGAGAATTGGCATTGATGAGGTTATTCATAGCTGCATGTGTTTGTCTCTGCCTTGAGACATGAGAAGTGAAACAATTGTGATGCCCATAATGAAATACGTAGATGACATGTATAGGAAATATTATGCCGAAGGTGTGTCTGTGTGTGTACACTTCTCCAACATGAAGACTTTTCCAAATCAATTGCCTTCTGTGACTCCCTTTATTGATTTGTTGTATTTGACATTTTTCATGGGGAGTCAAGATTATTAGATTGTTGGAAGCATGGCAGCGGTCGTTACATGTGGATGTCGCCACAAATGAAAATGGCGGTAGGTGAGCTCAAGGGTTTTATAATTATTTAGCACTTGGGATAGAGGCAGTGTGGAGAACTAGGTTGGAAACTTTTAAGGTGTATCCTCATAGCCACCCTATTGTAAGGAGACTACACTACCCTTGTGCACACACAAGTGATAAGACCACCTCCATCTTTCTA
Organism: Cibotium barometz; assembly: GCF_041138505.1. Classification (NCBI taxonomy): domain Eukaryota; kingdom Viridiplantae; phylum Streptophyta; class Polypodiopsida; order Cyatheales; family Cibotiaceae; genus Cibotium; species Cibotium barometz. The sequence continues at coordinate 7,328,434 of NC_141066.1, read as the reverse complement.
ATGGAAAAAGATGACACATGCTTCAGCAAGGCTAAGGTAACCTCTTGACTTGAATAATACATAAGGCTAGAAATGTGAACCTAAACATGTGAGCCTAGACACATGAGGCAACACATATGAGTTAACACACATAAACCTAAAAAAAAAGTTAAAAAAACCAAAAAAAAGAACTTATATCCTTTCTGACTCAAGCAAGGAGATTTGGGATGAAATGATTCAACTAGACATCAACATGAGTGGTAACAACAAAAAACCTAAAGCTCCAGATTTGCTAACTGGCTTTGTAAATACAATGCCATAAACTTTATAAAAAGGGCACTAAACTGCCCTATTTTTGGACAAAGCTCTAGTGTGAAGAAGCAAGATCAAGATGTAAAACCTCAAGGTTCACTGCCATAAAAAGTAGTCAAATCATGTCAAATAACTCATTATAGTAGTGACTTTACCACCATGAAACCAAGTTCCAGTTCTTCTCCATTCGCCGAAGAATATGGGCAAGGGTAAAGAGTCAATATCTAGGACTACCTCAAACCAAAGAGATCCATAAGTGCATTTACATAACATGTCCTTAGCCGGTGAGCTCGTAATATCGAAAGCATAGGACAAGTACCATTGGAAATCACATAGCCCACTAACCCCATGGGGAAAGAATTTCCTCACCTTCAAATAGAGGGTTTTGTGCAAGCACTCTCTTATGTTCTCCACCACTGCCATGTGAATATGAAAATATATACTTAGGATGGCCTTTGAAATGGGAAAGGATTTTCCACAAACATAATACTTAGAGGCAGCCAGAGTTGGGAAAAACAAAGCCAATCCACATATCAAGGATGACCAAATTTGATAGAACTAGAGATCTCATTCAATATCTAGAGAAGCTTGATCAAATTTGTGAGGCCATGGGAAGGATTGATGATCCCACCTAGATCTCTTTATTAGAACTTTGCCTTGAAGGCAAAGTAGGCCCAATGGTTCAGTCTCCAAACCCACATAAAAAAGCTAGCTCTACGTGGTCTTGAGACACACATTCATTATATGGGATTCCTGCCTAGTGGAGCCACATGAAGCCCTATCACACATATCTATAACCTAAAGCAAGAGGAGGGTGAAATGATGTGGGACTACTTTTCTAAAACCAATTATCTCCATATGAGATACAACACCCATGAGAGACTAGATGACTTATCACTCATCAATTGATTTATGAATCAGTCACACAAGAGTAAGAGGCTTCATGACCATGTCTATAAAACTAGACACTACATCTTCAATGAGTTGTCATAAGGTAATAGACCTACTAGACAATCTCCAAGACAAGGATACATAATTCATTCACACACCCAAACCAAGAGATAAGGGACAAATCATCTAAAGCCTTAACCATGAAGGGTGCCCTACCAACACTAGTCAGAGTCTTAGTCAAGGACATCAGCATAATGGACAAATTGGCAAAAAATCTACTAAACTATTAGGCTAGTAGTATTAGGGCCAACCCGAAGTGACGTCTAGTAGTAGTAGGGCCAACCTAAAGGGAAACCTCAAGGCCAGCCCCAACCACAACACTTCAAGTAGGATACTCACACCTATTCCCATGAGGAGATATAGTTTGGTGTGAAATCTATCATCAAACCATATAAACATGTAGTGTCTGATGGTGAGGTCTAGATAACAACAGTATTATACTCCTTGCTAGCACCATGGGAACCACGATACTTATTCCCACAAAGATATAGTATGGTGTGCAATCTATCATTGAAACCATATAAACATGTAATGTTTGATGCTAAGGCCTAGATAACAATCGTATTATGAGCATTACGAGCACCGTGGGAACTACGATACAACCCACTATTGATACTAGGGAAACTTGGCATCCCAACCTATACTCCCACTACCAAAGCAACCACTAGCCCTACCGCCCATACCAAATTGTCCTCAACTCGTGCATAATAGAGTGCCCATTTATCAAGACCCTATTGTTCTCAATCCATCCATAATCAAGTTCACATTTATCAACACCATGGGAACTATGATACAACCCATAGTATTGGTACTAGGGAAACTTGGCATCACAACCTATAATCCCCGTGCTAAAGCAACCACTAGCCTATCTCCCATACCAAATTGTTCTCAACCCGTGCACAATCGAGTGCCCATTTATCAAGACTCTAACTAAGAGGTATAGGGTTCCTGATACATGGGCACTAGAGTATGGTGGTGATTTGTACATACCAAGAGTTATGTATAGATCGCTACTACCAATGCCATACCAAGAGTTATGTATAGATCGCTACTACCAATGCCATACCCACCTCCAGTATTACCACCCCAACCGATTCCTCCTAGAACTGCACTAGTACAGCAGTACTCCAATGACATTGCCAACATACTTGATAGTGGAGGACATGAGAGGTATGAGTCATATGAGAAATAATACATAGTGGAGAACATGAGAGGTATGAGTCATATGAGCAATAAAATTCATACAGATATCTAGAGAAACCCTAGCCATTAAGTATACCTCCTTCAAAGATATGATGCAACAATGGGTGAGGAACTTCAATAATATCTCACGCATGCTACCTCTTTAAGGTTGTTAACCTATGATTAGGGTTAAAAATATATACTACCATTATATTACATCAAGGAGTCAAGGTAGATACACCAAAAGGTCATACATTCAAGATATGAAACAATGGTGTCCAAATCTACAACTTGGACGGGCGCCTGTAATGGTGTCCAACGGAATATGTATGGTGATTCTCGCTTCAAGAGCATGTGGTAGTAAGTTAGGATGAAATATCAAGTGATTTACTTCATGGATATATTATGAGAGTAGTCATTGTAATAGCATTAGACCTCTTTATGAGCCTAAAGTGCCCGATCGGCCACAATTTATGTGAGTGTGAACACTTATGGCCATGTATATAAGTGAATATCTCTCATAATACAAGGACTCTCCCATGATTGTGCAATAGAGTCTTGCTCTTGCTAATCTCTCTCTAATGCATACTAGTGAGTGTGTGTGAGTGATGTGAGGTCAGAGGAGGGACGAGTACACGTAGTGCAACGTGGTGGTGTGATAACGCTCATGGGAGACATAGTGGAATTACTTCTCAAGGAGTTGTAGAGCTTGGAGACTTTGAGTGTTACGAGCTTGGCCATTGCAAAGATCCTCACGATAGTTACAGTTCACCAGGTAATCTCTTCTTGGATGTGTTTCAAGCAGGGTTAGGGTGAGCCATAACATTTTTGGCACCGTTGCCGAGGAGTCATCCCTTGGATTTTTCCATCGTTTCTCTCTAATCTACACATTACCCATTGCCCATTGTCTTGATTAATGGTTTCCCATGAAAAAGATGTGGATTTGATGGAGATTCCTGCCCAGCCCCTCAAGATGTCCAGTTTCTCCCCCTGTAATCAATCCCCTTTTCAGAATAATAACAGATCTTGTTTCTATCTATTTTGGCAAAGAGAGAGAAAATGTCTAGAGGGAGGTAATTCAAAATTGAGATATTTTGGATATAAAAATCCTCCTAGTGTCTAAAATGATTTTTCCTAAAATAAAAATTCAAAAAGAACTTTCCAATGTGCAATTGGAATTAATTAAAAATAGGTATAAAGGACCTTAGCCTAAGGGTCCAAATTTTTAGAAATTTTTAAATTATGCTCTAATTAAGGTTCCTATGGACCAATAAAATTAATCCAAATGTAGGGAGGAGATAAATTGAAGAATAAAAGAAAATCCCCCAAAAATGAGTAAATGCTCACATAAGATGAAGAGTTGACTAAGGACAAGGTTTATTAGTTAAAAAAGAAGAGATATTTAGAGGAAATGATGCATTTTTGACACCTCAGTGGAGGGATCTCCCCTCATGAAGGAGGCGCCTATTTCACACGTGTCGAGGAGTTTTAAACTAAAAAATAATAAGATATTTTCATCTCTCCTCTCTCCTATTTTAACTATATCCAAAAAGTAAGCTAAACTGACCCAAATATGGTCAAAATTTGACCAAATTGATCTGTAAAATTCTAGAATCAGTTTGCTTGGTTAGAGGCTCACTTTTTTCTATAAATAGAAGCCTCTTCCTTTGTAAAAGGGTAATAGTGTTTATGCAATGTTACTCTACTCCTACCCAGAGCCAATTACATTGAATTTTCTTGATAGTTCAATTGTTTTTGGCTTAATCCTCTCCAAAGTAATTGGTGGCCACTCTTGCTTCAAACAAGAGTAGAACCCTCAATCCCTCAAGCCAAAGAAAAGCTTACAACTCCATGTAAGCTTAAAATTTTTACTTTTTAATTTCAAATCTATGGTTTTTTTATTTTCTTGTTGTTATAGTTGATTAAAGTAAATTCTGATGCTATGCCTTGATGAAAAGGCCATCCCCTTTCCTTCTTTACAATTCAGCCTTTCTTTATCCTAGAATGATTAACAAATAGATTGATTAAACTTTTCTTATTGTTTACTCTCTTGGAAATTAAAAATTGTGTAGATTAGAGTCCTTTATATCTAATTGGGGTTAATTTAAATTGAAAATAGAATGTTAAAATTTGAGAAATGGTCAGCCATACAAAGGAGGTTATGGTAAAATTTTCTTGAATTTGGTGGAAAAGAAAGTTTATTTTTATTTTATTCTAAAAGAGTAATTCCCACCGTTTGTGTATTCTAAAAGAAATATTCTAATTTACTCCTTGTACACCTATGAATATGCATGGATATCACTGATATTAAATTATTAAAATTAATTTCTATGCATAGAAAGATGCATAATGGAAATATTTTTATTTTAAAAGTGTTGTTTTCATTAAATTTAATTTCTATGCATAGAAAGATGCATAATGGAAATATTTTTATTATAAAAGTGTTGTTTTCATTGAATTTAATTTCTATGCATAGAAAGATGCATAATGGAAATATTTTTATTATAAAAATGTTGTTTTCATTGAGTTTAATTTCTATGCATAGAAAGATGCATAATGGAAATTTTTATTATAAAAGTGTTGTTTTCATTGAATTTAATTTCTATACATAGAAAGATGCATAATGAAAATATTTTTATTATAAAAGTGTTGTTTTCATTGAATTTAAATTCTATGCCTAGAAAGATGCATAATGGAAATTTTATTATGAAAGTGTTGTTTTCATTGAATTTAATTTCTATGCATAGAAAGATGCATAATGAAAATTTTTATTATAAAAGTGTTATTTTCATTGAATTCAATTTCTATGCATAGAAAGATGCATAATGGAAATATTTTTATTATAAAAGTGTTGTTTTCATTGAATTCAATTTCTATGCATAGAAAGATACATAATGGAAATATTTTTATTATAAAAGTGTTCTTTTCATTGAATTTAGTTTCTATGTATAGAAAGATGCATAATGGAAATTTTTATTATAAAAGTGTTGTTTTCATTGAATTTAATTTCTATGCATAGAAAGATGCATAATGGAAATATTTTTAATATAAAAGTGTTGTTTTCATTGAATTCAATTTCTATGCATAGAAAGATGCATAATGGAAGTTTTTATTATAAAAGTGTTGTTTTCATTGAATTCAATTTCTATGCATAGAAAGATGCATAATGGAAATATTTTTATTATAAAAGTGTTGTTTTCATTGAATTTAATTTCTATGCATAGAAAGATGCATAATGAAAATATTTTTATTATAAAAGTGTTGTTTTCATTGAATTTAATTTCTATGCATAATGGAAATTTTTATTATAAAAGTGTTGTTTTCATTGAATTTAATTTCTATGCATAGAAATATGCATAATGAAAATTTTTATTATAAAAGTGTTGTTTTCATTGAATTTAATTTCTATGCATAGTACATAATGGAAATATTTTTATTATAAAAGTGTTATTTTTATTGAATTTAATTTTTATGCATAAAAAGATGCATAAAGGATTCATTTTTATTTCAAAAGTGTTATTCTCATTAAAATCAATTTTATGCATAGAAAGATGCATAAAGGATTTATTTTTATTTCAAAAGTGTTATTCTCATTAAAATTTATTTTATGCATAGAAAGATGCATAAAGGATTTTTTTTAATTTCAAAAGTGTTATTCTCATTAACGTTGATTTTTATGTATAAATAGATGCATAAAGATTTTTTATATCAAAATGAGAATTCTCTTAAATTCTATGAAATGATGTGAATTAGATAGATGTGAATGAAGGGATGAATAGATGTGATGTGAATAGAGGTGATGAGATGTGAGGTAAATAGATGTGATGAGATGTGTGATGTGAATCAGATAGATGTGAATAAAGGTATGAATAGATGTGATGTGAATAGAGGTGATGAGATGTGAGATAAATAGATGTGATGAGATGTGTGATGTGAATCAGATAGATGTGAATGAAGGGATGGATAGATGTGATGTGAATAGAGGTGATGAGATGTGAGGTGAATAGATGTGATGAGATGTGTGATGTGAATAGGATAGATGTGAGGTGAATAGATGTGATGAGATGTGTGATGTGAATCAGATAGATGTACATGAATGGATGGATGGATGTGATGTGAATAGGGGTGAAGAGATGTGAGGTGAATAGATGTGATGAGATGTGATGTGAATCAGATAAATGTGAATGAATAGATGAGATGTGATGTCATGTGAATCAAGATGTAAATGAATGATATGGGATGTGAGTGGATGTATGTGAAAGAATGGATGTGAATTTATGTAAAAGAATGTGATGTGGATGTGTATGCGAAAGAATGTGATGTGATGAAAAGAGATGTGATGTGACATGAATATATGTGGATGTGAAGTGATAGATATGAATGTATGAATAGATGTGGGTAGTCGTACAGGAGGTGAACGATTGGATGGATGTGTATGAATGAGATATGATATGGATAGAAGTGGTGATATAATGTGGATAGAATGTATGTGATGGGATGGTTATGAGAATGTATGTGGTGGGTATGAATGAACAAATGTGATGGATATGAATGAATGTGATGTCATGGGTGTAAATGGATGTGATGGGCATGAATTGATGTGATGTCATGTGAATCAGGATGTGAATGAATGAGATGTGATGTCATGTGAATGAATGAGATGTGATGTAAATTGGGATAGATGTGATATGTGATGTGAATGATTATGATGTGATGAGAATGGGAATACAGATGAAATAAATGAGGATTGATGTGGAACAATGTGGAAGGATGAGAGTTCGCTTTAGAAACTATATTTATGACCTGTTTTTAAAATGACTGTTTTATGTCAAGAATGCTGGGGAAGCATTTTGACCGTCTTGTGAATGAGGTCGTGGAGACCTAATCTGATAAAATTGCAACAATTGCTGTGACGGAGAGTCAATGGACGACGTCTCGCGTAGCAAGGTCAATCGAGGTCTTGACCAGCCTCGGTTTGATTAAACTGGTGAGCTTCCGGTACGGTGGATGAGGGACCAAGGAAGCGGCCTATGAGTGAAGCGCTAGGTCACCGCGAAGGATCCTAGAGGGTGCTGACCATATGGTGCTCAGGCGCTCTGGGTCACCGAAGATACCCACACGTGCGTCGTGGAAGATATTGGAACAAGGAGTAAGAGTTGTTTTCTGAATTCGGGCATGGATCTGGTTGATTGACCTTGCCGGTCCTCAATGGATGAGTCCATGGTTCTTTTATATGGATCTGTTGGTTGATCTTGCTGATCTTCAACGGAGATTCCATTTTAATATGTGAATATATTGCCAAGTACTATAAGCTAGGAACCATCGAAAAGGCCCCTGAGTGGATAGGTGGTGAGCGTTCTGGTTGTTGCCAATGATGCCATAGGTACACCGATGAAGGAATGATTGGAAATTAGGATTCAACCGGAGATTTTAGAGGATTATGATCAGTGACCTTATGATTTCATTAAATGATTGTTTTAAAGACAACTGAATCTCTGAAAAAGGCAATTTTATATTAGGTGTGTAAGTGGTGTAACTAGTTTTAAGTTTGCATGAATATCCGGCTAGGGGGCCTGGGAACTCTTTTCCCTGGTACCCGGGATAAAACCTAACCAAATTCCTAATTGGATTCCATCACTACAGTGGTTGGGCGGTTCACTAACCCATGGGACTGGGGTTAGGCTGGACTGATGGATCCCTAAATTGAGACTCAATTTTGTTATGGTACGATAGATGAAGTAAATCCCGGACAAAAATTGTTCTATGGAAAAGAATCAACGGCTGTGCCTCTCAATGAGGAAAAAAGCATTGGTCTCTATGATCCAAGTGCAATCTTTTCCCTGATCTGACTATGGGACTTACGGGTTCGGTCAGATCAGTTCAGTTAGTTAAGGCTTTTGACTACGTTAGAGAAAAATTATCCTGGAGGAATCGTCCATGCTTTCCGGGCAAGGAAAGTTTTTTCGGGTTCGGTTTTGGAAGAACCGATGGATTAGTCTCTTGTCCGGATATCCGTGGGCGAGGCCCCGAGTGAGGGACCCTGCCCCGCGCAAGAAGTGGTACTTCTGCTGCTAGCACCCCTGAATTCGTTGCGCGGTGGGGACAGAGATCTTTCATTTGGTAAGAAATAGCTCTCTTTTTTGTTTTGTAAAGAATGCTTTTTTGCTTAATCTTTAGCTTAAATTATTGTTTTGTGGTTGTTAATATGGTTTTTAATGTTCCTAGGACTTGCAGATAGTGTGTATTAGGTTTAGTTTGCAACTATTGCATCAAAAAATATAATAGAATGCAAATTTTAGTGATTTTTAGCTCTCTTTAGAGTTAAACATAGAGCTAGAATCATTAATTTTTATTTGATTTATGTGTTTTTTGTTTGAATTGTATGCATTAGAGTGTTAGCAAGCATTAGGAGTAGCTTAATCATTGAAAAAATTCTCAAAAACATAAAAAAACCTTTGAAATCGACTAATCTTCCTTAATTGACAGATTTTTATCATTGAAGGTGATTAATCCAATTCAATAGGCAAAAAGATTAGAAAATGTGTTTTTTAGGATCAAATTTGATCATATAAGAGGTCGAAATTAGTTTTTTGGGTGTTTTGTGAGCATCTAGGTGTATCAAAACATCTAATTGCATCAATTTCTTCATCAATTGGAGGAATTTGGCTCTCTTTTACTTAATTTTGCTTAAAGAGAAGAGACTAAAATTAAGAGTTTAATAAATCTCTAATTATATATTATCCTACACATTAGTTGATGTATAACATAGTAATTCCATGCTCTATCCAATGATGTACTCAATGGTGTGAATTAATTAGTGATTAGTGGTTAATTAGAGTCCTTGATTAGTGTAAAATAGGGAAAGATTAGTGTGAGGATTAATCTTTGATTGATTACTTATCACTTTTTTACATAACTCATTAAGACTAATGAGCATTCAATGAGAAGATGCCAATGAGTTGTCAAATTATCCATTTGGGGGTCATTTATGAAGGGTGTAAGGGGGTGTCATAAAAGGGTTGACTTTTTTTGATTCCCACTTGGCTTTTTTGGAAAATACCCATATCTCTCCAATTTAAAATTCAAAAAGTATTCCTCCTAAACAAGGAAATTCAAATTCCCCATTAGACTAAAAAAAAATCACACCTTAGGTTTTATGCTTTAAGAGTTTTACGCCTCAAGGCCTCATGCCAAAAAAATAAATAAATAAAAATTCGTACCTAAACTTTCACGCTATGAAACAACTGAACTTTCACGTGGTGAAACAGTCAAACTTTCACACCGTGAAAGTTCTCCGCAAAAAAAAATAATCATACTTGAACTTTCACATTGTGAAACACCTGAACTTTCACGCTGTGAAAGTTCCTCGGCAGAAAAAAATATCGAACGTTTTCACGCATTAAGGTTTCATGCCATGAAATGTACCTGCACTTTCACATCGTGAAACAACCTCCGTGAAAAAAAAACAAATTTGATAAAATTCGTGAAGTCCGTTTCACGTTGTGAAAGGGGATTCGTCGGTCAGAAAAAAAACTCACGTCGTGAAAGGGGGTCCGTCGCGCGACGACAGAAAGAGACTCTAGAAAACAACCCTGTTTGGAGGCTCGTATCTCCTAAATCGTGAACTCGATGAACGCGCTCTCGTGCTCATCGAAAAGCGGGCATCAAGCTCTTTGAAATTGGTCATAAAAGCGTCCAAGGTAAAAATCCATCATTTTGGCCTCTAACCAGCAGCCTCAAAATTCAACTTGGAAATCGGGGCAAAAAATAGTCAAAGCATAAAATCGCCCAAAACAATGCAAAAATGCAAACCATATTCAGGCTACTTTTTGAGGCTCTAAACGACAAAATCACGAAAAAATCGGAGAGACAAAGTTGTAGTACTCCAAAAGTACTCCAAAAGTACTACAACTCTCTTATACAGAGTTTTTCCAAATTCCTTTTGGAACACCTTCAAAAACGAGCTGCGAATTAGGTAAAAATCTTCTCAAGAAAAATTTTCATCTTGAGACAGTGATGGAGTATAGGTTTTGAGACCTCCTTTTCCATCTGGGATGCTACTAAAATGCACTTTTTTTCGAAAATATCTCTAAGAGATCGTTCACGTGTGTTGCGCCTAAGCTAATTAGGACAAATAGACACTCATTTGACCCGACAAAGAGTATGCCAGGCCTCCTAAGGCTCTGTAATAATGGGCTGTAAGAAAACCTAGAAAAGAGAAAAAAAAAGAAAGAAAATTGTGCTTGCTCATCAGTAAAGGAGCAATTGGCAGTGTCAAGACATGGCAACGATAGAGGGACTACGTGGGCCGGCACCCTCACTGAACCCAATGGCTAACATCTTCGAGCCATTGAGATCCATGCCCCACAACTGCAACTCCCAATACCAATTGCCATGCCAACAACAAGCGTGTTATCGGGATTTACACCCCATGTCTCCAATCCCACCAGGCTTTGGTCCTTTGCCTAACGTTCCCACAAATCTTATAGGTACCAACCCTCTTCAACCCCTAGATGCTCATACCTTAGACATGCTGGCTAATCTAGGAAGGGGGGTTGCCTAAGGACTAAGTGAATCCCTACCCACAAGAGCACTCACTCACCACCTCAGTAACTCATACAAAAATACGACAGTAAAAATTTCCAAAATCATGGGCAAATACGATGGAACAACTGATCCTATTCAATTCATACAAATGTTTGAATAGAGATGCGAAGCCTTTGGAAATCCAAACTGCCCCAGCAAGGTACATGCATTGAACCTATGCTTAGTGGGAAAGGCTAGCCGATGGTTCATCACATTGATGCCTACGATCAAGACGAACTTCAGGACTTTGAGAATAGCCTTTATCCAAGGCTTCTCAAGACAAGGTGATCAGTGGAGTGCAGCAAGAGAATTCTATTCAATTGAGCATAAACCAAATGTGTAAGATTCCTGCTCAGTCTGAAAAATGAATAAGCCTTTACTTCAATCCCCTGTAATCATTCCCTGTTTCTGAATACAAGAAAATATTATTTTTCCTTGTTTTTACCTAGCGAGATGAAAATTTCTAGAGAGTGGGAATTCAATATTGAGATATTTTTTGATATATAAATTCTACAAATATCAAAAATATGTTTCCCTGAAACAAAAAATCAAAATAAATTTTCCAAGGTGCATCAAGAATCAATAAAAAATGATTTAAAAGACCTTAGCCTAAGGATCAAGATTTTTTGAAATTTTTGGATTATGGTCCAATTAAGGTTCCTATGGACCAATAAGATTAATCCAAGTGTTGGGATGAGATAAATCCAATGAATAAAAAAAAACCCAAAAATGAGTAAATGCCCACATAAGATGAAGAGTTGACTGAGTACAAGATTTATTAGTTAAAAATTATGAAATATTACTAAAAAAATGAGATATTTTGGAGTAATCAAACCATTTTGACACCTTGGTAAGGAAAGGGGGAGCCTTCAAGGAGGCGCCTATTTCACACATGTGAAGGAGTTTTAAACTCAAAAATATTAAGATATTTTTATCTCTCCTCTCTCCTGGATCAAACCAAATAAAAAAGAGAGCCAAATTGGTCCAAATCTTGTCCAAATTCAGCCAAACTGAAGCTGGAAAATTCTAGAACTTAGTTGGACTCAGTTAGTGGCCTCCCTCATCTATAAATAGACCCTCATTCTTTTGTATTCTTATCTGTGAACTAGACCATGCCAATATTACTCTAAAATAAGCATATTTTCTATTATCCTCTACAATTTGGAGAGATTGGAGCTTCTCTCTCTCTTTAACCTTCTTTGGAGCTTTCCTCAACATACAAACCAACTGATTGGTTGGGGGCCTCTCCTAAGACTAAAGAATCAAGCAAAACAAGAGATAAGGTGTGACTTTATGTTTTTTCTTAATCTTCTAAATGTTTTTCACTTCTCAACCCCTCTCAAGCTTGAGAAGTATTCAATTGAATGGTTCTTCAATGCAAATGAAGCTCTCTAATGAATTTTAATGATTAATCACATAAAGTTTACATTTATGCTTAAATTACAATATTTTTTAAGCATATCTCTCTCTCCCCCAAAGAATGGTAATTTCTATGACCAATTCTATATTCAAATGGTAATTCCTATGACCAATTCTATATTCAAATGATGCTTATCATGGAGCAATTCTTAATTCTAAAAGTAAACTCTATGCTAGTCAAATTAGAGGCCAAAGAAATGGCTTTTTAATGCTTTTATGTTACTTAAATTATGATAAACTTAGGGATTAAGTCCATAAATTGGATATTAGTCCAAATGATAGTTATTCTATCATATTGTATTACTGAACCTTATGCTTTTCAAAATTATTAAAAATTATCAGTAATAGCAGCGGAGCTATGGTAAAATTTTTAAAAATTAACACATAAATCATTTTTATGCATAATGTGAAAAGAGGACTTCCTACCATATTCTAGGATTGGTCATCCTAGGTTAAATGAATAACTCTCATCATATTCATGGAAAATTAACTTTTAATGTTTAAATGTTTATGCATAAATAGTTAATTAGAGAAAAAGAGAAATTTATAGTAATTTTATTTTTATGATAAAAGAGGAATTCCCATGATAATGGAGATCCATGTATTCCAATAGAGAAAGAGAAAAATTAGAATATCAAAATAATGGATATTTTATTTAAAATTAAAGAAGAATTTTAGTTAAATTTATTTTTATGCATAAATAAAATTTAAATGATGAAAGAAGAATTCTCACCATATTTGGAATTCAATCATTTAAATGAGAAAAGTGGAATTTCTAGTATAATGGAATTAATGGATATTTTTATTTAATTTTTAAGAGAAAATTTAGTTAAATTTATTTTTATGCATGAATAAATTTAAATGATGATAGAGGAATTCCTACCATATTTGAAATTCAATCATTAAATGAAAAAAGTGGAATTCTTGTCATATTAGGATTAATGGATATTTTTATGTAATTTTTAAGAGAAATTTTAGTTAAATTATTTTATGCATGAATAGATTTAAATGCTGAAAGAGGAATTCCCATCATATTTAGAAATCAATCATTTAAACGGAAAAAGAAGAATTCTTGGTATATTTGGAATATTTTTATTTAATTTAAAGAGGAATTTTAGATATATTTAATTTATGATAAAAGAGGAATTCCCATGACATTTGGATTGCACTCATTAAATGGGAAAAGGAGGTATTTCAAGTTTACTCAAAAAAATAGATATTGGTATTTAGTTAAAAGAAGAATTTTTATGATATTTAAGAAAAGAAGGATTTGAATTAATTTTTAGTGTCAAAATATGAATTTCCACTATAATTCTACCTAGGGAATTAAGGTTGAGAAATTAAATGGTAGAAAGAATATCTTTAGATATTTTATGTGGTTAAATCACTAAATTGGTATTTACCCAAAACTAGATGTTTATTTGAAGAAATCCTTGTTAGAACTAAACCGAATGAATTTGGTTAGACTACGAGAGGGACAGACAGTAAACCTACTTGTCCATCTCTCGATCTGAAGCAAAAACTTCGTGACCAATTCCAGTTCCTAAATACAAAGAATAGACTACCGCTGAACTAAATTAGATTTTCTTTGACCGAACTCACCAAGAATCTAGTTGGACAATCAATCAAATGATGGGTAGATTACCATGATGAGAGATCAAGGATCCTCATTATGAAACTGGGAATTATGGAAAAAGGGGTTTTGTGGAACCAATCTCAAACTAGGAATTTTACTTGCATTAGAACCTCTGTTTTTCATTTAAAGGGCTGTTTTATGCCAGAATGCTGGAGGAAGCATTTGGCATATGTTTTACTAAGAGGAGGTCCGTTGTTGCAACAGCTGGCGAGGAGTCATCGAGGGACGTCACTTGCGCGGCAAAGCCTGCCGAGGTCTTGTCCAGCCTCGGTATGGTTAAAATGGTGCGCTTGTGGTACGATGGGCGAGGATCGACGAAGCGGTCCCTAAGTGAAGTGCTAGGACACCTAAGGAGGATCCTAGAGGGTTCTGACTAGGTAATGCACGGGCTCGCGGTTGCTAGGACACCCATGTGTGCGTCGAGGAAGATTCGAATGGACTAAAAGGAAAGATTTTTGTGAATCAAATTGTGATACTGGATCTCATTGGTTGGCCAGCGGGTCTTCTAAACGGAGAGTCGATAGGACACATTTTATAATACAGTGGACTCAAAATTTTGGCAGATAATGATCAGTAATATTATGATTTCTATTGAAGGATTATTTTAAAGCCAGTCAAATCTGTTATAAATGGTAATTTCATATTGGGTGTGTACATGGTATGCCTACCTTAATTTTTGCATGAATCGCGGCTAGGGAACTTGGGAAATCTTTTCCTCGGTACCGGGCAAAACACAACCAAATCTTTATAAAAGGAATCAAGGAATCCCACCAATACAGTGGTCGGCGGGTGGTTGGCTAACCCATGCGCCAGTTGGTGGATCAGAGGATTCTTGCGAAACAATTAAGATGCAATTAGCTACGTTAGTTAGATTAAGTCTTGAGAAGACCTTGTTTTGTGTGGGAGGGGATCAGCGGGGCTATGCCTCGTTAAAGGAGGAAAAAAGTAGTGATTCCATGGACCAAGTGCAAGTCTCTTCTTCATCTGACCATGTGACTTCAAGTTCGGTCAGATCAGTTTAACTAGTTAAGACTTTGACTCGTTAGAGTAATTCCCCCGTTAGAAGATTTTCCCATGGTGGAATCGCTCTCGTGCCTTCCGGGCGAGGGGAGTTTTTTCGGGCTCGGTTTCGGAGGAACCGCTCGGGCTAGTCTCTCGTTCGGACATCCGCGGGCGAGGCCCCGAGTGTGGATCTCCGCCATCCGCGGGAGGCCGACGCTGCTTCTGCCACCACCGGAGGGGGGTCTCACACAATGAAACCATTAGAGACTTTATCCTTTGGATAAAACTCTTAGCCAAACTCATAATGTGAGGCATGTGAAAAATTAAACGATTCTCAATTGAAGACATGTTTGATGATGGGCTTAAAGAATAACAGCTTACACAACTTGATCATTGTATCCAACCCGAAAATATTTGATCAATGTTGTAAAGAGGCAATACGTTTAGATGATAACATGATGGAAGATGATCACGATACGAGATGTTCCTCATCTAAACCAAGTGAAGCACTAGCTAAAGAAAAATTGATCTTGGAATTGTCATTTCCTAAATTCTATGCAGCCTTGCTTAAAAAGTTACAACCGATATCTCTAGGAGAGGATGAGATCCTCCAAAACCAAAGATCCTTAATGTCTCTCCAAGTGATGAGCGAAATGCCTTGTGTCCAGTGTAATCACTACGACCATCCCAATCCCCATTGTGCGTACAAAGTGCCTATTTTTTTGTACTGCATATATTGCAAAACCTTTGGTCTCACGACACATCCCATTGTCCCAATTCATCTACAATCAACTCAAAACCTCCATCTCCCGTGCACCAAACAGAAACAGTCCAAAGAGTAGAAACTGCTTAGGAAGCAGTTAAGCAAACACTTTAGTGTTTCTGTTGTTGTGGACTGCCTAAGGTTGCAGATTGCACAGTTTGGAGTACTTCCATGCCCATAATCATTGACACCTTACAACCCCTATGTGAATGATGTGGCATTGATCACAGGGAAAAGGAGCATGTTGAGGACATAAACCCAAACGAGCCAAAAGATACACATGATGTGGAAGCATCCACCTCACATGCTACCACTCAAACCACAAAACCCATGGGTAAGACAAAGAACAAAGAAGCAAAAAATAAAGTTCGTTCTCGTCGCATGGGCAAACATAATGAAATCCTGACAATCCAAAGAAATTCAAAAGATGAAACAAGTTCTAGTACGTCACTAAGTGAGGATGAAACAAGTTCTAATTCGTCACTCTCAGTGAACTAAATAGAGTAATCAAGAAACTAGAACCCGCCCAACCACCCCAAATTAAAAAGCATGATCACATGATATATGTGGAACACAAAAAGAAAGCTCAGGGGAGCATGCCTAGCATTGTTGAGTGTCATACATGTATGACATTGTTGAGTGTCATACATGATCATTAGTTGTGATTGAACCTCATAATGCTAACCCTAAAAAAGAAACCAAAATATAAGAAATAGAGGAGTACTGTTTTCCCTTTCAAGAGAATGAGTCACTCTCTATAGAAGAGTCATTAGAGACAGACTGCACAAATTATGCGGTTGAAAAATCACCTGAGGAATTTTATGAATCCCTTATGAAATTAAAGAAGTCTCTTAAATCCTCATTTGGAGGAGTACTTTTCTCTCATGGTGAAACCACCATATCATTTTAGCACTTGCACCTTTAAAGGTTAAACATGAGTTATACCAAGACATCAAGAGCTACATAGGACAAGACTACAAGTTTCCAAATAAACCTCAGTTAGAATTGTCAGAGGACCAAGTGTGCCATTATACACATTGGGCACTCTTGAAAAAACTGAGAGCCAAAAAGTGTATGAAAGTGAATGGGAATATGAAACAGAAATGAGATCTGAATCTAAATCAAAAACTGAAATATCCATGGTTCCACTTAAAGATTCTATCATGGTATGGTTGGGTTTCCCTACAGGCAATGATGTTAAGCGTAAATGCACGTTGATTACCCCTTGAGCTAGTCATCATAACATCATGACAATAGACACTTGGATGTCATTGGGACAACCTAAAATCATACCTAAAGACAATGGTCTTGTAAGAGATGCCAATAGACAAGACATTGAAGTTTTAGGATACGTTAGCTATGCTACTCAAATAATCAGTGGAGATGTGGAATTTAGATTCCATGTTACCCTAGATTCCCTTGAGTGTGATATTATCCTTGGTGGAACTTGGATACATGACTCATTGTACTCAATTTATGAATCCATGCAAATAGTCACCTTGAACACTCCTGCAGGCATTGTGCAATTGCTATTCCGAGAGGAAGAGACCTTGGAAGAGTTGAAACTTCCAAAATATCTTATGGAGAATATCCCAAGAATTATGGTTGGATTGGAACTTTCCAATAACATCACCACAATTCAAGCACAACTTTATCCAACACGAGAGAAGAATCTGATGAACCTCGAGTTATGGGATTTGTTAGGTCAACTAACACTTACGGATCATCTTGAAAGAATTCCATTTACATAAGATTTGAACATGCCATGTTTGGGGTACTTTGAACATACAATGTATACTGAAACAGGAGAGAGAAGAGATAAAAATATCTCATTATTTATGAGTTTAAAACTCCTCCACACATGTGAAATAGGTGCCTCCTTCATGAGGGGAGATCCCCACATTGAGGTGTCAAAAATGCATCATTTCCTCTAAATATCTCTTCTTTTTTAACTAATAAACCTTGTCCTTAGTCAACTCTTCATCTTATGTGAGCATTTACTCATTTTGGGGGGATTTTCTTTTATTCTTCAATTTATCTCCTCCCTACATTTGGATTAATCTTATTGGTCCATAGGAACCTTAATTAGAGCATAATTCAAAAATTTCGAAAATCTGGACCCTTAGGCTAAGGTCCTTTATACGTATTTTTAATTAATTCCAATTGCACTTTGGAAAGTTCTTTTTGAATTTCTGCTTCAGGGGAAACCATTTTAGACACTAGGAGGATTTTTATATCCAAAAATATCTCAATTTTGAATTACCTCCCTCTAGACATTTTCTCTCTCTAGGCCAAAACAGGGTAAAACAGGATCTTTCTTTTATTTCAGAGAGGGGAATAATTATAAGAGTCCTCATCTCGCAAAAATTAGAGGAGAACTCTTTCCCTTAAGATCCAACTGATTTTGGGGTTCCTTATAGTCTGGTGAACCCATCAGAATCCTGGGATAAAGATCCCTTATATAGAACTTATCATCAGATAACAATTCACTCAGATCATAACATTCAAATCCTTATCACAATAATGGTCCATTAGACCGAAATTTCTATCTGAACAGTCCTCCATGGGAATTTTCAACTATACAGATTTTTAATTTGACATCCCTTAACTTGATCCACAGGGTCAAGTTAATTTGACATCCCTTAACTTGATCCACAAGGTCAAGTGTTAACAGCAGCAATCTGTCAGCACAATCCACTAATCTCATAGTGATTTGCTGAAGTCATTAACGTCATTCCAGTTATGAACATCATCATCATAGGGACTCGTCCCATTCATCCTCATTGTGGTTTTGCTCAGCTTATTACATTTCAACCAAAATTCAAGAATCATCATTTTTCAATTATAATCCAAATCAACTCATCAGTTCTCAACCAGAATTTAAAAATCATATCAACCACATTTGAATTGATCATCTCGATAGCATTTATGCTTATAATTTCAAGTCTTAGATTTACTCGTATATATTGCCAGTAAAGAGCTGCAGTTATACCCTCGGTATATATGGGTAGTCACGGTCCTTGGAACTATAAGGTAAATACCATCATGTCTAGGCCTCAAGCAAGTCAGGGATTCCATGCAATTGCGGTACTTCCATCTGAAGACCCAATTACTAATTTATGAATTTCAGTTAGAATATCAATTTGTATGAATTTCATCACACAATTATAACCTTTTACTGCTTCTTCATAAAATTTTGACATTTTTGGCTTCTCGGTTGATCCACATTAGCCAATTTGCTCTCATACAAGCTGTAAGATCCCTGTCCCGCCCGACGAATTCAGGGGTGCTAGCAACGGAAGTAACACTTCTTGTGCGGGGTAGGGTCCCTCACTCGGGGCCTCGCCCACGGATGTCCGGACAAGAGACTAATCCGTTGGTTCTTCCAGAAGAACCGAACCCGAAGAAACTTCTCTCGCCCGGGCAATTCCTCCAAGATAAAATTTTTACTCTAGCATAGTCACAAGCCTTAACTAATTGAACTGATCTGACCGAACCTGTAAGTATCAAAATCAGATCAAGGAAAAGATTGCACTTGGATCATAGATACCAACACTTTTTTCCTCATTGAGAGGCACAACCGTTGATTCTTTTCCATAGAACAATTTTTATCTGGGATTTACTTCATCTGTCGTACCATAACAGAATAGAGTCTCATTTTAGGGATCCATCAGTCCAACGTAACCCCATCCAGTCCCGTGGGTATAGCCAATTGCCCAACCACTGTAGTAGTGATGGGATCCAATTAAGAATTTGGTTAGGTTTTGTCCCGGGTACCAGTAGGGAAAAGAGTTCCCAGGCCCCCTAGCCGAGTATTCATGCAAACTTAAAATTAGTCACACCACTTACACACCCAATATGAAATTGCCTTTTTCACAAAATCAGCTGTCTTTATTAAAACAATCATTTAATGAAACCATAGTGTCACTGATCATAATCCTCCAAAATATCCAGTTGAATTCTAATTTCTAATTTGTCCTTCATCAGTGTACCTATGGCATCATTAGCAACCAAAATGCTCACCACCTGTCCACTCAGGGGCCTTTTCAATAGTTCCTAGCTCATAGTAACCAGTAATATAATCACATATCAAAATGAAATCTCCGTTGAAGATTAGCAAGATCAACCAACGAATCCATATAAAAGATCCATGGACTCATCCGTTGAGGACCAGCAAGGTCAATCAACCAGATCCATGCCCGGATTCAGAAAACAACTCTTACTCCTTGTTCCAAGATCTTCCATGATGCACGTGTGGGTATCGTCGACGATCGAGGGCCCGAGCACCGTATGGTCAGCACCCTCTAGGATCCTTCGCAAACAACAGGTGACCTAGCACTTCACTCATAGACCGATTCCTTGGTCCCTCATCCACCATACCGGAAGCTCACCATTTTAATCGAACCGAGGCTGGTCAAGAGACCGACCTTGCTACGCGAGACGTCCTCCATTAACTCTCCGTCACAGCGGTCGGTTGCAACTTTATCATATTAGGTCTTAACGACCTCATTCACAAGACGGTCAAAATGCTTCCCCAGCATTCTTGACATAAAACACTCATTTAAAAAAAGTTCATAAATATAGTTTCTATAACGAACTCTCGTCTTTCCACATTTTTTCACATATGTATTCCCATTCTCATCACATCATTTTTCATTTCATCACATCTTTTCTCATTTATCTGCATTCAGATCTCATCCACTCGCATCTACCCATATCCACATCTCATCACATCACATTCATACACATCTCATCCATTTAGACCACATCACATTCACTCACATCACATCTCATTCATTTTACATCACATCTCATTCATTCATATCTATCCCAATTCACATCCCATCATATCCATCATATTCACATTCATTCATATCCATCACATTCACATTCATTCATATCCATCACATTCACATCCACATATATTTATGACACATCACATCTCTTTCCATCACATCACATTCTTTCACATACACATCTATATCCATTCTTTCACATACACATCTATATCCATTCTTTCACATACTCATTCAGATCAATTCTTTCACATATACATTCACATCCATTCTTCACTTATACATTCACATCCATTCTTCACTTATACATTTACATCCATTTTCATTACATATCATCCACTCATATCCCATATCATTCATTTACATCCTGATTCACATGACATCACATCTCATCCATTCATTCACATTTATCTGATTCACATCACATCTCATCACATCTACTCACCTCACATCTCATCACCCCTATTCACATCACAACCACCCATCCATTCATTCACATCTATCTGATTCACATCGCATCTCATCTTACAACTATTCACCTCACATCTCATCACCTCTATTCACATCACATCCATCCATCCATTTACATCTATCTGATTCACATCTCATCTCATCACATCTATTCACCTCACATCTCATCTCATCACATCTATTCACCCCACATCTCATCAACTCTATTCACATCACATCCATCCATCCATTCACATCTATCTGATTCACATCTATTCACCCCACATCTCATCAACTCTATTCACATCACATCCATCCATCCATTCACATCTATCTGATTCACTCATCACATCTCGTTACATCTATTCACATCTATCTGATTCACTCATCTCATCTCGTTACATCTATTCACCTCAGATCTCATCACCTCTATTCACATCACACCTATCCATTCACATCTATCTGATTCACATCACATCTTATCCCTCACATCACATCTTATCACATCTATTCACCTCACATCTCATCACCTCTATTCACCTCACATCTCATCACCTCTATTCACTTCACATCCATCCATCCATTCCCATCTATCTGATTCTCTCATCACATCTATTCACCTCACATCTCATCACCTCTATTCACATCACATCCATCCATCCATTCACATCTATCTGATTCTCTCATCACATCTATTCACCTCACATCTCATCACCTCTATTCACATCACATCCATCCATCCATTCACATCTATTCACCTCACATCTCATCACCTTTATTCACATCACACCTATCCATTCACATCTATCTGATTCACATCACATCTTATCACATCTATTCACCTCACATCTCATCACCTCTATTCACATCACATCCATCCATCCATTCACATCTATCTGATTCTCTCATCACATCTATTCACCTCACATCTCATCACCTCTATTCACATCACATCCATCCATCCATAAACATCTATCTGATTCACTCATCACATCTCGTTACATCTATTCACCTCACTTCTCATCACCTCTATTCATATCACATCTATCCATTCACATCTTTTTGATTCACATCACATCTCATCACAGCTATTCACCTCACATCTCATCACCTCTATTTACATCACATCCATCCATCCATTCACATCTATCTGATTCACTTAAGGATTCTCCTAAATATAAATTGGTCTCGGTTTGTCATTCTGATGAAAAGCATTGTTATATGGTGGAAAAACCTGTGGGAACCATCATTTGGACCACATGATTTGGTTTGAGTGCATGGAAATATTAAAGAAAAAAAAAAGTTAGAATCCTCATAGATGATACGGCCACACACAACTTTTTAAATTACAACTTGGTTAAGAAACTTAAGCTGCGTCAAGTCCCAAGTTCTCATAAGTATATAGTATCATTAGCAGATGGTTATAATAAAGATGAGTGGAACTCTGTGGTAAACCAAGTTGGGATACAAATTCAAGAGTATGAAGCACTTTTGGATTTTCAAGTGATGCATCTCTGTTGACTGCAAATGTAATTCTTGGGAGAGAAGGTTATTTTTATTGGGAAAACACTTTTGAGAAGCTATTTACATAATACACTAACATTTGAGCATAAAGGAAAATATATTACATTGCAAGAAGAGCACAATGTACCATCTTCTCCTTTGATATGTAATATTGAGATCCAAAAGCTTCATCATAAGATAATGAAATAGAACAAATGTTTTTATGTTATGCAATGCCTCAATTTGAAAACGATTGTGAAAAGCTTGATTCAAGTATGTGAAGTAGTTAATTCTTCTTTTGAACAACAAACTAGCTTGATTCAAGTATGTGAAGTAGTTAATTCTTCTTTTGAACAACAAACTAGTTTTGAAAAATTGAAAGTAGTAATATCTACTGCTCCTATTTTGCAAATAGTTGATCCAAATGAACCATTTATATTGGAAATGGATGCTAGTAATTTTGTTGTAGGAGCAGTATTATTGCAAAAGGAAAGGCCAGTTGCATTTGAAAGTAAAAAGTTGGACAAAGCTCAAAGTAACTATTCAACTTATGAAAAATAACTATTTACAATTGTGTATGCTCTTAAAAAGTGGCGTCATTAGTTATATGGTGCCAATTTTGAAGTATTTTCTGACCATAAAAGTCTTAAATGGTTAAGTACTCACAAAAGGAGTTAAAAGGTAGGAAATCTAGATGGGGTGAAATCTTACGAGACTTTTATTTTCAAATCAGATATAGAAAAGGAAAATTTAATGTCATGGCAAACGCTCTAAGTCGAGCACCCATGATAAATGAGTTGAGTTTTACTCAACTAGAAAGTGAGTTGCTGGATCACTTGAAAGGAAATGTGCTAATGACCCTACTAAGATATTAAGTAGTTTAGAACTAATTGATTAAAAAAGATAACTCTCAAATAGAGAGTAAAGAAAATGCAACTGCCACCATGATAAAAGGGTATCACTTAAAAAAAGATACTAGTTCAAATGAATCACTTGAAGAAGGGTCAATAAATGAAAAAGATCATATGAAATTTTTTTCCATCTATAATGGGTATTTGTTATATAAAGGTTACATTTGTGTACCCAAATAAGAAAATATTCGTAAGAATATTTTATCGTGAGAATATTTTACTAGAATGTCATGACTTGTTAAAAGACATTTTTATTAGGTAGGTCCATAATTATGTTATAAAATGCCATAAGTGCCAAGTCAATAAAGCTAAGTGCCTAAAAGTAGGTGGAATATTACAAACAGTCCAAATATTTGAGGATAAGTGGAAAGTATTTCTATGTATTTCATAGTGGGACTACCCATTATTTGTAAAGTGGAAAGATAGACCATAAGAAAGATCAACTTGGGAAAGAGTGGCTACACTAAAGAAAAGGTTTCTTGAGTTTGTTTTCGAGGACGAAAACTTTTCTTTCAAGGGGGAGGAAATGTTATGAGACTGATATGAAACACTAAGGTAAGACTAGAAAAGATTATTTATATTCATATAAATAAGGTTCAAGGGATTTCAAATAGGAAATACCTAAGAAACAGTTAATAAAGTTAAAGTAAAAAGGGAAAAGACCATATTAAGGAGTTTGGGAAAATTCCATTACTTTGGAAATTTTCTTTTCAATCTTCTTTAAAAAAATAAAAAAAAATCTTCAGCATACCAATTCCAAAGTTATCGAAGAATGTGAATTTAGAGCCTACTCTTCAAGAGCTTTCCAGTGATATGTCACATGAGGGGATTTTGACAAAATCTTAAAAGGGTTCACCATGCCTCCCCTTTTTTGATCTTGCAAAATGGGAATTGGGATTTTCCCAAACTCCTTAATATGATCTTGGAAGTAGATGGTGCACAATGGAAGCCCAAGGGACACGAAAGTAGGTCCCCCCTTCTAGGGGTAGTTAAGGAGACATTGGACAAGGAAAAGGCAATGTCTAGCCATTGAAAGTTCAAGGGGCTGAAGTTGGAAGGTCATGCACCACTTAGGCCTATATAACCATGAGTTTAGGGACTATTTGGGATATGGATGGGTGGAGAATAAAATTACTAATCTTACAATTTCTCAAGCTTATAATGCAAGGAGCATTACAGAATCTAACATAACCACTTGGACTATGTCAATTGATATTTGTAGAGCTTGTAATAAGATGTGGGACGGTGAAGATGAGGACCAAGAATATGAACCCCTCCCAAATCCTTTCAACTTTGAGGATTGGATTCACGTTTTGGTGACCACAAGCCTTTACAACCATGCTATCACAAATACCAAACCAAAGATGGAGTGGAAACTAAAGGCCACTAATGTAATTATGTTGCCAAATCATAGAGAGCCTTTCATGAATGGAGCATTCCATTATACATTAGTAAGAGGGAAAGAAGATATTAGCTCATAGTTTAAGATAATGCAATAAAGTATATAACTTGACTCGTATATAAATGAATAAGATAAGCGTAAGCAATTTGCAATGTCCACAACATAAACAAATGAATAAGATAAGTGTGAGTGGTCCACAATGTCTGCAACAACTTACTTATACCTTAATCTAGTTTTCTACTCTAAGTTGTACCCAATAAATAATTATAAGTCACATTATCAAGCATACTAGGGTATGCCTTCATGGGCTTCTTTCTTTTAAAAGAATATATATATATATATATATATATATATATATATATATATATATATATCATATATATCATATATATATATATATGAGATAAACATCGATCGTCTTTCACATATGTTCTTGTCAAGCTGCCTTTATGGACTTCTATGAGCACATATTCTCACCATTCAATGGATCAAGGCTTTTCATCGTGCAGTCAAATTCCATACACTTATTGTTGGGAGCCTATCTTTGGTTAATATAGATGCCAATCAGCCTTAATTATGTTCAATCTACAATGTGAACATGCCTTGGGTGCCCAATCATACACCCTTTTCCATTGTAAACAAACCCTTGTTACAATCTGAAAAACTCCTCAATAGGTTTCCAAAAAGAAAGGTTCATACCAATACCTACACTAATTATATAGTTTTATTTTCTTCTTAGAAAAAGGTTCATACCAATACCTACACTAATTATATAGTTTTATTTTCTTCTTAGAAAAATGCAGGCACATTTTCATGCAGAGAAACTTGTCTTTTGCACTGCAACCCCCAACTTTTTTTTATTATTATCTTGCTCAGAGGACCCACCTTCAGACCAATATAAATCAAACCCAATTAAGAACCCATAATTAACTTGAATGCAAAGATAACAAAAGCAGTGTTCGTGAAAAAACTTTGATTGAACTTGACATGAATCCTTCTCACTATGGGTTCAAGAGGAAAAAGTAATTTTGAACAAGCACCTTCTTCATACTTTCATTTAATTACTACTATTTTTTGGGAAAAAAAAATCTTCTCCTTTGAGGATGAGGTAGATTTTCAAGAAGTTCAGTAAACTCAACCCGTCTTTTGTTGAATCCTGAGCCAAAGGAACTGGTTTAGCCTTTCACCAAAGGATGGAAATAGCCTTCCACAAGCCAAAGTATCGTAGCTCAAGTCTCCGATGTTCATTCAAATTTCCAATGATCAAAAGATACAAATGAAGATCCATGAGCCCCTTTTATACTTGAGCCCATGCACATGCCCTAACCAAAGTTCCTACTTTATTACAAACCATACCTTCCCCAAAACTATTGTCCTCAAAATTTGCTTTATGTAAACTTGGGTACACCCTCCAATATACAACAATGGAGAGGATCATAATGAACTCATAATAGGCTGCTCAATGGGTGGAAGATCTCCCCTTCTTCATCCATGGGTGGAAGATCCTCCTTCTCTTGAGTTATAGGCCCCATAAATTTCTTAAGATTGGATATATGAAATACATTGTAGATTCTGTTGAAATATACAAGTGAATATGGTGTGTGCGGGAACAAGGCTGTAAAAGAGGATGTGTAAATGTGAAAGAACCTGTGAAAAGGTGAGAAGAATCTACTGGGAGAGAATAAAGGGTAGCATGAGAAGATTTAGGAAGTGTGGAGATATTCTGGGAGATATTCTAGGAAAAGTGAAGAGGTGGAGAGAATCAAGCAAAAGAGGTGGAGTGAATCAAGGAGAAATCAGTGGGATTTGATGCTTGGATGTAAACTCTATAAATTGAGGCATTGGCCTAATGAGAATTTGCTGGTTTTTGATTATCCATGCCTACATTAAGCTATTTGCTAATTATTCACGTCTTAATTATTTGCTAATCACTTTGTTGATGATGTTGATTCTAGTATTTGATCCACCATAGCTCATCACACTGCTCTAATTTCAACATGGTATCAGAGCCATGCCTAGAATCCATCAGGTTTATAAGCCCATTATCTAATTAATTAGGATTAGTAGATAATTAGAAATTAATCAAAATTTTAGTTATTTTTCAACTCACCTCTGTACCCCCAGCTGGTGGAGGAGCTCTAGCTCTTTACACACTCAACCATTGCCCAAACCCTTCTAGCCCAAGTTAGCTAACCCATTGCTACTCCAGCCAGTCGAAACAAAAGCGCAAACCGCCGCGGCGGAGCTGGGAGAAATCCCGTTTTTCTTCAACGCGTTTTTTTATAGAAAATTTGACATTGCAGCTGCTCCAAATCAAATTGGTCTAATTCCTCATAGCCCCAAGGGTTTTCAAGCATGCTCTACAAGCTAGTGAAGACAGAATTCAATTTGATCAAGTCTACAGTGAGATCCAAGCTCTTCATCAAATCTGCAGGTGACTTTGGTAAAACAGAGATTAAGCTTTCAATATTTGGTCAAATCTTGTGTTTCTTGGCTTAATCCTCTACTAGACTCATTGCTATTGATGGCTTTGAAAGCATTTGAGCTCATTTGAAGTCTAAGGCACCACATCAGGACTCCCCGCATACTCTGTTTTCTGCACACAAAATAATAGATTAATTTGCTAATCAGTGCTAATCACTGTATTTTGGTGTAATTGAGGGTTCAAATTAACCATTAGGTATCTGATACAGATCCCTATAACTTCAGATTACAATTCGGAGTTGGTTTGATACTCCAACCATTCCGTACAAATTGGTTACCCTTGATTTAATGTAATTTCTGGGTGATCTCTTAAACACGAGATTGAGTTGTAAAAGGGTAGACACTGCCCTTGAATCTTGAAATTGGATCAAGAGGTAAGACCCCCTTCACATCATCATGAGTACAGCACAAGAAATAGCCAAATTTAATGGGGAGCAGTTTTACACATGGCAGACAAAAACCATGTATTTGCTCATGAGAAAAAATCTGTGGGGGCTAGTTGAGGGAAGAGGTGAATGTCCAGAGAGAGGGGAAAATGAGTGGAAGAGCAGGAATGAAAAAGCATTGGGACTTATTGCACTCAGTTTAAATGATGAAATCATTCATCACATCACAGGGATACAATGGGCAAAAGATGCATGGGATGAACTCAATAAATTATTTGGCACACAAGCTAAAAATTCAAAGATAAATCTATTAATACAATTCTACAAATTGGATATGAAGGAAAGTGAACCTTTAATCACACACTTGAACAGATATAAAAGCATTAAGCAACAACTGGTAGCTATTGGCAAAAAGGTAGAAGATGATGAGGCACTAGCTGTACTTCTGAAGAGTGTGGACAAAGGAGAATATGAAAACATTGTAGCAACACTAAAGAATGTACCTGAATTGAAGCTACACGAGATAGAAGCAGCTCTACTAGAGCAAGAGAGCAGAGACAAAGAGAAGAAATGGCTCGACTCAACAGCAGGAGAAGAAAAAGCATTCTTCACCCGAGGAGGATTCTCTCGAGGACGAGGACAAGGACGAGGAAGAGGCAGAGTAGGAGGAAGGACCTTCACTTGCAACAACTGTGGAAAGCCAGGTCACATGGCAAGAGACTGCTACAGCAAACCCAGTGGAGAAGGGACAACATCGACAAACTTCATGGAGGCTCCAAAGGAAATGGAGTCGAATCATCTTTTCTGAGAGAGAGAGAGAGAGAGAGAGAGAGAGAGAGAGAGAGAGAGAGAGACCCCACAACCCAATGTAACTTGCCCCAATAAAGTAAAACCACTTCTGAGAGCCACCGATGATGTAGGCTATTGAGATTCAAGCTCGATGTCAGTGTGAGCCAGCTATGCTATGTGCTAGCATGTTAGCTAGGAACATGTGTGAGACATAAATGACCACGTGTCCAGCTGGTCATAGTGTGTGGACATTAGCTAGGGTTAGATGTGTGTGGACACAACTCATAGTGTGTTGTGTGTATTATGGATTAGGGCTTTATGCATTGTGTGAGAAGGGAGATGGCTTCCCTCTATGGTTAGGGTTTGCAATATACATTAGGGTTTGCTCTTGTGTGTGTGTCTCCTCCCCCTCTACCGTTCTTTCAACATGGTATCAGAGCCTTGTGCTGTCTATTAGGGTTTATGAGTGAGTGAGAGAAGAGGGAGAAGAAGCTGTGAAGAGAAGCTGTGAAGCTAGCCATTGGAGCT
This sequence comes from Cibotium barometz, assembly GCF_041138505.1. Lineage (NCBI taxonomy): Eukaryota > Viridiplantae > Streptophyta > Polypodiopsida > Cyatheales > Cibotiaceae > Cibotium > Cibotium barometz. The sequence goes on along the minus strand of NC_141066.1, from coordinate 7,299,355 downwards.
GTGAAGCTTGGAGCACACCGATTCTTATCAAATTTGAGAGCTTGGCCTATCGGGTAAGGTCTTCTAAACATCCTTGAGCGGATTGCAGGTGATTCAGGCAAAAGCAAAGCAAATTAGAGCAAATCAAAGCAAAGAAAAATTTTGGTTTTTTGGAAGCTTTCCATTAAAGCTTGGAAACACTGATGTATGGTAGAAATACATGTAAATCTGGCAAAACAAACATGTATCTGACAAGGAGGAATGTATTGGCAACTCCTATGCAAGCCCTACTGTGATTTTGGAGCAATTTGGAAGCATTTGAATGTGTGAAAAATTCTGGTTTTTTGAGCTCTCACAAAACAAAGAAAAGCAAGTCAAAAATTGATGTATTTGGAGCGTGTTTTTGGCAAAAATCCAAGCATTGACTGGTTGCACACATACCTAGGTGTGTTGGGGACTTGAATACATCATCAATTAGTATTATAATCATCCTCAAATCCCTGTAGAGCAGGCGGCGCAGCTCCTATAGAGAAACATGGCAGAATTTTGACTTTTTTGCTACGAGGAGGTTGATTACTACTTGTGTACTTGATTACTTTCACAATTGCTTTAGCAATTGGTTGCTACACATAGTTGAGAAGAGGGCTACATGGTTGGTTTGATCAATTATGCTTAATTGAGCTGGGAATGAGCTGATTAAACAGGCTATCCACCACTGGTTGTAGAGAAACACAGTGATTTTAATTGAGCAATTAATCTTTGGTCTTATACAATTGGATAAATTCCTCTTACATGGAGTTAGTGGACACTATTGCTAAGCTAATGAATGCCTGGTTGCTCAATTTGGACAAAGATTGAAAAAAATAGAGCAAAATTACTACTGGTTTTTCTGGTTTTTTTGGTTTTTTCCCAAAACAGAGAAAGGGGTTTTCAAAAAGTGATATGTACACATGTCAGATGGTGTAAATACTCTACATTGAGGTTGTTTAGGTGTCAATGCAAGTTACCCATACTTGATTACACCACTACATTGCAATTTGGAGCCTTGGAAGGCGCATCAAAACAGGGTATCTCGGACTGCGTGAGCCAGTTCATTTTGGATGCGTACAGGTTGATTTTCTACATCAAATTTGAAGATTGTTGGCTACTTTGGAGTATCTGGAACACTCATTGGAGTGTGGTTGAGCTGAGAAAGGCTCGTCTACAGATTTGGAAGTGTACGCAAGGTGTTTTGCATTAAGCAAACATGTCAGATAATCCAGTACAGATTGTTGGTGAAAAGCTGGATAGGAAGAACTTCCAGGCATGGAAGTACAGGATCAAAAGTTTCTTGAAGGGAAAAGGTTTTTGGAATCTCATTAGAGGTGCTGAGCCAGAGCCAGAGCTACCTCGACAACCTACACAGCAGCGCAGGTTATTGCTCATAAGCAATGGTCAGAAAGAGCATTCAAAGTGTTGCATTATCTGTCTATATGTATTTCTGATGCTATGCTCATACACATACAGGATGCTGAGAATCCCAAAGATGCATGGAATACTTTGGTAAAGATGCATGGAATACTTTGGTAAAGATGTTTGATACAGACACGAGTGCTCGCAAGTCTCAGTTCCGACAGCAGATACATAATGTGAAGCGGAATAAAAGGAGCATCCATGATTATGTGCAAGAAATAAAGAAGTTTGCAGATGCATTGGCAACAATAAATGCCCCCATGCCTGATGATGATTTGGTGGATATTACCTTGCGTGGTCTTGGGTGGCAAGGAATATAAATCTTTTGATACATCCATCTCGGTTCGGAGTACAGGTCTACCAGACTTTGATGAGTTGGTTTCACTCTTGCTTGTTGAGGAAATCAAACTCAGTGATTCATTTCTAGATGCATCTACTAGCCATGATGATAATGGCAGAAATTAGGCTTTCTATTCGCAGAGAGGTTTTAGAGGCAGGGGAGATTTACATCACGTGGCCGTGGTGGTAATGGTCGTGGATGGCAGGACAGGTCTCCACAACAGAATTTTCAGCCTTCATATGGTGCTAGAGGTGGTCGTGGATATGCACCTCAGAGAGGCAGAGGTAATCCTCGTGGTCGAGGACGTTGGCAAGGCCAACAAACATCTATGCAAGATGTGGAATGCCATTAATGTGGGAAATATGGTCATATGGCAAGAGATTGTTTCGGCAAACAGAATGATTTGAGAGGGGGTAGAGCACAACGTGGTGGTCATTATGGTGGAAATTATGCATCAAGCAGTAATGATGGAGCTGCAAATCATTTGTTCGCCATGAAACATGTTGTGGGATCTATGATGACAAATGCTGAGAATGATGATACTTGGTATATGGATTCTGGAGCATCAAACCATATGACTTGTCATGGTGAATGGTTTGAGCATATGAAGCCTATGAATGTGAAAGGCTATGTGGAAATAGGATATGATGCTCAGCATGCCATTACACATGTTGGAAGTGTACCATTGGTTATGCACAATGGTCAAACAAAATCTATGTCAGATGTATTGTATGTGCCTTCGATCACAAAAAGCTTGGCCTCAGTTGGTCAAATGGTGGAACAGGGATTACAGGTTCGTTTCAACGAGCATGGTTGCTTCGTTGAAGATTTCAAACATGGATGTAGAGTCATTGCTACAGGCAAGAAAGAAGGCAGGTTGTTTAAGCTGGATGTTGGAATTCCTGAGTTAAAATCAGCCATGTTTTCTAAAAGCAGGAATGTGGTACAGGACATTGATATGTGGCATAAGAGGATTGGACATGTCAATATACAAAGGTTAAAGAACATGCAGACAAGAGGCATTGTTAGTGGGCTGCCCAGATTCAAGTATGATGGGCATATGCATGTTTGTGAAGCCTATCAGTTTGGAAAGCAGGCAAGGTTGCAGTTTCCTAGAGAAGGAAATATGAGTAGCAGATCACTTGAGATAGTACATAGTGATGTATGGGGTCCTGCACAAAACCCATCTATCAAAGGCAGTTTATACTATGTGACATTCATTGATGATTTCAGCAGGATGACATGGATATACTTTCTCAGAGAGAAAAGTGAAGTATTGGAAAAGTTTATGGATTTCAAAGCTTTTGCAGAAAAGCAATATGGCTGTTGGATTAAATGTTTGAGGACAGATGGAGGTGGTGAATACACCTCAAAGGCTTTTGAGCATTTCTTGAGGAAGCATGGAATAAGAAGACAATTGACTTGCAGGTATACACCTCAGCAGAATGGTGTGGCTGAGAGAAAGAATAGAGTCATATGTGAAGTGGCCAGGGCAACGCTTAATGAAAAGAGCATGCCAGATTATTATTGGGCAGAAGCATGTGCTACTGCAGTGTATATACTGAACAAAACACCTACAACAGCCATTCATGGAAGTACGCCAGAGATGCGGCTTACAGGTTATAGGCCAGACATTAGACACCTCAAAGTTTTTGGATGCATAGCTTATGTACATGTGCCTGATGAAAGAAGGAGGAAGTTGGATCCTAAGGCAAAAAAATGTGTATTTGTTGGATATGCATAGGATCGTAAGGCATACAAATGTTATAATCCACAAACTAGACAAGTGGTCATCTCACGAGATGTGGTGTTTGATGAGCTTGCTAGTTGGTACAAAGCAAAAGATGAGGGTGTCATTGAGTCACTTGAGGCTGATGTGCCTGTGAACTTGCCACAAGCAAGTTCTAGTTCTACTACTATGTCTGGGCCAGCAGCAGCAGAGGCTGAGAGTAGTACTGTACGTCCATGGTCAGGACGTTTGAGACATGAGAGTGTGAGCACTGGGAGTAGTGCTGTGGATAAAGGAAAGAAGAAAGTTGAAGGCATTGGAATTACAGGTTATGAGTCATGGAGTTCAAAGAGTTTGGATGAGGAGCTTGGCATACCTGTTTTACGCACACCTGCAGGATAGATATGTGCCACCACATGCTAGAGTGACAGGTGTACAGAGTGATCCGCATGCATTGCGGAGATCCCAGAGAGTTAGATATCCAGTTGACAGATTGACATATCGAGATTTTGCTATGCACTATGCATATATGACATCTATGGTGAAGCATGTGGAACCTACATGCTATACAGAAGCTATTGGAAAGCATGTATGGGAGAAAGCAATGGATGTTGAGATGGACGCATTGGTTCATAATGATACATGGGACTTGGTTGCATTACCAAAGGACAAGAATGTTATTGGATGTAAATGGGTTTACAAAGTGAAGTGCAAATCTGATGGTTCTATTAAGAGACATAAAGCAAGATTGGTAGCTAAGGGTTATGCACAAACCCAAGGTTTAGACTATGATGAAACTTTTAGTCCAGTGGCAAAGATGGGGACAGTAAGAGCAGTCATTGCTATGGTTGTAGCTAATGGCTAGGAAATGCATCAAATGGATGTCAAAAATGCATTTCTAAATGGTGATCTTCAAGAGGAAGTGTATATGGCATAGCCAGAAGGTTATGTTCACCCAAGATATCCCACTCATGTATGCAGATTGAAAAAGGCATTATATGGTTTGAAGCAAGCACCTCGTGCTTGGAGTGATAAGATGAGCAGATATCTTATCTCACTTAGATTTCAGATTTCTACAGCAGATTCTTCACTCTATGTGAAGAAGACAGATCATGGGATTGTTTTACTTGTCATCTATGTGGATGACTTGATTATCACAGGTGATCATGGTGCAGATGTGATGCATGTCAAGAAAGCATTGAGTGGGCAATTTGACATGAAAGACCTTGGTGAGTTGAGATACTTTCTTGGAATTGAAGTGATCAAAGATCATGCAGGTACATGGTTAGTGCAGCGCCATATGTTGGCAAAATATGGCATGACAGGGTGTAAGCCTATGAGTACACCTTTGGAGCAAAATGTGAAGTTGCGGGCTGATTATGGTGAGGTGTTGGATGATCCATCTATGTACAGAAAGATGGTTGGTAGTCTCATTTACATGACTATCACACGCCCGGATTTGAGTTATGCTGTGGGGCTAGTAAGCCAGTTTATGCAGAGCCCCAGAAAACCACATTTGGATGCAGTGAGACGCATCATGCGATATGTTAAGACCACTGCACATTATGGTCTACTTTATGAGAGTGATAAAAGCTTGGATATACATGGCTACACAGATGCTGATTGGGTAGGTAGCTCATATGACAGGAGGTCTACTAGTGGATATGCTTTTACACTTGGAAGTGCCGTGGTGAGTTGGAGTAGCAAGAAGCAACCTACAATTACTTTATCTAGTACAGAGGCTGAGGTGCAGCCATTGCTACTTGTGAAGCTGTATGGTTAAAGAATCTCTTGGCAGATTTGGGTGAGCCTATTGATGGCAAAGTTGTCATTCATTGTGACAACATGAGCAGTATACAGTTGGCCAAGAATCCAGTATTTCATGCGAGGACCAAACACATAGAGGTCCATTATCATTTTGTCGTCAGAGAGAAGGTGCTGGATGGTACAGTTGATCTTCAGTATGTGAAGACTGATGAGCAGGTGGCAGACATCTTTACAAAGCCACTTAGCAGGGAGAAGTTTCAGTACTTCCGTACTATGTTGGGAGTACATGGGATGAGCTTGAGGGGGAGTGTTGAGAGTCTTGATATCCCAAGCTCATCTACATCTTCATCAGTAGTACATCATGAGCTTGAGAGGGGCTGTTGAGATTCAAGCTCGATGTCAGTGTGAGCCAGCTATGCTATGTGCTAGCATGTTAGCTAGGAACATGTGTGAGACATAAATGACCGCGTGTCCAGCTGGTCATAGTGTGTGGACATTAGCTAGGGTTAGATGTGTGTGGACACAACTCATAGTGTGTTGTGTGTATTGTGGATTAGGGCTTTATGCATTGTGTGAGAAGGGAGATGGCTTCCCTCTATGGTTAGGGTTTGCAATATACATTAGGGTTTGCTCCTGTGTGTGTGTCTCCTCCCCCTCTACCGTTCTTTCAACATAGGCCACGTGGTAGATAGATGTATGTGTGAGCACTTTAGTCAAGGTTGCAGGCAACTATAGTAGCCTTGGACACATAGAGAGAGAGAGAGTGTCAAGGACTATGAGTTTAGGGACATGAGGCACTGGTCGCAGGCTATATAGTAGCCTTGGACACATAGAGAGAGAGAGAGAGTGTCAAGGACTATGAGTTTAGGGACATGAGGCACTGGTCGCAGGCTATCAAGTAAGAGAGAAACTTGGTATAGGGTCCAGGTGTGCTAAGATAACTTGAGGGGAGGTGTGCTAGACACTAGTCGCAGACTATCAAAAGTAAGAGGGAAACTTGGTATAGGGTCTAGGTGTTCTAGGAGTATTCACTTGAGGGGAGGTGTTGAAATATACAAGTGAATAGGGTGTGTGCGGGAACAATCCCTTGGTTAGAGGCTGTAAAAGAGGATGTGTAAATGTGAAAGAACCTGTGAAAAGGTGAGAAGAATCTACTGGGAGAGAATAAAGAGGGTAGCATGAGAAGATTTAGGAAGTGTGGAGATATTCTGGGAGATATTCTGGGAAAAGTGAAGAGGTGGAGAGAATCAAGCAAAAGAGGTGGAGTGAATCAAGGAGAAATCAGTGGGATTTGATGCTTGGATGTAAACTCTATAAATTGAGGCATTAGCCTAATGAGAATTTTTTGGTTTTTGATTATCCATGCCTACATTAAGCTATTTGCTAATTACGTCTTATTTATTTGCTAATCACTTTGTTAATGATGTTAATTCTAGTATTTGATCCACCATAGCTCATCACATTGCTCTAATTTCAACAGATTCTTGTAGAAGTGGGAAAATCAAGCTTGTAGGCCAGGTCACCAACCTTCTTGAGCACCAAGTATGGCCCATAATATCTATGAGAAAACTTTCAGTTGGTGGAGCATTTGAGACTGTTATGGTGGCTCTTTGGAAGCTTCAACAACACATAGTCAACCCTCTTGAAACTTCACATTAGGTCTATGCTCACCGCATTAATCTTCATGACATCTTTAGCATTCTTCATATTGTCCTTACAAAGTTGAAGAAGTTATCTCATCCTTTCCAATTCATCTTAGGCCAAAGGATTAACCAGCTTGTCCTCTTAAAAGGTTATGGATGGCATATTCGCTAGAGCCTCAAAAGGAGACATCCCAATGCTCAAATTCTTGCTTGAATTATGCCAAAATTCAACAAGATGTAACCATTCATCCCAAGAAGCTTGTATATCATGACAATAATGCCTTAAGTACACCTCAAGCCACTTGTTGGTACACTCCATTTTCCCATCCATATGAGGATGATAGGATATAGATGGAGTGATTTGTTTGCCAATCAAATAGGGCTCAGGATGGATTGCATCAAGAGATCCAAAGAATCACTAAACAAACTAGTAATCTAAATCTTGTTGTCCAAAGAATTCACAATCAAGTGAGAAGGCCATAAGGGGAGCGACAACCAAGAAATAGATTGGAATAGGTACAGTGCTTCAACTCTAGAGAGAGAGGTCATATAGCACCTCAATGTCTTTAGCCTAGAAGGGTGCCAGGAGGAATATACCCTATGATTTAGAGATAGGAGAGGGATAGACCTGTTGACCATAGAAATAGAGAAAATGGGAATCAAATGCCAGTATAGGGTTAGACTCAAGGTTACTTGGGAAATGTGAGCATCTTAGAAGCTGTTCCAGAGGAGACACATGAGGCTCATTTGATGGCTAACAAAAGGACAAGGTTGCAAAGGTCAGGATTTGAGGAGGTAGATAGGGAAGTTAGAGCCAAGAGAAGGTCAGAGAAACGGAAATCTCCCATGAATCAAGGGGAATTGAGTAAATAAGGAAGGGTCGGACCAAGAGAAGAAAGATTGGGATGGAAAATTTTCATTTGGGAGAAGGTGAGATACCATATAGTTTGTTATTAGATGTGAAACATAAAAAGGCTAATATTACTTATGTGGACAACTGTTTCAATTGAACTCCACTGTGAGAAGACAATGGCATAAAATTTCTAGTGTCAAAAGGGTAAGGCTTAGGGTACTTGAAGCTAGTGTGGTTCAATTGAGTAAGGTGCCAGATGTGTTGCTTGTGGGGTGGATGTGCGAGTCCAGGTAGAAAGATAAGAAAAGTTTATATTGATGGTGGGTGGAGCTCAGATATGATTTATTACTGAGGAATTAGTCCATGCCCTTGAGTTAGAAGTTACTGGAAGATCCAAGTTTAGTGTGAAGATGGCTAACAGTGCCAGAGTGAAGTATCTAAAAGTGATCAAGGAGTTGGAAGTAAATGTGTTTGGTCAAAAAGTGAGAATTGATATGCATGTCATGCTATCTGGGGTTGGGGCATACCCTATAACCATGGGAAGACCATGGTTCATAGCAATGAGATCAAGGCAAGATTGGTATAGAGGATTTATAAATTTATTTGTTGAACAAATAGACCGAAGGATAAGAGGATCATGTAAGATTCCTCCCTCCAACTTTTGAGGTGTAAAGGTGTAAGAACCTCCCCTTCTATTTTTGAAATTATTCCCCTCTCTGAAATAGAAGAAGGATCTTGTTTTACCCTATTTTGGCCTAGAGAGAGAAAATGTCTAGAGAGAGATAATCCAAAATTGAGATATCTTTGGAAATAAAAACCCTCCTAGTGTCTAAAATGGATTCCCCTGAAACAGAAGTTCAAAATGAACTTTCCAATGTGCATTAGGAATTAATTGAAAATGGTATAAGGGACCTTAGCCTAAGGGTCTACATTTTCAAAAAAAATTGGATTATGGTCCAATTAAGTTTCCAATGGGCCAATTGGATTAATCTAAGTTTTGGGATGAGATAAATCCAAAAAATAAAAGAAAATACCCAAAAATGAGTAAATGCTCACATAAGATGAAGAGTTGGCTGAGTACAAGGTTTATTAGTTAAAAATTATGAGATATTACTAAAACAAATGAGATATTTTGGAATAATGATGCATTTTTGACACCTTGGTAAATAAGGAGAGGGGGACTCTTGAGGTAGGATCCTTTTTCACATGTGTGGAAGGGTTTTTAATTTAAAAAAAATTGTGATATTTTTATCTCTCCTCTCTCCTGGATCAAACCAAATTGAAAAGGGAGCCAAACTTGTCCAAATCTTATCCAAATTGAACCCACTTGGTTAGTGGCCTCCCTCACCTATAAATAGATCCTTGGTCTTTTGTAAAAAAATATGGGATCTATACAATGCCAGTATTATAATTAAATAATCATATTTTCTATTATCCCTTAAACTTTCCTCTCTCTTGGTGGGTGCTTGGAGCTCTCTCTCTCTCTACAACAACTCTTGGAGTTGCTCTTCTCCTCTTGGTGGACCAATTGATTGGTTGGGGGCTTCACTGCTAATAGAGAATCAAGACAAACTTGGAGGTAAAATCAAATTTTATGGTTTTTCCAATTTATCTCAATGACTTTCTTATTCTCAACCCCTCTCAAGCTTGAGAAGCTTTCTAAATAATTGTTTTAATTCAAATCAAGCTTTCCCTTAAAGTCTTAATGCTTAATTAAGAGAAAGTTAAATCTTTATGCTTAATTGTAATGCTTTCTTTAAGTAAATCTCTCTCTCTAAAAGAATAGCCATCTTTATGGCTAAATGAAAAAGGATGCTTCTCAATGATAGTCTCTTAATTCAAAGATAAACTCTAGGCTTGATAAGCTAGAGATTAAGAAAATGATATTTTTATGATTTTGTGTTATGAAAATAATGGTTATTTCTTTTAGATTATTTATAAGTAGTTAAAAACTACTTTGATCGATTCTAAATGAGAAATAGATTATCCTATCAATTTGGAAAAAGAGAAATAATGGAATTATCTTAATCTAGTGGGATAATCATAATTAAGTTTATGATTATGGTTAAAATTATGCTTTAAATTCATAATTTGATTTGAAGCATAAAAGAGGAACTACTATCATACTTCTATTACAAGCTTTTATTCTTTAGAAAAAGATTGAGAATTATCAGGTAATAGCAACAAAGCTATGGTAAAATTTTTAAAAAATAATATATATCTTATTTTTATGCATAATGCTAAAAGAGGACTTCCTACCATATTCTAGGATTGGACATCCTATGCAAAAAGAATGATTTTCATCATATTCATGAGAAATAATTTTTTATAATTATTATTAATTAATTGATTAAGAGAAAAGAGTAATTTTTGGTAAATTTATTTTTATGCATAATTGAGTACAAATTGTATCTCAAACATAGCGTTTTCTCATGCATTGCTCCAATACATACAAAGTTTCTCTATCATAAGCTGCTTCATTTACTAAAGTGTTGCAAGTATACTCCCGTTTGTTCTTTGCATAAATCCAACCAAGTAACCATGCGCTGATTGTTGTCTCCAAAAAACTTTGAAGCTCCTCTATATTTTGATTCCACATCTTTGGAAAAATCAAGTAGGTTCCGGGCATATTCCACATTACATTGTAGAGGGTATCATCAAAAATTAGTGTGTTATTTCCATCCAGGTCATGAAAAATTCTCCATGCTACATCTAAGTTTTTGTGGTATACAAATCGATATCCAATAAGAAGATCCGTCTTTTGACATGCTGCATGCCCTGCTACGACCTTAAACTTTTGATGGTGCCGAGGAAAGCACAACTCAAGAATGCGTCGAGTCCTTTGTAGTCTATTAGTACTCCAGATCCATACCTCAAACCATTGCATACAAAAATCAAGGAAAGTGAATGCATCTTTGCGAATCAAATGCCAAACACTTGTATTCTCTTCCACAAGATGCATATGTTTGGCCCAGTCTAGACATACATCACCATGTTGCATCTCAATGGTCTTAAGTAAAACACCATTGAGTTCAAGTATCAATACTCTTCTTTGTTTCCTTATTGTATCTGGGGGTGGTGGAACTCTTTTGCCTCTAGGTACATAAGTCACCAATGATTGGTGCCACCTCAATAGTCTTAAGTAAAACACCATTGAGTTTAAGTATCAATACTCTTCTTTGTTTCCTTATTGTATCTGGGGGTGGTGGAACTCTTTTGCCTCTAGGTACATAAGTCACCAATGATTGGTGCCACCTCAATAGTAAGTTTTCTGTACACTTGAAATCAAAGCTATATGCTTCAACATATCCTGTTGAAAACAAAATGTTTGGTTAATGTACATTCAAAATTTTGAATAAATATATTATGTGCCAACAACATAAATTCATCCATGATATGGATGGTCTTAAACCTTCATAGACAAATGCTCCAATACCTCAGTAGTTCAACCAAAAAAATAAAAGAGCGAGTATATTGTCAATGCTAAATTTCATCAAATTTATTGAATATGATGTATAAAAGATTTTCACTATTGAGATAATTGAGTCTATCCAAATTAAATTATTATGATATTCATAGCCTTACACCTTGACAAGGCAATATATTCAATAAAAAACAAACACATCTTTATTGCAATCGAATTGCAAATATTGACAAAAGAGATAATCAAATGACAGTAAGTTTGAAGGCATTTGATTTCTTGATACAATAGTGTAAAGATTTGGCTCGTACAATCCAAAAATTAAACCCATCTAAGCACATTGTTTTGGCCAAAGCCTAAGTCTATCTTATGGGCTTTTAGGTACAAAATGGCTCCAAACATTCTGCACCCAACAAGTCTTGATATTTGTGTAGATCCCATACTTCAAACTGCACGTTTAGACCTCAGAAATGGTTTCCTTCGACCTGCAGCAACAACTAGTTTGGGTTAGGTTGGAATCTGATTATACTGTCACTCAATGTTTAATGAAACCAGACATTATCCTACCCATAAGCTCAAGTAAGCCTTTTGTAGCCTTGATATGTATGCTTTTGCTGCAACTCCACTTATGAGATGACCACGATCATATCCCAAGCGAGTAGCATAAGCAATAGCGTGTTGATCACTCAAAATCCTTCTTTTGTAACACACTTTTAACAAGCTTAGCTAGTCTTTGGATAGTAATGGTACTCCAGCTTTGGATGCCAACATTGCTAGATCCTTGCTTATAGATTCTACTTCTCTTTTTTCCCCTCTTGATTGGACATACTTTAGCTTATCACCATATAATGGTAAGTGTGAAGATGCAGAAGATGAGTTTTCCACTTCTTCTCGCAAAAATAGGGAGGTGAATTGGAGCCATTCTTCCAGTACATCTTGAAAATCGATAAAAAAATTATGGCCATGTGTGATAGGAGATTGACCTAGCTGATTAAGCAAAATAATAGACCTAATGTCATTTGTATTATTTAGATTTAAAAGGTAGGGTAGAAGGTCATTGCACAGTACGTAGTCGTGCCCTCCTTGAAAACTTTCAGGGAAGAGACAGTTGTCTTTTGGATTAACACATCCCTTGAAAGGGCTATCATCAATAAGCAATGTATTCTTCTTATTGCAAATATCTTGGAACTGATTCCAAACCTTGAGTAAAGGTTTAAACATAGCCTCAACAGTAGGCTTATCTGGCCTATACACTTTTCGAAGATTATGGATATAACATTCTTCTTGTCCCCACACCATAAAGAAATGATATTTCTTATGTGCATACTGTTCAAGAGTGTTTACATAGGCACAAACATTCTTGTGTAGCATGGTGGACCAAATACTAACATGAAAGTACTGGCAAATCTCATCCAAAAATTCAAAACACCCGGGGCGAATAACAACTGTGGTGCGACCAATATCAATTCGAATACAATTTGTTTGTGGATGCCTCTTCTCTTCCTTGTTGAGTAAAACTCCATTAAGATCAAGTATAAGTGCATGTTTCTTTATGGTGATTGCACGAGGAATATTTTCTGCATACAATACAGAAGAATGATAACACTTTAATGTGTTTACATACTTAACAATATTAAAACAAGTGATCCTATATTATCAATGAGAGCTAATTACAACAAAACATCCACAAGTTTACTTTCATTTCATGCTCCCATATTCATCTATGACGATGGCTCCTAGACTTGATTGCATTTCCCTATTGATTGGTGAAGATTGAAATACTAATCTATCTCCATCTCTCTCAAAAGAATATAAACTTCCTAGAGGCCTACTCTTTTGTGTATCGGAACGTAGCTCCTCAACACGTTGCTCTATTTCTTGCGTACTTAACTTGTGATTGTTAGAAGCAGCTATACCCGCAAAAACAACTCTCGCTGAGAAACATATTTTTTAACACACAAAATTGCTGAATAAATCATCTTAAATAACATCCTATTGAAAAAGATATACCTTTAGTTTTCTTGGCACCCTCTGCCACCACAGAGTCCTTGATTTCAACTATTCTCTCTTTATTCGTAGCATATGTAGCCTCATCAATTTCTTCAACACCCTCTGCCACCACAGAGTCCTTGATTTCAACTATTTTCCCTTTATTTGTAGCATATGTAGCCTCATCCATTTGTTCAACAATCTCTTCTTGTCTCTCCTTGGTTGCAGAAGTCTCTTGAAGCTCTTCATTAACTTTATCTTTATTCTCACTAACCTCAACATTAACTTGCAAATTAGGAATGTCCTTAGTCTCTTTAGTCCTATCACTTGAAGGCCTTGAAGATGTTTGCAAAGCTGAATCATCGATGTGATCTACCTCCACCATGTTGTCTTCATTATTTCTAGCATTTAAATCATGAGAGTTGATCTCTCTAGTAGGGCTTTCATGATGATGTTCTAGTTGAGCAATGTTATCTTCGTCTTTCCCTTCTCTGTATATATCTGTAAGATTAAAATAAAATGCTATTACTTTTAGGATTTAAATAATACACCAAGGCTAATACAATACTAGTCATTTTTATATCTACACATATACTTTGTATCCAAACTTAGATTACGAAACTTCGACTGATGTACCATAATGAATTAGGAACCATAACATAAGAGTCAAACTTTGAGCCTCACTTACAAGGGCAACGTAAAGATCAATGCACTTTTCTACCTTTCTTTGGTTGAGAGCTTGATGGGCTATGAGCATGGAAAGCCTTGTTGACATCTGTATCCCCAATCTTCTCAACGGCCATAGCAACCCCAACATTTGTAGCTTCCATGGCTTTTGCAGAATCCAATATATCATCACCATTCCCACCTTCATCATCATTTTCATGCCTTCCAATATCTTCAAAATTGTCTTCGGCATCCTCATTGAATAGAGCATCATTCCCTTGGTCCTCTTCATTCCTTTGCCCTGCATCTTCAAAGTCTATAGCATCCCCAACTTCTTTATCATCATCTGTGTCATTTTTGTTGTCAATATCATCACCTTCCTCTTCGTCCTCTGTACTTGGTGGGTCATCAATGTGAAGATTTTGAAGGTTCTCTTTTTCTGCATCATCTAGTGTTTGCTTTTTTGTGCCGCCACTTGCACCACACCACTCTTGCAAGGACGGGTGACCATCTAAAAGAGCAGAGCACTCTGATTCTAATGCCATCACTTCCAAATCATCTTTGCATAGAGCAATACATCGTCTCTTCTTTAGCAAGCTCTCCTCTAGCACAACTCCACCATAATATATCTCTACAACATAGCTCTGTTCAGGACAAAACCCTGTGGTGAGACCATCAATAAAGCCTTTGTCGATGAATTCTCTATTTTGGCCACTAGATCCTGAGATGAATACATTTTTTGTGAGAACCTTATCAATGGCCTCAAACTTGTCAACCTTGCTGATGAAAAGAATAACAGTTGCAATCTCAACTGTTCCAGATATCCAGGCATCATCTTTTTGTGTGTGGATCACACCAAATTCATAGTGCACCTTTGTTGACTGGCTAGAAATCCCTTCGATAAGCATTCCAATGGTGATGAAATCAACAAAACACACAAGAATATATTCATATTGTGAGTTTAGTGTGTTCAAAGCAAGTGCCAACTTGGAAAAAAATTCTGACGAGAGCTGCTCCTTTGTACCATGTAGGTCCATGATTGCCAGCTGAAATGGTACATGCTCTTCACTACATAAGGCTATAATCTTTGTCATATCAAAACCCACCTCCCTAATTTTCCAAGGAATAGACTCTTGTTGAGATACAATACCCATAGATGCTCTATATAGGTGATTCAGTAAAGTTACTACACTTTTTGGAAGTGAAGGATTTTTTTTTGAACGATTGAGAGCATCCCTAACAAAGGACTGGCTGTAGCTCCTCAATTGATTATACTCATACTCCCCTAGCTTATATCTCTCACACACCTGTTCCCAAGTCATCTTTTCCCTTGTCAGATCAAAATAGAAGGCGGTTATTGCATCTTTGAGAGCTCGATCTGTTTTTAGGTTCCAAGCCATCTCCTCCATATCCATTCTTTGATGGGCAATATTCTCTTATCAAGAAGTGATGTTTGAATGTCCAAAACTTCACTCTTCTGAAGGCCTAAAATGCACCTAAACAACGTTGGGCCTAGTTGGACTGTTCCTGGTGCCTGCTGAATTTGCCCACTCTTCAAAGTTGGAAGTCTCGGATTTTGATCAAGACCTTTAGTTTGAGTTTCGCCCTTTGTATTTGGTAGCAAGCCTTTTGCATAAAGCCTCATGATCTTAACCCAGTTCTGCCATACATCATCATCACATAGAAGCAAGTGTAAATCATTTTTGACAAAGTTCTTATATGTAATGTGTGCTCCGTGGTCTCCACAAAGGCCTGCAAAGTTGCAAAGTAAGAAGTTAGCCCCCTCACTATAGATATCACAAAATATTAGGAGGAATTATGCATCTATGGGTTTTCAATCATTTGGAGCTTATGCTCAAACTTGAGTTTGAGCCTCACTTGCAGTGCTAAACTAGTATATATAATGGTGATGCTCGATCTTAGGTTTGAGCATCACCTCCATATGCAAATCTAGCACTTGCAAGTGAGGCTCCAACTTAAGTTCGAGCCATAATTAGATATGCAAGTGCTACACCATCACAGAGAGGTGAGGCTTGAAGTTCAATTTCAAACCAAACTATTAAGTTTATGTAGTTTGAGAAGAAGTCTTACATGCATCTTTCTTATGCTACTGCTATACTTAAAACTATAGATCTATGAAGAAGTAAAGAAGAAGTAATGTAGGTCTATGATTTACCAAGATATAGCAAAGAATCAAAAGAGTACCTTCCAAGACTCGTCCATCTTGGGTTGATTGACACCAGGCAAAGGTTTACTAGGACGACCGTTTGCATGCCATTGTGCTCGAGCTTGTAGAAGTTGATCGAGGAATGGCTCCTTTTGCATTGACTTTGCAACAGATTAATTCGCATCCTTGGAAATGTCACGAGAAATCTTGGGCGGGCAATTTACAATTATCTTAGATCTCCTGAACCTGAATTGCTGACGCAGTGGAGGGGTCACTTTAGCCATATTTAGAGCTTGCAAGCTTTTTGCAGCACTAATGGAGTGTTGACTAGAGATAATCCAATATTCAACTTTATGAATATCTTCTTTTGCGAGTTTATCAAGGGGTTGTTTTGTAGCACGATTACAGGGCATCAAAATTGCAAGTATCTCCTCTTGCTTTGAGTCCTCAATAAAGTCTTGGGTCAAAATACGAACCCAATCCTTATTTAACCTTCTATACACATAGTTTGAAGGAGCAGGATAACATTTCATCACATCAATGCTGAAGACCTCATTTAGACCAAAGGGATAATATCCCTTCTTTATTTCTAATGAGATAATTGCTTTGCTACCCTTGTTTAGAGTCTCAACCTCCATTAGCTTGTCATCGGACGCATCTATCTCCTTTGAACCACTTGCTGGTTTTGTCCTTTGCCTCTTTAACGAGATTTCTTGAACCTTTGTAGAGTGCTTTGCCTTTCTCTTCTTTGCAAGTGCTTGCTCCTCTTCTTGCACCTGAGAGCCTGCCATGTCTTCAGCTGCTATTGTGCTTACATCAAGGACTTTTATTTTGTCACCCTTCTTTTTATGTTTTGAAGAAGTTGCACCAGCATTTGTAGATGCTTCAAGTGCACTCTTCACTATGGCCCTGCCTTTTTTTTCCACAATTTTCCTAACTTGAGTGGTTGTTGTCTCCTTTTCAGGTATGGACTTTTTTCGTGAATCCAAAGCCTTCTTTGCATGCCTCACTGCTTTCACCAGGTCCTCCACATTATCCACCCCTGAGTCTTCTTGATTGGAAAAGTCAATGATCTTCAATCCTAACTTTACAATACAATTGTCCTTTCCTAGTTTACTGCCAGTCATGTCTGCTGGGTGAAAAGTTTCCAATGATAAGCAAAACTTATTTGCTTTTGTAGTTTCTCCTTCTGGCAATACAGTGCATGTGAAGCATGGGTTTGCTCTTGCATCCACATCATCCTTAGCGCCTACCACAATCCCCATATCTCCATATGATGTATCACCTTGAGACAAAAACAAATGGACCTTTGAAGTTTGCACTAGCATCGTAGCTATCCACAAATCATTTTATTCCTTCTGTGTTACTCAATTCGAAGGTTTTATCCACCTTAATTCTAGGAGTGACACTTTTAGCTTGAGTTGTTGTTTCGAGAGCATCTAGAGTAAAGATTGGTGCACCATGTGGTTGCGAGGTAGCGGGCGCTCTGCTAGCTTCCATTCCTGTGAAGCAAAAAAAAAGTTTCAAAACCTTAGAAAAAAATGGATTTAAATGCTACATATCAAATCAAAACCTATCAAACTTAAGAAACTTAATGCATGCTACAAAAAGTTTTCTTGAATAGTAAGAGCCTCACTTGCATTTACTTAATCTTTACAGAAGCTCGACTTAAGCTGTGGAGCCTAGATCCAAGTTGTGCACTCATATGCTAGGGGTACGCTAGCATAGAGAGACAAGGCTCAAACTCAAGTTTGAGCCTTAAGGCGAAGTTCCATGTATGGGAGGCTTGAACTTAAGTTGGAGTCTTAAGAGGCCAGAGTACACTAGCATGGAGAACAAAGGCTCAATCTGAAGTTCGAGCCTTAAGGCCAGTGTACACTAGCATCGAGAGCCAAGGCTCCAACTCTAGTTCGAGCCTTAAGGCCGGTGTACACTAGCATGGAGAACAAAGGCTCCAACTCAAGTTCAAGCCTTAAGGCCGAGGTGCACTAGCATGGAGAGCAAAGGCTCAAACTTAAGTTCAAGCCTTAAGGGGCCGGGGTGCATTAGCATGGAGAGCGAAGGCTCAATCTGAAGTTCGAGCCTTAAGGAACCGAGATGCACTAGCATGGAGAGCAAAGGCTCAAACTGGAGTTCGAGCCTTAAGGAGCCGGGGTGCACTAGCATGGAGATCAAAGGCTCAATCTGAAGTTCGAGCCTTAAGGGACCGGGATGCACTAGCATGGAGAGCAAAGGCTCAAACTGGAGTTTGAGCCTTAAGGGACCGGGATGCACTAGCATGGAGAGCAAAGGCTCAATCTGAAGTTCGAGCCTTAAGAGGCCGGGGTGCACTAGCATGGAGAGCAAAGGCTCAAACTCAAGTTCGAGCCTTAAAGCCA
Source organism: Cibotium barometz (assembly GCF_041138505.1). Lineage (NCBI taxonomy): Eukaryota > Viridiplantae > Streptophyta > Polypodiopsida > Cyatheales > Cibotiaceae > Cibotium > Cibotium barometz. The sequence goes on along the minus strand of NC_141066.1, from coordinate 7,280,971 downwards.
GAGTACACTAGCATGGAGAACAAAGGCTCAATCTGAAGTTCGAGCCTTAAGGCCAGTGTACACTAGCATCGAGAGCCAAGGCTCCAACTCAAGTTCGAGCCTTAAGGCCCGTGTACACTAGCATCGAGAGCCAAGGCTCCAACTCAAGTTGGAGCCTTAAGACCGGTGTACACTAGCATGGAGAACAAAGGCTCAACCTCAAGTTCGAGCCTTAAGGGGCCAGGGTGCACTAGCATGGAGAGCAAAGGCTCAATCTGAAGTTCGAGCCTTAAAGGACCGCGATGCACTAGCATGGAGAGTAAAGGCTCAAACTCAAGTTCAATCCTTGAGGCCAGAGTACACTAGCATGGAGAGCAGAGGCTCAATCTGAAGTTCGAGTCTTAAGGCCGGTGTACACTAGCATCGAGAGCCAAGGCTCCAACTCAAGTTCGAGCTTAAAGATCAGTGTACACTGGCATGGAGAACAAAGGCTCCAACTCAAGTTCGAGCCTTAAGGGGCCGAGGTGCACTAGCATGGAGAGCAAAGGCTCAATCTGAAGTTCAAGCCTTAAAGGACCGGGATGCACTAGCATGGAGAGTAAAGGCTCAAACTCAAGTTCAAGCCTTAAAGGACCGGGATGCACTAGCATGGAGAGTAAAGGCTCAAACTCAAGTTCAAGCCTTGAGGCCAGAGTACACTAGCATGGAGAGCAAAGGCTCAATCTGAAGTTCGAGCCTTAAGGCCATCGAGAGCCAAGGCTCCAACTCAAGTTCGAGCCTTAAGGCCGATATACACTAGCATGGAGAACAAAGGCTCCAACTCAAGTTCGGGCCTTAAGGCCGGTGTACACTAGCATGGAGAACGAAGGCTCAATCTGAAGTTCGAGCCTTAAGGCCGAGATACACTAGCATGGAGAGCAAAGGCTCAAACTTAAGTTCGAGCCTTAAGGGGCCGGGGTGCACTAGCATGGAGAGCAAAGGCTCAATCTGAAGTTCGAGCCTTAAGGGACCGAGATGCGCTAGCATGGAGAGCAAAGGCTCAAATTGGAGTTCGAGCCTTAAGGAGCCGGGGTGCACTAGCATGGAGATCAAGGGCTCAATCTGAAGTTCGAGCCTTAAGGGACCGGGATGCACTAGCATGGAGAGCAAAGGCTCAAACTGGAGTTCGAGCCTTAAGGGACCGGGATGCACTAGCATGGAGAGCAAAGGCTCAATCTGGAGTTCGAGCCTTAAGGGACCGGGATGCACTAGCATGGAGAGCAAAGGCTCAATCTGAAGTTTGAGCCTTAAGGGGCCGGGGTGCACTAGCATGGAGAGCAAAGGCTCAAACTCAAGTTCGAGCCTTAAAGCTAGAGTACACTAGCATGGAGAACAAAGGCTCAATCTGAAGTTCGAGCCTTAAGGCCAGTGTACACTAGCATCGAAGGCCAAGGTTCCAACTCAAGTTCGAGCCTTAAGGCTGGCGAGAGCCAACTCAAGTTCGAGCCTTAAGGCCGGTGTACACTAGCATCGAGAGCCAAGGCTCCAACTCAAGTTCGAGCCTTAAGGCTGGCGAGAGCCAAGGCTCCAACTCAAGTTCGAGCCTTAAGGCCGAGATTGGAGAACAAAGGCTCCAACTCAAGTTCGAGCCTTAAGGCCGGTGTACACTAGCATCGAGAGCCAAGGCTCCAACTCAAGTTTGAGCCGCCTTAAGGCTGGCGAGAGCCAAGGCTCCAACTCAAGTTTGAGCCTTAAGGCCGGTGTACACTAGATTGGAGAACAAAGGCTCCAACTCAAGTTCGAGCCTTAAGGCCGGTGTACACTAGCATCGAGAGCCAAGGCTCTAACTCAAGTTCGAGCCTTAAGGCTGGCGAGAGCCAAGGCTCCAACTCAAGTTCGAGCCTTAAGGCCGGTGTACACTAGATTGGAGAACAAAGGCTCCAACTCAAGTTCGAGCCTTAAGGTCGGTGTACACTAGCATCGAGAGCCAAGGCTCCAACTCAAGTTCGAGCCTTAAGGCCGGTGTACAGATTGGAGAACAAAGGCTCTAACTCAAGTTCGAGCCTTAAGGCCGGTGTACACTAGCATCGAGAGCCAAGGCTCCAACTCAAGTTCGAGCCTTTAGCCGGTGTACACTAGCATCGAGAGCCAAGGCTCCAACTCAAGTTCGAGCCTTAAGGCCGGTGTACACTAGATTGGAGAACAAAGGCTCCAACTCAAGTTCGAGCCTTAAGGCCGGTGTACACTAGATTGGAGAACAAAGGCTCCAACTCAAGTTCGAGCCTTAAGGCCGGTGTACACTAGCATTGTAACGTACCCATCTTCACCAATAAAGAAATGTCCATGTAATTATGAGTTTTTATGGCATAAACATCAATAATTTTATTATTTGAGTCATTTCCACTTAGAATCTTCAAATTCTGAGCCCAAATTTGGAATCTGCGCGCGATTTTACCCTAATATAGGATTTTACAGCATCCAAAACGGACACCGGATCAAGCCTATACGCTAATTTTAATCATTTTAGTTAAAAAAACGGTGACCTTTAAACCTTAATAAATGCACGACCGCAAGTCCGATTGACGAACGGTCTGAACCCCTGCGACCAGGAGAACCTCCCGGACAAAAAAAATTTTCGCCCCCCGGGGCGGTCCGGCACGCAAATCGAGGCGGGCGTCCCAAATTTGGGTACCCCGCCCCAAAATTTGGTCCGTACACACTTACTAGGGCGCCCGTACAATGGCCGCCCAAGAACCAAAGGACGGCCGCCCGCTGTTTGGTCCACGCATACCCTTGGGCGGACACCCAGACCGGATAAGGTACATGCGTACCACTCCTTTCCCAGACAACTGACACCGTACCTTTCCGGTAGACCCATGCAGGCCACTGATCCATAGCCTTTGAAGGTACACCGTCCTTTCGTCCCTGCTTTGCGCAGCGCCCGTACCCTCACCCCTCAGCTATATAAACCCACGGGGTGCTCCTCAGTCGGCACGCACTTCTGTGTAGCGTATGCCCTGTTGTGCTGCCGTCCGTACCGCCGTAGCGTACTCGCTGCAAGTACAGCCGCCCTTGCAGCCACCCCTCTCACACCCCCTCATTTGGCTCTTTTCAGATAAGCCAATTTTCCTCCATCCTCCTCTTGCCATGGACCAGTGTCCTTAACTCTTCTCCCCCCCCCCCCCCCCCCCCCCCGTGTGAATAGACTTACAGAGAGGCTTGCAGCCACCCCTCCCAGCCCTCTCCACGTTTTTGCCTTTGGGCTTAAGGACATCTCACAATTCCCCCCCCCCATTTGCGTAGACTTTAGTAAGGGATTTTTGGCTCAAGCGAGGGTTCGTGCGCCATATTCTTTTGCTCATACGGTGAGCAAACGAGCTCGGAATTCAGATCCGACTAAAGCGTTTCGATCGCAACAGCGAGCTCTAAAAGGCGACGCCTAAGATGGCCTCATCCCGGAGACGGCAAAATATTGCCTCAAGAGGCGCACGTAACAACGAGATGGAGGGAGATGCGCCCAACGCGGCTCCAGTCCACCCTTTTCAAGCCCCTCAAGGAAACGGTGGCCAGGTTAGCTTGGTTAATTTTCAAAAGAAGAGATTTTTCCTTAAAATTAGTATTAATGAATGGTGTCTTTTTCTCTTAAAATGACGACATAAAAATTATATGAAATTATGAATTATGTGATGTTGTTTTCGATAAATTACGTTGAAATTGCTATCTTCATGAATTGTGAATGCTATACTTAGAAAATTGCATTGAAGATTGTTATCTTTGGAATTCAAGATTTTTTTTGGCTTCAACGCTAACTCCGTTCCGTGCTTGTGTAGCCGGGCGGCGTCGTTAGCAAAACCCGGTAATGGTCCAAGGTATCCCTCATACCTTTGGAAGAATAAGGATCGCCGATTGAGGCGAGAGATTATGAGGCTGCCTAGTTCTGAGGGCCCAGGCTAGTGCGGTAAATAAGCCCACCCTAGTGCGCAGACATCCCTCTGAGGGGCGGGAGGATCGAGCGATGGAGCCTGAGAGGGCGACAGGCCGGTTTGAGTCCTCGCCAGCAGCCGAAGATGAGGTGTATGGTCCCGTAGGGTTATGCCCAGCATATAGAGGCTGGAAGGCCGAATTCTAGATCATCGGCAGAATAAGAATAAGAGAGCCGGATTGGCTTGTATGGAAATGGATTCATGTATAAACTTTTTATATAATTGCATCTTGTCTTTGGTATGATTGTATTGTGTAAGAAGGCTGTTATAACGAACCTTGTGAAGAAGGGCCCTAATTAAGGAATATGCTTATTTATGTCAAACAGTGTGGTAGTATTAATTAGAAAACAAATTGATGCGTGAGTAGGGTGGAAAGTGGGAGGATGGAATGCCCTGACGGCACCATCCTACGGATGGGTGGACCCGATTAGTCGGGTAGCTTTCCAAATGATTAAGTGATAGCCCTACGTTAGATAGTTAGGTTCTTGGGCAACTCTATTCTAGAAAACTAGGTCAGCGGCTGTGCCTTGCATGAGATGAGGAAAAAAGCGTTGTCTCTAGACATCAAGTCTAGTAGTTGCCCAATTTTTGATCAATTGCCCTATGGGTGATTTGATGTTTAGGAAATCACGCTCCCCCTGCGGGATAGAGCTAGGTCATACCTATGAATCGTATCCTTGAATCTCTACAGGGTCAAGGTGTCGATGAATAGGAAATTTTTCCCAAGATAAGACTTAGCGGACTATCTTAAGTGTTTCTCCCATTTTTAAAGGGAGGAACCTTACAATTGGTATCAGAGCAAGTTTGACTCCTAGGAATTGCAGTTTAAGGATTGTTTTGTAATAAATGTTTTACCTAGCATAATGGTAATTAGTAAAGACATCCTACTAAAACAAATAAATTAAATTGATGTTTGAATGATTGTAGGAAGAGGAAGATGCCTACTCCAAATTTCTAGTTTTCCAATGCATCTTCGAGACTGCTAGTCACTCCTCGAATTTTGAGTTCCGCGACACCATGGTGCAGATATTAGAGAAGATATCCCTCCCTCATTTCTCTCGTATTCAGAGAGGATGGGGTAGAGATTTCTGGAGTCGTGGACCGAGATACTTCTTCATCCGAGCAGATCAGACTGGGAACCTCACCACCGACCTTAAGCGGATTCGTTGGATTGAGAAGCTGAAGATGGTCCGCTTATTTTGGTTCGTCGGTACCCCCAGGGACGACACCTCGGTGACTATAGATGGGGTTCGCATACCTCAGGATCGTTGGGTGTATGACAAAGTGATGCAGGTCTTACCTGCTGATAGAGTAGCGGTGTTGGGACCTACCCCAATCCAGAGTTTACCACCCTTACCATCAGTTTTTAGAGTCTTAGAAACTACAGCGGAACCCCCATATTTCACATATGTGGACCGCTCTACCCTTATGTCACAGTGAAGCCTAGGAATTTCCCTTGATGTCAAATAAGACTAATTATATTAGTCTCAGATCTTTGTAATAAAACTTGTCCTTGTAAATATTTGGAAATAAAATAATTTCAATAGTTTTGCTCTCCAAAAAAATTAAGCGTTGTGCAAATATGAATCTTGTAATCTTAAAAATTGTTTTTACGATGATGGCCAGGATGACCACTCTCCACTTCCCAATGCGCTTTACACCGATACCCAGGAGAAGAAGCTCCTGCTCAAGCAAATGCAACCTCCCTCCTTTAAAGGAGAAGGTTCAAAGGTTGAGAAGGATGCTGAAGTCTGGATTGAGGCGATGGACGATTATTTCTCTGCTGCCGGTACTGGAGTAGCAAATCAGTCTATGCTCGCACGGTTTCGCCTCACTGGAGATGCTAAACTCTGGTGCAAACAGTGGTGCCGTGACAAGGAGGTCACCGAGCATTCTCAAACGTGGGAAGACATCAAGCAGGCAGTGAAGGAAAGATATCTTCCTCCATCCCATGAATCCATAAAGATGAATGAGTTCTTTAGTCTTAGACAGTGCACCTTAACTCTTGAGGACTATTATTCCAAATTTATTACCCTTCGGAAGTATGCCCCAGCTATGACTACTTCCCAGCAAGTGGCTCGTTTCTGCCAAGGGCTAAATGAACCCCTAGATTCCCGCCTTGAAGCAATGAGGCCAACCACTTTACAGGATGCTCTCATACGAGCAAAGCCCCTTGTGAAAGAAATGAAGGCTAACAAACCGAAGAATCAAAAGAGATCTTACCCTGAGGCAAACCTTAGAGATCAACCCTACAAGAAACCTCAACAGAATTTCCCCTACTACAACAGAGGGCGACAAGGCAACTCTTTTGCCCCCCGCTCGTATGCTGCTTCTTCTAGAGAAGGCCCTCTGTGTTTTGAGTGCAATGAGCCGGGACACTTTAGAGCCAACTGTCCCAAGTTGGCAACATCATTCCCCCAAGGTAACAGAGGAAATCAAGGTCGTGGAGCCCCTACCCACCAAGGTGCAAGAGGCAGTGGTCGTGGCAGAGGCCGCGGAGGAACAGTTGCTAGAACTGCCTGTGTTATAAGTGAAGAACCAACCTTGGAAGAGGCTGAAGAAGAGCGCGCCACCGTCCATGCGGCAGTAGAACACCAAGGTCCGAATAAACAATTTGGTGTAATCCAAGCCCCCGCCACTCATCACGGTAAGCCATTTCAGCTTTTGATCGATTGTGGCAGTACCCATTCATTCCTTTCTCCTAGGTGCTTGCAAAAATTAAACTTGAGTCAAAAATCAGCTAGAAAAATGATTGTAGAGTTAGCCAGTGGGAAAGAAGTAATATCTCGCCACTCTATAGGAAACCTTGATTTTGAGCTGGGTAATGAGCAAACTCATGGTCACTTTAGAGTCTTGCCACTAGGAATTTATGATGGAATCCTTGGGATGGATTGGTTAATTGCAAACAAAGCTAGCATTCATTGTAACCAGGGGAGTATCACTTTTGAAAATGAGCATGGCCAAGTAATATCTGTTCAGGGGATCACAGGAAAACCTAAGTCTAGGGTAGTCAAGGCAAAACATCTTCTCAAGGGGACACGTAAGGGTCAGCAAGTTTTCTTAGTCAAACTCAACAAAGTCATTGAACCTAGTATGGAGACAGAACCCTCTTGGCTCCAAGAATTCTCTGACATCTTCCCTGACGAGCTTACAGGGTTACCGCCTCCTCGAGAAGTCGACCATGAAATCGAGGTGATCCCTGGAGCTCAACCCGTCTCAAAAACTCCCTATAAAATGTCCCTTCCTGAAGCCATTGAACTTAAGGAGCAACTTTCCCAACTCATTGAACAAGGATTTGTACGCCCCAGTAGCTCTCCGTGGGGAGCACCTGTTCTTTTCCAAAAAAAGAAGGACGGGACTCTCCGCCTCTGCATAGATTATCGAGGGCTAAATCAAGTCACTGTCAAGAATAAGTATCCTATCCCTCGCATCGATGAACTTCTTGACAGGCTTCATGGGGCCAAAGTCTTCTCAAAAATAGATTTGAGGTCTGGTTACTATCAGATCAGAGTCAAGGAAGCAGATATACCCAAAACAGCCTTCAATACCCGTTATGGCCACTATGAGTTTACTGTAATGTCATTTGGGTTAACCAATGCTCCTGCAACCTTCAACCGCCTAATGCAAGATATATTTCGCCCATACTTGGATGAGTTTGTGCTTGTTTTCTTTGATGACATCCTAATCTATTCCAAATCAATGGAAGAGCATGAGGAGCATGTGCGTAGAGTTCTGCAATTGCTGCGCAGACACAAACTCTATGCCAAGAAGAGCAAATGTACCTTCTTTACTCATCAAATTGAGTATCTTGGATTCATCGTCTCCAAAGATGGCATCTCAGTAGACCCTGCCAAAGTCAAGGATATTCTAGAATGGCCACCCCCTAAATCAGTTCGTGAAGTTCGTGGATTCTTGGGAATCACGGGTTGGTATAGGATTTTTATCAAAGATTATGCCTTGGTAGCTGCACCCTTGACAGATCTTCTTAAGAAGGATTGCAAAATAGTGTGGCTTCTGCCAATCCATCAAAACAGCTTTGATCAGCTGAAAGTCATTATTACTTCTGCCCCAGTCTTAAAGCTTCCTGATTTCTCCAAGGAATTTGAAGTGGTTACCGATGCTAGTAGTCTAGCACTTGGTGGTGTCTTAGGCCAAGAAGGAAGACCAGTCGCTTATACTTCCCGCAAGATGAAGCAATATGAAGCAAACTATGCCACCCATGATTTGGAACTCTTAGCAGTTGTTCATTGCCTTAAATTATGGAGACATTATCTCTTGGGAGGCAAATTCCAGCTTGTAACTGACCACAAAAGTCTAAAGTGGATCTTCACCCAGCCTAACCTCAACATGCGGCAAAGGAGATGGATTGAAATTCTACAAGAATATGATTTCGACATCAAATTCCGCCCTGGGAAAGATAATGTGGTAGCTGATGCACTTAGCCGCAAATCTTTCTTGAATGCAATTTCAATGCCAAATAATCCCATACTAGTCAAGGTGAAAGAAGTCTCATCTCATGACCCAGATTATCAAAGGATGATAAAGTTAGTAGAAGAAGGGGGACACTCAGAGAAAGAGAAGAATCTAATCAAGGGATACTCCACTCATGAAGGAAGCCTTTACTTCAATCACAGGCTATGTATCCCTAAGGATCCTGCTTTAAAGAAGCTAATCCTCCATGAAGCTCATGATAGCCCTGCTGCAGGACACCCAGGTTATGCAAAAACATTAAATGCAGTAAGAAGGAGCTTTCATTGGGCAGGCTTGAAAAATGATGTGCTTCGGTACTTGAAACAATGTCTCTCATGCCAAAGGATCAAGGCTGAAAGGGTCAAGATGCCTGGAAAGCTTCAACCCTTAGATATTCCCCAAATGAAGTGGGAGTGCATTAGTATGGATTTTGTCACAAGTCTCCCCACTGTTCAAGGAGGATATGACTCCATTCTAGTAGTAGTAGACTTACTTACCAAAGTAGCTCACCTTATACCAGCAAAAAAGACCTTCAAAGCTTCTGATGTTGCTCGTATATTCATCAAGGAAGTCTTCAAACTTCATGGTGTCCCAAAAAGGATAGTAAGTGATCGGGATTCTGACTTCACCTCAAAATTCTGGCAGTCTTTATTTCAAGCTCTGGGGACTCAACTTTGCTTTAGCACAGCTTATCATCCAGAGACCGATGGGCAGACTGAAAGAGTCAATCAAGTAATTGAAGACATTCTCAGAGCATACTGTGGACGGGAACCCAGAAGGTGGATTCAATACCTTCCTCTGGTAGAATTTGCCTACAATGCGTCTTATCATCAAAGCATAGGAATGTCACCATTTAAAGCACTTTATGGGCAAGAATGCTTGTCTCCTCTAAATTTCTCTGATCCGACCATAAGAGTTGAGGCATCCAGGAAAATGCTCGAAGAGATGGAGGAACAAACCAAAGCTATCCAAAGGGATATTAAAGCTGCCCAAGATCGACAAAAGCATTATGCTGACAACAAGAGGTCTGAAAGGATCTTCAAGGAAGGAGACAAAGTTCTTCTACGAGTGCGCCCCAAACGAAGTTCTCTATCACTTGAGAAATATAAGAAGCTCAGCCCTAGGTATTGTGGTCCTTATACAGTTATCAAGTGTCTAGGTAAAAGTGCCTATAAACTCCAACTTCCAGCCCATATCAGAGTCCATAATGTATTTCATGTAAGTTTGTTAAAGCCATATGTCCCCAGTTTCGATCATATTCTTGATGATGAACAAGTTGTAATCCCTACTCAAGGAGTCCTTGAATTACAGCCCAATAGCATCATAGATTCTAGGGAAAGGCAACTCCGAAATAGAACTCTTGTAGAACATCTAGTTCAGTGGAAAGATTACCCTGAAGAGGATGCAACTTGGGAAGATGAAGCTACACTCTTAAAGGATTATCCCCAATTCATGACGAGATGAGGACATCTCGATTTCTTTAAGGGGGGAAGGATGTAACGTACCCATCTTCACCAATAAAGAAATGTCCATGTAATTATGAGTTTTTATGGCATAAACATCAATAATTTTATTATTTGAGTCATTTCCACTTAGAATCTTCAAATTCTGAGCCCAAATTTGGAATCTGCGCGCGATTTTACCCTAATATAGGATTTTACAGCATCCAAAACGGACACCGGATCAAGCCTATACGCTAATTTTAATCATTTTAGTTAAAAAAACGGTGACCTTTAAACCTTAATAAATGCACGACCGCAAGTCCGATTGACGAACGGTCTGAACCCCTGCGACCAGGAGAACCTCCCGGACAAAAAAAATTTTCGCCCCCCGGGGCGGTCCGGCACGCAAATCGAGGCGGGCGCCCCAAATTTGGGTACCCCGCCCCAAAATTTGGTCCGTACACACTTACTAGGGCGCCCGTACAATGGCCGCCCAAGAACCAAAGGACGGCCGCCCGCTGTTTGGTCCACGCATACCCTTGGGCGGACACCCAGACCGGATAAGGTACATGCGTACCACTCCTTTCCCAGACAACTGACACCGTACCTTTCCGGTAGACCCATGCACGCCACTGATCCATAGCCTTTGAAGGTACACCGTCCTTTCGTCCCTGCTTTGCGCAGCGCCCGTACCCTCACCCCTCAGCTATATAAACCCCCGGGGTGCTCCTCAGTCGGCACGCACTTCTGTGTAGCGTATGCCCTGTTGTGCTGCCGTCCGTACCGCCGTAGCGTACTCGCTGCAAGTACAGCCGCCCTTGCAGCCACCCCTCTCACACCCCCTCATTTGGCTCTTTTCAGATAAGCCAATTTTCCTCCATCCTCCTCTTGCCATGGACCAGTGTCCTTAACTCTTCTCCCCCCCCCCCCGCCCCCCGTGTGAATAGACTTACAGAGAGGCTTGCAGCCACCCCTCCCAGCCCTCTCCACGTTTTTGCCTTTGGGCTTAAGGACATCTCACAATTCCCCCCCCCCATTTGCGTAGACTTTAGTAAGGGATTTTTGGCTCAAGCGAGGGTTCGTGCGCCATATTCTTTTGCTCATACGGTGAGCAAACGAGCTCGGAATTCAGATCCGACTGAAGCGTTTCGATCGCAACAGCGAGCTCTAAAAGGCGACGCCTAAGATGGCCTCATCCCGGAGACGGCAAAATATTGCCTCAAGAGGCGCACGTAACAACGAGATGGAGGGAGATGCGCCCAACGCGGCTCCAGTCCACCCTTTTCAAGCCCCTCAAGGAAACGGTGGCCAGGTTAGCTTGGTTAATTTTCAAAAGAAGAGATTTTTCCTTAAAATTAGTATTAATGAATGGTGTCTTTTTCTCTTAAAATGACGACATAAAAATTATATGAAATTATGAATTATGTGATGTTGTTTTCGATAAATTACGTTGAAATTGCTATCTTCATGAATTGTGAATGCTATACTTAGAAAATTGCATTGAAGATTGTTATCTTTGGAATTCAAGATTTTTTTTGGCTTCAACGCTAACTCCGTTCCGTGCTTGTGTAGCCGGGCGGCGTCGTTAGCAAAACCCGGTAATGGTCCAAGGTATCCCTCATACCTTTGGAAGAATAAGGATCGCCGATTGAGGCGAGAGATTATGAGGCTGCCTAGTTCTGAGGGCCCAGGCTAGTGCGGTAAATAAGCCCACCCTAGTGCGCAGACATCCCTCTGAGGGGCGGGAGGATCGAGCGATGGAGCCTGAGAGGGCGACAGGCCGGTTTGAGTCCTCGCCAGCAGCCGAAGATGAGGTGTATGGTCCCGTAGGGTTATGCCCAGCATGTAGAGGCTGGAAGGCCGAATTCTAGATCATCGGCAGAATAAGAATAAGAGAGCCGGATTGGCTTGTATGGAAATGGATTCATGTATAAACTTTTTATATAATTGCATCTTGTCTTTGGTATGATTGTATTGTGTAAGAAGGCTGTTATAACGAACCTTGTGAAGAAGGGCCCTAATTAAGGAATATGCTTATTTATGTCAAACAGTGTGGTAGTATTAATTAGAAAACAAATTGATGCGTGAGTAGGGTGGAAAGTGGGAGGATGGAATGCCCTGACGGCACCATCCTACGGATGGGTGGACCCGATTAGTCGGGTAGCTTTCCAAATGATTAAGTGATAGCCCTACGTTAGATAGTTAGGTTCTTGGGCAACTCTATTCTACAAAACTAGGTCAGCGGCTGTGCCTTGCATGAGATGAGGAAAAAAGCGTTGTCTCTAGACATCAAGTCTAGTAGTTGCCCAATTTTTGATCAATTGCCCTATGGGTGATTTGATGTTTAGGAAATCACGCTCCCCCTGCGGGATAGAGCTAGGTCATACCTATGAATCGTATCCTTGAATCTCTACAGGGTCAAGGTGTCGATGAATAGGAAATTTTTCCCAAGATAAGACTTAGCGGACTATCTTAAGTGTTTCTCCCATTTTTAAAGGGAGGAACCTTACAAGCATCGAGAGCCAAAGGCTCCAACTCAAGTTCGAGCCTTCAGGCCGATGTACACTAGCATTGAGAGCCAAGGCTCCAACTCAAGTTCGAGCCTTAAGGCCCCGGTGTACACTAGCATCGAGAGCCAAGGCTCCAACTCAAGTTTGAGCCTTAAGGCTGCCGGTGTACACTAGATTGGAGAAGATACAAAAGAGAGCAGCAAGAGGTGCAAACAATCTACGACGAGCAACGATCGACAAATGGCACACTTAGCGTGCAATCAAGTAAGCGTTTATATTAGTGTAGACAATCAATTAAAGAAGGACTTACTTGCTGAAGTCTCCGATGTTGCACAGTCTTGATCTTGACGGATGCTTGAGGTATCCGAGGAAAAGAAACCGCTAGAAACGCAGGACTGCAGAGACACAGGTTGCGGAGATTATTGCTGCGAGAGATCTGCTCTAGGGTGCGCTTGAAACGCAGGGCTGGATCTACTCTAGGGTGCGCGTGAAACGCAGGGCCGCAGAGGGCGCGCTTGAAACGCAGGGCTGCAGAGACACAGGGAGCGGAGATTATTGCTGCGAGAGATTTGCTCCAGGGTGCGCAGGTTTTTGTTTCGGCGAAATGCGAGGTCGGCCGTTTCTTCTTTTTGCGAGGGAAGGCGAAGGTGGGTGCGCAGGTTTTGCTTGCGAGGTCGGTCGATTCTGCTTTTTGCGAGGGAAGGGGAAGGCAATTTTTTTTTCGAGAGAGAGAAGGCGAAAAAATTTTAGGGGTCGGCGGGGAATTTCGGGGTGCGGGCGGAATTCCGTTGGGGGGGGGATTTCGATTTTTTGGGCAGAATTTTTGAATTTGAATTCGATTTTTGAATTTGGGGGTGGGGGAATTTTTGAATTTGAATTGGGGGGGGGGCGGCCGTTAGGGGGCTGGTTGGCTGGTCCGCGCCGAGACGGAGGAGGAAGGGGGGGGAGAGGGGCTGGCTGCGCCGAGAGGAGGAAGGGGGGGCTGGTGCACGTCGACGGAGGAGGAAGGGGGGGAGAGCTGGCTGCGCCAGGAGAGGGGGGGTTCTGCTGTGCGGTTGCACCGGGAGAGGGGGGGTTCTGCGGTTGCGCCGGGAGAGGGGGGTTCTGCTGCGCCGAGAGGAGGAAGGGGGGACTGCGCCGAAGGGGGGGTGTCTGCTGGGAGGAGAGGGCTGCGCCGACGCCGGGAGAGGAGGACTCGGTTCCGGCTGCACCGACGCCGGGAGAGGAGGATTCGATTCCATTCCCCGGGAGAGGAGGACGTTGACGGAGGAGCGCCGAGACGGCCCGGCAGAAAGCCGGGTTTTGGTTTCATTCCCCAAGCCCAAGCCCAAGCCCAGGCCCAGGCCCCAGGTCCCAGGTCCCACGTCTTTTGATAATAGTTACTTTCACTTTTGGTTATATACTCATCTTCATCCACACCCCACTTGTTCTATGGGATTAGGCTAGTTTCCCTCTCTATTCCTACTTACTTGTGTAATAGACAAGGCTCAAACTCAAGTTCGAGCCTTGAGCTTGAGATTTCTTGTTTTCTTCCCTATTTTTCCCATACACCCAAATATACTTATAAACTATGCGATTAAAAATTCAACTAAAATCTATATAATGCACAATGGCTCATTCCCCAAGCCCAAGCCCAAGCCCAGGTCCCAGGTCTTTTGATTATAGTTACTTTCACTTTTGGTTATATACCCATCTTCACCCACACCCCACTTGTTCTATTGGATTATCCTAGCTTCCCTCTCTATTCTTACTTACTTGTGTAATAGACAAGGCTCAAACTCAAGTTCGAGCCTTGAGCTTGACCTTGAACTTGAGATTTCTTGTTTTCTTTCCTATTTTTCTCATACACCCAAATATACTTATAAACTATGCGATTAAAAATTCAACTAAAATCTATATAATGCACAATGGCTCATTCCCCAAGCCCAAGCCCAAGCCCAAGCCCAAGCCCAGGCCCAGGTCCCAGGTCTTTTGATTATAGTTACTTTCACTTTTGGTTATATACCCATCTTCACCCACACCCCACTTGTTCTATTGGATTATCCTAGCTTCCCTCTCTATTCCTACTTACTTGTAATAGACAAGGCTCAAACTCAAGTTCGAGCCTTGAGCTTGAGATTTCTTGTTTTCTTCCCTCTTTCCCCATACACCCAAATATACTTATGAACTATGCGATTAAAAATTCAACTAAAATCTATATAATGCACAATGGCTCAAACTTGAGTTTGAGTCTCACGAAGGAGAAGAGTCTCAAATCCAATGTCCATTTGCTCATTTCCATGTCACATTCTCTTCACTAGCATATCGTTTCTCTCTATTGCTTTCTCTTTGCCTTTGCTGCTGTTGTAACCACTCACCTTTGCCTTTTGTAGCTATGAAACATTGATGGCTAATTGACACCATATCTTGACTCAATATCCCAAAATGAAACGGTGTGGCCAGATGCAGAGGGTGATGAAGCCTACCTCTTGGGAAACTAGCATATACATGAGGTGAGGATTATCACTTTAATTGGGACCTCTTAATAGCAAACTAGCATATGAAGGTGAGGCTCAAACTTTGGTTGGAGCCTCCAAGCAATCTGTGGGTCAGGTTCAAACTTTACTTGCAGCTTCCTAGAAGCAAACTAGCATCCGCAGGTGAGGCTTTAACTTTTGTTGGAGGAGCCTACCATTCTAGCTAACATATGCAAACTAATATATGATGCAAGTGAGGATGATAACTTTAACTGGAGCCTCCTAGTAGCAAATTAACATATGATGGTGAGCCTCATGGAGCCTCCTACTAAGTATATGCAGGCAAAGGCTCAAGCTTTAGATGGAGCCTAGCCTCTTAGCAAATTAGCATTGATAGGTGAGATTCAAACTTTGGTTGGAGCCTGAACTCATGTTGAGATTGAATTACATTTATAGTTTTGTGTACTATCGCAAAAACATCGCTTCAGTCTTTCTTATTGAGATTTTGATTTTTTCAGGGATTGGAGGGTCTAAAACAAGGTGCTTCAGTGTTTCTCATTGATGGCTCTGCAAGGAAGGCACGCGGGGTTATTCATTCCATTGAACATGTGGTTTTCAATTCATTGGTGAGACATGTGCAGCAATACATGTTCAACAAAGCTTTGATGACACATTTCTCATTCCATTTGCCACAATGGATGCAAGAACAATGTCTCAAGCAGTTGGAAGCATCATCAAATGGCCATTGGTCAACCTTGTTATGGACAGAGACATTACTAATACCAAAGAGGATAATTTTGCGAAACTTCTTGTTGATCAAGAAGATCACTTTATAGATAGGGAGAGCTGGAAAGAGAAAAGTGTCATCCTCTGAGATGACAACAGATCTACAAAACTTGGCAATGGAGTAGTATTGTTGGTCCACCCATACGAGGCTATAAATTGTAGAGAACTAGGGGAGAGTAGCTTGGGTGTCATTATAGAAGGATCTTTACATCCAAGTTCAACTTGTGTTTCAGGTTTGAATTTGGTTAGTTGGCCGATCAGGCAACTCACATTTGAGAATGGTGAACCATTAGTGAAGGACACAGAATCTTCTTCTATTGATGAGGGTATTCAAGATCACTTCATGCAAAAAAATATTGACAGCCTAAACAATTCAAGTGATGAAAAAGAGGATGATGATGTAGAGAGCAATGATGGCGATAGTTCTGATGACAAACACCATGATGCCATGATCACTGACTATGATATCATTGAAGGGACAAATAAGAAAAGGAGCTATGTCCATAGGGTAAGGGTAATGAAAAATTACGATAAAACCCATGGAGCTAGCAAAAAATGTGATGTTGCAAACATTCACAACGTCGCAACCATTGATTGTTGCGAGAACTGATGTTGTCAAATTGGAGATAGATCCAAAATCATGCAAGCTAGGGTACACTTTTGGGGACAGAGCTATAGTACACGATACACATTTGTACTAGATTGCATGGGCATGGCCTATAGACAAGGTCAAGATGACGAGTGGGAAGAAGGTTTGTAGTAAAGCATGGTATGTAATGCATGGCATCGGTAAGTCAACATTCTATAGGCTCAAAAAGAAGTTCTTGAATGGTGCATGTAATGTCAGTCATGGCAACAGTGGGATAATATGGAAGGGCATGACACATGTTGAGATGGCAAAATCAATCATACAGGGCTTCATAGATAATAATGCCGATCAAATGCCACATAGGTCAAGGACAACTATGCATGGAGCCCGCGAGACCCAACGTGTTCTACCAACAATGTACAAACAGGTGGACATATTGCGTGAAGTGAATGACACACTTGTCTCGTTCGAATACCGGCCACTGTCACAACCATCATTCTCAAGATTGTGGAACACAGAGTTCAAGACAGTTAGTTTATTAAAAACCAGCACCTTCTCAAAATGCGACATTTGTACGGCAATCAAGGTCAAGTTGGAATCAACAAAAAATCAAGAGGAGCGTGCCATATACATGGCACAAAGAAGGGCACACATGTTGAAACAAATGAGTTGTAGAAATCTATACTATGCTTGGAGGAGCTCTTCCGAAATGAACCCAAACAGGTATTTGTGTATTATACATGATAAGATGGACCAGAGCAAGACTGCCATACCACAAATTAAACCAGTTCCTAAATCTCTCAATGGGGTTGAGAGGCTTCCAGTATCCTTAACAGGAATGCTCACTCATGGACATGGACAAACAGCTTATGGTCACTTTGCCTTGGGGTTATGGCCAAGTGATCCCAACTTCACAATTTCATCTCTCTCAAAATGTTTAAGAAACTTAGAAAGAGGAGAGCAACACATGTATGGTGACTTGGGCTCACAAAACTCAGATGCTGAACCACGAAGAGATCTTTTTGATTGTGTTTTGTCTACTATGGCCCTGTATCAGCATATGGAAGTACTGAAGGAGAGAAATACATATTGCAAGCAGAGCATTGAGGATGTAGATGCAGAGACAGAAACAAATGTGGATATAGAGGGAAATTGTTCTTCACATATGCAGTCAGTCTTTCATACACATGTGCAAGATAGGGGCAATGGAAATGCGTCAAGTTTAATGCCATCAAATTCAAGGACATTTTTTAAGAGATTGCCAAGGACGTTGTTGTTGCAACTTGACAATTGTGGTTTTGAAAATAAGAACCATTATGTATTTGCCTATCTATCCCTATTGGTTGCACGAGGAGTGTTTGACATGGTGCAGCTTGGTTTTCTTATGGTTGGTCATACTCATGAAGATATTGATGCATTGTCCAGTCGCTTCTCTGAGAAGTTAAGGAAACAAACCATTTTCACATTTCCACATTTGATGAAGATCTTTAATGAGTGTGTTAGCATGCATCCAGCACCCTTTCTCCTACAAAAGGTGGCAGACTTCAAAGGCTTTGTCAAGGGTTGCTTACATGATGGAGCCGATAGCTTGATTGGACATTCAAAGCCATTGTAATTCAGGTTTTATATGAGTGATGGAATACCTTTGATGCAATACAAAGTACACCCCAAAAATGTTGATTGGTTACCAGAAAGCGGTATAGAGTTATGGAAGAGAAATGACCAGGGAGGACCCAAGCTTCCTGAAGGTTTTCCAAAAGTATTGCCACCCTTTGAGTATGTTAAGGAAAATGAGAAGGTTGTGGAGGAGGGCTTTAAAAAACATGTCAATTGGTGGAAAGAGCACTTGCAAGAGAAAGGAGACCAAAGTGATTATGCTAAGTGGATCAATCCGGTCCTTGCCTATTGGGAGAATCTTATGCTAAACATGCAAACCCCTAGTGCAAGGGAAGACATTGGATTTTATGACTTTTGGCCAAGTAGTGTATGCGAAAAATCTGAGCCTCTTAACCTTCAAGTGGAGGATAATGTAGATGAAGGGTTTGATGTAAATGAGGACCATTATTGTGGTCCAATGCGCAACAAACCTGCTGAAGAGTTCAACCCGACTCTTGATGTGTCTAAAGGAGATTTTGCGCTTGTACAACCTTGTGATGCAAATTACCCAATATGGTTGGGAGTGACAACAAGTGATGTTGATCAAAACAACAACTCGATAAACTACCTACAAGTTCAGATACAATATTGGGCACCAATTTCAAAGAAGAAGAATGCAAGTGATGTGGAGGTTTATAAGGATTGCTGGAACAAGTATTGGCGAGAGAACAGAAATGATCCTCAGCGCTGGGAAGATACTAGCTGCATCATTTGGGCATGGAAGCCCAAGGGTGGACGACTTCCAGAGAAAATAAGGATTCCAAATGCTATAATAGTGAAGGCCAAACAGAATCAATTGAATCAACATGTCAGTGCAGTTGAGCAAGAATGATTTGTTAGCATATGGGCAACTAGCTTCGTAATCTTTTAGCAATGTTGTATGAAGCTACCAAACTCATAGTTCGATCATTATTCAGATTGTAAGGCTTTCTTAAGCTTTTAGATTTATGGTTCACCCATTGTTCAAGAATTTTGATTCAATACAGATGGTGATCTTTTTAATTCTATCACCTAGAATTTCTTACAACTTAAAGTTACATTGAATATCCTTTCTTTGTTAAAGTTTCTGTGTTTGATGGTCAACTGGAGGCTATGTGATATAAACAAGCTTAAATCCTGGTGTGCATGTGTGTGTGTGTGTGCAGGCAAATTTACATCCCACCACCAACATCATATACACTTGTTACAAATGTACAATAGTATATAAATCATATCGCATTATTCAAATGCTTGTTGAGAATATCCAATAATAAATCTTGCATATTGTACAGTAAACATTGTATTGGATCTAACAACAAAGAATGCTTGTTGAGAACATCCAATAATAAATCTTGCATATCGCACAGTAAACATTGTATTGGATCTAACAAAGAATTGTCCCAAAATTGTGCATATTTCTCAAAATTCCTAAATTTGAGTTTTTATGCAAAAAGAGGAATTCCCATGATATTTGAGATCCAAGTAATTAAATGGTAAAAGAGGAATTTTAGGCATAATTCAAATTATGAGTATTTATCAAAAGTGGAATTTTGAGCATTATTAATTTTGTTGGGAAATATAGGTAGAATTGATTTTGTAAATCCCATGAATCTTTTACTCAAAAAGAATAATATTGAATATATTTCACTTGAGAAATTTGAGAAAGAATATGAAAATATCCATCGAGAAAAAGTACCTTTAACTAGGCCAAGCAATTGGCAGAAACTTAGAAAAGTCCTATCGGTATCGAAAGTAGAAAACAGTACTAAAAGTAGATGTGATAAGATGTGATGTAGAGCCGAATGAATGTAAATGAATGTGACGGGATGTAAATGGATGCGATGTGATTAGATGAGATGTGAATGTGATAAGAGGAGATGTAAACGTGATGTGATAAGATGTAAATGTGATGTGATAAGATGTGAATGCGATGTGATAAGATGTGAGTGGATGTGATGTAAATGGATGTGGATGTGGATGTGATGAGATGTGATGATATGTGAATGGGTGTGATGATGTGATGTAAATGGATGATAATGAGATGTGAAGTGATAGATGTGCATGTGAATGAATGGATGGATGTTGATAGATGTGAATGTGAATGAATGGATGGATGTGGATAGATATGCATGTGAATGGATGGATGGATGTGGATAGATGTGCATGTGAATGAATGGATGGATGTGGATAGATGTGCATGTGAATGAATAGATGGATGTGGATAGATGTGAATGTGAATGAATGGATGGATGTGGATGAATGTGATGAGATGTGAATGAATGAGATGTGATGTGGATAGATGTGAACGTGATGTAATGTGGATGGAATGAATGAGATGTGATGTGGATAGATGTGGAATGTGTTGTGATAAGGATAGATGTGGATGGAATGTATGTGATGTGATGTGGATGCAATGAATGTGATGGATGTGAATGGGTGTGATGTGGATGCAATGAATGTGATGGATGTGAATGGGTATGATGGATGTGAATGGGTGTGATGAGATATGAATGGATGTGATGAGACGTGAGTGGATGTAATGAGACGTGAGTGGATGTGATGAGATGTGAAATGGATGTGATGAGATTTGAATAGATGTGAATGTGATATGATGATATCTGAATGGATGTGATGTAATGTGAATGGATAGATGTGATGTGGATCTAGGTAGATGTGAATGGATGAGATGTTATGTGAATGGATATGATGTGATGTGATGTGGATTGGGGTAGATGTGAATGGATAAGATGTCATGTGAATGGATGTGATGTGGATATGGGTAGATGTGAATGGATGAGATGTGATGAGGATGGATGTGACGTGATGTGATGAGGATCTGAATAGATGTAATTGGATGTGATGAGATTTGATGTGGATGAATGTGATGTGATGTGGATAGATGTGATGTGATGTGGATAGATGTGATGAGATGTAATAAGATATGATTGGATGTGATGAGATTTGATGTGGATGAATGTGATGTGATGTGGATAGATGTGATGTGATGTGGATAGATGTGATGAGATGTAATAAGATATGATTGGATGTGATGAGATGTAATAAGATATGATTGGATGAAGGATGATAAGATATGATTGGATGAAGGATGATAAGAATACATATGATTGGATGTGGAATAAGCAAATTGACATTTAAAAGAATGTGGAATAACGAGAAATGATGTGGAACAATGTGGAAAGATGAGAGTTTGTTAGAAACTAGAGTTCGTTAGGAACTGTATTTATGACCTGTTTTTTAATTACTGTTTTATGTCAAGAATGCTGGGGAAGTATTTTGACCATCTTGTGAATGAGGTTGTGGAGACCTAAGTGGTAGAGTTGCAACGGCTGAGACGAAGAGTCAACGGAGGACGTCTCACGTAGCAAGGTCTGTCGAGGTCTTGACCATCGATTTAAATGGTGAGCTTCCGGTATGGTGGATGAGGGACCAAGGAAGCGGCCTATGAGTGAAGCGCTAGGTGACCTACGAAGGAACCTAGAGGGTGCTGAACATACGGTGCTCGGGCTCTGTGTCACCACCGCGAAGATACCCACGCGTGCGTCGAGGAAGAAAAATGGAACAAGGTGTTAGAGTTGTTTTCTGAACTCGAGCATGGATCTGGTTGATTGTGCTTGGTTGGTCCTCAATGGATGAGTCCATGGCTCTTTTATATGGATCTGTTGGTTGATCTTGCTGATCTTCAATGTAGAGTCCATCTGGATTTTCTTATGTGATTATATTCTCGGGTAGTATGAGCTAGGAACTATTGAAAAGGCCCTTGAGTGAATAGGTGGTGAGCATTCTGGTTGGCCAATGATGCCATAGGTACACCGATGAAGGAATGATTGGAAATTAGAATTCAAGCTCGATATTTTGAAGGATTATGATCAGTGATACTATGGTTTCATTAAAAGATTATTTTAAAGACAGCTGAATCTATGAAACAGGCAATTTCATATTGGGTGTGTAAGTGGTGTGACTATCTTGAAATTTGCTTGAAGCGCCAGCTAGGGGGCCTGGGAACTCTTTTCCCTGGAACCAGAGGCAAAACATAACCAAATTTCTAAATGGATCCTATCACTATAGTGGTTGGGTGGTTGGCTACCCATGGGATTAGGCTGGACTGATGGATCCCTAAACTGAGACTCAATTCTATTAAGTTACGATAGTTGAAGTAAATCCCGGATAACCCTTGTTCTATGGAAAAGAAATCAACGACTGTGCCTCGATGAGGAAAAAAGTGTTGGACTCTATGATCCAAGTGCAAGTCTTTTCCTTGATCTGACCATGTGACTTACGGGTTCGGTCAGATCAGTTTGGTTAGTTAAGGCTCTTGACTACATTAGAATAAAAATATCTTGGAGGAATTGCCTATGTCTGTTGGGTGAGGAAAGTTTTTTCGAGTTCGGTTTTGGAAGAACCGAGGGATTAGTCTCTTGTCCGAATATCCGTGGGGCGAGGCCCCAAGTGAGAGGTTCTGCCTTGTGTAAGAAGTGCCACTTCTGCTGCTAGCACCCCTTGAAATTGTTGCGTGGAGGGGGCAGGGATCTTTCAGCTAGTATTAGAGTGAATTGGCTAAAGTGGAACAACCGAGAAGCCAGAAATGTTAAAAATATATGTACTAGTAAAAGATTGTAATTATATGATGAAATTCATACAAATTGATATTCAGAATGAAGATTCATAAATTGGAAATTGGGTCTTCAGATGGAAGTACCGTAATTGTATGGAATCCCTGACTTGCTTGAGGCCTAGATATGATGGTATTTACCTTATAACTCCAAGGACCGTGACTACCCGTATATACCGTGGGCATAACTGCAGCTCTTTACTGACAATATATACGAGTAAATCTAAGACCTTGAAATTATAAGCAAAAATGCTATCCAGATGATCAATTCGAATGCTGGTTGATATGATTTTAGAATTTTGGTTGAGAATTGATGAGTTGATTTGGATTCTGATTGAAAGATGATGATTCTTGAATTTTGGTTGAAAGAAGATAAGTTGAACAAAGCCACAATGAGGATGAATGGGATGAATCCCAGTGATGATGTTAGTAACTGGAATGATGATTATGACTTCAGCAAATCACTATGAGACTAGTAGATTGTGCTGAGAGATTGCTACTGTTAACCCTTGACCTAGTGGATCTAATTAAGGAATGACAAATTGAGAGCCTGCATAACTAAAATTCTCGTGGAGGAATGTTCAGATGAAATTTTTGGTCTGATGGACCATTATTGTGTTAAGGATATGAATGTTCTGTATATTCTGAATGAATTGTTCTCTGATAATGAGTTCTGTATGTTCTTCTTGTAGAAGGGAGCTTTATCCGCGAGGATTCTGTGTGGGTTGACCAAACTATAAGGAACCCCAGAATCACTTGGATCTTAAGGTGAAAGAGTTTATCCTCCAGCTGCGAGATGAGGATATCTCACGTTTTTTAAGTGGGGTAGGATGTGAGATTCCTCCCTCTAGCTTTTGAGGTTTAAAGGTGTAAGAACCTCCCTTTCTATTTTTGAAATTATTCCCCTCTCTCAAATAGAAGAAAGATCTTGTTTTACCCTATTTTGGCCTAGAGAGAGATAATCCAAAATTGAGATATCTGTGGATATAAAAATCCTCCTAGTGTCTAAAATGGATTCCCCTGAAGTAGAAGTTCAAAATGAACTTTCCAATGTGCATTAGGAATTAATCGAAAATGGTATAAGGGACCTTAGCCTAAGGGTCTACATTTTCAGAAATTTTTGGATTATGGTCCAATTAAGGTTCCAATGGGCCAATTGGATTAATCCAAGTGTTGGGATGAGATAAATCCAAAGAATAAAAGAAAATACCCAAAAATGAGTAAATGCTCACATAAGATGAAGAGTTGAATGAGTACAAGGTTTATTTGTTAAAAATTATGAGATATTACTTAAAAAATAAGATATTTTAAAATAATGATGCATTTTTGACACCTTGGTAAGGAGAGGGGGACTCTTGAGGTAGGCTCCTTTTTCACATGTTTGGAAGGGTTTTAATTCAAAAAAAATTGTGATATTTTTATCTCTCCTCTCTCCTGGATCAAACCAAATAAAAAAGGGAGCCAAACTGGTCCAAATCTTGTCCAAATTGAGTCAAACTAGACCTGGAAAATTCTAGAACCCAGTTGGACTTTGTTAGCAGCCTCCCTCACCTATAAATAGACCCTTAGTCTTTTGTAAAAAAATATTGAAGCTATACCATGCCAGTATTATATTAAAATAATCATATTTTCTGTTATACCTTACATTTTTCTCTCTCTTGGGAGCTTGGAGCTCTCTCTCTCTACAACAACTCTTGGAGTTTCCCGTCTCCTCTTGGTGGACCAATTGATTGGTCGGGGCCTTCACTACAAATAGAGAATCAAGCTTAACTTTGAGGTAAAATCAAATTTTATGGTTTTTCCAATTTATCTCAATGACTTTCTTCTACTCAACCCCTCTCAAGCTTGAGAAGCTTTCTAAATAATTGTTTTAATTCAAATCAAGCTTTCTCTTAAAGTCTTAATGCAGAAAGTTAAATCTTTATGCTTAATTGTAATGCTTTCTTTAAGTAAATCTCTCTCTCTAAAAGAATAGCCATCTTTATGGCTAAATCCTTTGAAAAAGGATGCTTCTCAATGATAGTCTCTTAATTCAAAGATAAACTCTAGGCTTGATAAGCTAGAGATTAAGAAAATGGTATTTTTATGATTTTGTGTTACCAAAATAATGGTTATTTCTTTTAGATTATTTATAAGTAGTTTAAAACTACTTTGATTGATTCTAAATGAGAAATAGATTATCCTATCAATTTGGGAAAAGAGAAATAATGGAATTAGCTTAATCTAGTGAGATAATCATAATTAAGTTTATGATTATGGTTAAAATTATGATTAAAATTCATAATTTAATTTTAAGCATAAAAGAGGAACTACCATCATATTTCCATTACAAGCTTTTATTCTTAAGAAAAAGATTGAGAATTATCAGTAATAGCAGCAAAACTATGGCAAAATTTTTAGAAAATAATACATATCTTATTTTTATGCATAATGCTAAAAGAGGACTTCGTACCATATTCTAGGATTGGATATCCTATGCAAAAAGAATGATTTTCATCATATTCATGAGAAATAATTTTTTTTATAATTATGTTTAATTAATTGATTAAGAGAAAAGAGTAATTTTTGGTAAATTTATTTTTATGCAAAAAGAGGAATTCCCATGATATTTGAGAATCAAGTATTTAAATGGTAAAAGAGAAATTTTTGGTAAATTGATTTTTATGCAAAAAGAGGAATTCCCATGATATTTGAGATCCAAGTAACTAAATGGTAAAAGAGGAATTTTTGGTAAATTTATTTTTATGCAAAAAGAGGAATTCCCATGATATTTGAGATCCAAGCAATTAAATGGTAAAAGAGAAATTTTTGGTAAATTTATTTTTATGCAAAAAGAGAAATTCCCATGATATTTAAGATCCAAGTAATTAAATGGTAAAAGAGGAATTTTTGGTAAATTTTTTTATGCAAAAAGAGGAATTCCCATGATATTTGAGATCCAAGTAATTAAATGGTAAAAGATGAATTTTTGGCATAATTCAAATTATGAGTATTTATCAAAAGTGGAATTTT
Organism: Cibotium barometz; assembly: GCF_041138505.1. Taxonomy (NCBI): domain Eukaryota; kingdom Viridiplantae; phylum Streptophyta; class Polypodiopsida; order Cyatheales; family Cibotiaceae; genus Cibotium; species Cibotium barometz. Next base: position 7,255,500 of record NC_141066.1, on the reverse strand, counting down.
GAGCATTATTAATTTTATTGGAAAATATGGGTAGAATTGATTTTGTAAATCCCATGAATCTTTTACTCAAAAATAATAATATTGAATATATTTCACTTGAGAAATTTGAGAAAGAATATGAAAATATCCATTGAGAAAAAGTACCTTTAAATAGGCCAAGCAATTGGCAGAAACTTAGAAAAGTCCCATCGATATCAAAAGTAGAAAACAGTACTAAAAGTGGATGTGATAAGATGTGATTTAGAGCCGAATAAATGTAAATAAATGTGACGGGATGTAAATAGATGCGATGTGATTAGATGAGATGTGAATGTGATAAGAGGAGATGTAAACGTAATGTGTTGTGATAAGATGTGAATGTCATGCGATAAGATGTGAATGCCATGCGATAAGATGTGAGTGGATGTGATGAGATGTGATGTGATGTAAATGGATGTGGATGTGGATGTGATGAGATGTGAATGGGTGTGATGTGATGTAAATGGATGATAATGAGATGTGAAGTGATAGATGTGAATGTGAATGAATGGATGGATGTGGATAGATGTGCATGTGAATGGATGGATGGATGTGGATAGATGTGCATGTGAATGGATGGATGGATGTGGATAGATGTGCATGTGAATGAATGGATAGATGTGGATAGATGTGAATGTGAACGAATGGATGGATGTGGATGAATGTGATGAGATATGAATGAATGAGATGTGATGTGGATAGATGTGGACGTGAGATATGAATGAATGAATGAGATGTGATGTGGATAGATGTGGACGTGATGTAAGGTGGATGGAATGAATGAGATGTGATGTGGATAGATGTGGACGTGATGTAATGTGGATGGAATGAATGTGATATGATAAGGATAGATGTGGATGGAATGTATGTGATGTGATGTGGATGCAATGAATGTGATGGATGTGAATGGGTGTGATGGATGTGATGGATGTGAATGGGTGTGATGGATGTGAATGGGTGTGATGTGGATGCAATGAATGCGATGGATGTGAATGGGTGCGATGGATGTGAATGGGTGTGATGAGATATGAATGGATGTGATGAGATGTGAGTGGATGTGATGAGATGTGAATGGATGCGATGAGATGTGAATGGATGTGAATGTGATATGATGATATCTGAATGGATGCGATGAGATGTGAATGGATGTGAATGTGATATGATGATATCTGAATGGATGTGATGTAATGTGAATGGATAGATGTGATGTGATGTGATGTGGATCTAGGTAGATGTGAATGGATGAGATGTGATGTGAATGGATATGACGTGATGTGGATCGGGGTAGATGTGATGTGGATCGGGGTAGATATGAATGGATGAGGTCATGCGAATGGATGTGATGTGATGTGATGTGGATATGGGTAAATGTGAATGGATGAGATGTGATGAGGATGGATGTGACGTGATGTGATGAGGATCTGAATAGATGTAATTGGATGAGATGTGATGAGGATCTGAATAGATGTAATTGGATGAGATGTGATGAGGATGGATGTGACGTGATGTGATGAGGATCTGAATAGATGTAATTGGATGTGATGTGGATGAATGTGATGTGATGTGGATAGATGTGATGAGGATGGATGTGTTAACCTATGACGGACATTGAGACGTACTATGTTTTACGTCATGTAATTAGTTTTGATATATATATATAGGAGAGTGAGCCTCCATAGCTTTCTTTCAAGTGAGAGCTTATGGGAAGTTGAGCCCTATATGTAGCCCACTCCCCAAGGAGTAAAGTGAGCATGTGGGATAAAGCCCTCACCCTTTCCTCCACAAGCAAATAGGCTTTCGCCCCTTCCCCCACAAGGAAACAGACTGTTTTGAGGACTACAGGAGCTCTGGATAGGCAAATACAGTGCTGTAAAGCACACTAGGACCTTTTGAACGATACGCTCGTTTCGAGCTATCACACGCCCTAGTCCAGGTTCGACCATAAGTAAGGGGGTCAAAAACGGGTTAAAAACAATCTAAAAACAAGTAAAAAAGGGGTGCGAAATACCCAAGAAACCACTTGTGTGGGCTTCAAGGGTAGTTACCAATGCACGTAGGGTACCCACGTCACATGCATCTACGCTCTGGTCAGGTGCTGGAGTCTGAGCCACTAGAAAGCGTTTCGATTTACGCAGGCTCACACCATCCCTCCACGTTAGCATCTTGGCCTTCCGCTGGAACCCAGGGAAGTGCAACCCAAGATCCACAAATAGCGGATAGTGATTCGTCCTCTGACTCAGAAGCCATGGAAGGGCACCCTACCAAGAACCCTGAGGAGACAAGCCAAAACATGCCAGTTTGGGCCCCACAATCCCGGATCTAGCATGTTTAGTCGTCTAATAGAGACCTTTAGTAGAGCTACACGCTCTGAGCATGCGACAAGCGAAGTAAATGAAGAAGGAGGGGTAGTGGATTCACCATTCACATCTCCTGTAGACCCTACCCTCCCAAAGAGTGTCCATGTGGATATTCTACCCACTTCGTTTAATGAAGGCCCTACTGAGCTACCACCTTCCGACGTGCTTCCTAAAGTAGAGGTCCCTAGAAGCCAATCCATAAGAAGTGACATTACATCCACTTCAAGAGAACCGTTTGGCACACCAAGTCTAGATGGGATATTTCTCAATGAAAATTGGGAATATGATCTACACACGGAGACTCTAACTGACCTATACACAGGTTACACATACCATGTAGGTTGGTTAGAAGTCATACGATCTACATCTAGCGCCACTAATCTAGAGGAGCAACAACAAATGATATGTGACGTTATTCATAGAATTATCCAAATTGAGAGGCAAAATAGGGGAGTGAACCTAGTTTCCACTGGCCCTATGAGGTTTTTGGATACAGGCAAGGCCAAACAACCAACCCTATCACAATTGGAGACTCCCTCGGTGAGTCCCATAGACCCTTCGTATGTTGTTTCGCCTGGAGTCTCAATGCATGTTGAGCCCACAAGCAGTAACTTTAGCTTTCCAACCTTGGCTCAACTTTCCATTAGGGAATCCACAATGCCTACCCCAATGATGAGCATGACGGAAGGCGCACCTGTTTTACCACTGTAGTTAGTAACCGAGTGGAACAGTACCTACAACAGTGCGTGTGCCAGTGCCTATCAACCATATGTACCTATCGCTACTCATGCTCATGGAGCTCCTACGCCTCTTAGTATGCCAATGGCATATGCTCCACGACCGCCTTATCACAACCCTTATCCAAGAGGAGCTAGGCCTAGTCACATATCATATCCTACGTCATTTGCCAACATACCCAGACCAACGCCAACTCCTATCAGCCAGGCTATCCCAGAAGTGCCTCCATCAGCTATGCCTGCTCACCTAGGTGATCTCGCAGCGTTTGCTTAGACGATTGGACGATCTATTGCGGAAAACATGCGGGGCATGCCTGCTGAGAGAGAACCTAGAAGCAAGGCTGTACAAGCTCACTCAAAACTTCAGTGGTAACGAAGATGTTAGGAAGCACATTGAAGTCTTCAAACACGTGTGTGATTCCTTGGAAGAGCACAATGAGCTGCATAAGTGTAAAGCCTTAGGCTTAACCTTGAGTGGGAAGGCCGGAGATTGGTATCGAACCTTAAGGGTTGAAGAGCGCACTCACTACCCCACTCTCAAGAGATTGTTCTTGAAAGAATACATACGTGAGGGTGTGCTTTGGTGGGGAGTAGCATCTCAACTCCAAAAAGCTGAACGCGAGGAAGGGGAGTCAGTGAGAGACTTTACGCGAGGAAGGGGAGTTAGTGAGAGACTTTATAAGTCGATTGAAGCATCTAAATTCTCGCTGCACTCCCGATGAGCGCTTCAATAATAACCAACTGCTCGATAGATTCATCCGAGAATTGCGCCACGAGGACATATACAATGGCCTAGTCATTAGAGGTCTTACAACGTGGGAAGCAGTCACTGCCAATGCAATCCAGTTAGAAGACAACTTGATGATTGCAGGTAAAAAAGTGTCTTCAGAGACAAAATCCGTTAGTTCGCAAGTATCTGGGCACGAGCCAATGACGGTAAAACCTATTGCCAAGGAGCCCAAGATATCCGAAATGTCTGTGTGACCGACCTGCTGACTAAGGCTCTCCAAGAATACTTTAGGGGTAATTGAGCTCCTCAAAATAGCCATATGTACCCAAGAAGAGAGCAACAATGGTGTTCGGTTTGCTTAGGACCACATAGCACGAGTGAATGTCCCACATTCAGAGTCAAATTCAATGGGAATTGCAATGCATATGGTAAGTATGGCCATCAATCTAAAGATTGTCTAGTACTTAAGTGAATGTTGGCAAATCAGGCACCACTAGCCTGGTCAAACACACCTCAAGTACCCGCGCTAATGCCTGCACAACCTGTCGACGAGCAACCGTCACAGCACATAGTTCCAAGGAATCTGAATGTAGTCCAGTCTGTGCCATTACCACCGCCAGTGCTAGGACCACAACCTCCACATCCAAGGATTACCCCTATAAACCAGATGGGTTGTGTCACATAGTGCGTGTGGGGATTATGAAGAGGAGATAGACCCCACTGCTCCATATGGGATTGATACGTTTGAAATGATTCCCCAGTACTACATGGAGGATCATTTCGGGCAAGTCAAGCCTGTATATCAAGCGGCTGCTCTTGCCACAAGAGGGCAAAACCTTAATACCATGGCAAGGAGACCACCTCTTCAATGCTACGATTGTGGTGGACCGCATCGTGTAGCGGAGTGCCCTAATAGGCTACAGAAGATCGCTACTCAGATGCAACCAAATCAAGGGAGCACATCGGGAATGCCGGTACTTACATGTAATCGTTGTGGCATAGATCATTTGATTGCTCAATGTCCACATAATCCTAATGCACCCAAGATTATGCCATTGAATTTGGTTGAGGTCACCAATGAGGCACAGGAACCACACCCGTTGTACCCGCGAATGTAGTTACACGATCAATGCTTCAAAATCAAAACTACATTCTTGAAGAGAGGGATACTGCATCAATTGCTCGAGCAAAGAAAAAGAAAACGCGGCGGAAGAGATCGCTTAATGCCACGAGCTCCAAGCCTAGTTCAAAGACTAACATAGGAACGGGAGACGACCTCGTGTATATGAATGATCCTGAGGATGATTCTGATTCAATAGAAACCATGGGGACCAACGCCACTACCTTAAGGGAGGAACCCACTCGTCTCGGGAGCTCAACGAAGGAGAATCAAGCGAATACATAAATAAGGGGAAACAAAAGGAAACTTCCTCGGCCCCACAGTTAATGCCCTCTCGACCACCCAAACTGACTGAGACTCCCCAAGACAAGCCACGTGGGCCAAAAACCCTCAAGAAAAAGATTGGAACTTACCCAAACCCAGTTGAGGAGATTGAACAAAAGGAAACTTCCTCGGCCCGACAACCAAGTCAGTTAATGCCCTCTCGACCACCCAAACTGACTGAGACTCCCCAAGACAAGCCACGTGGGCCAAAAACCCTCAAGAAAAAGATTGAAACTTACCCAAACCCAGTTGAGGAGATTGAACAAGCCACGTGGGCCACTACCTTAAGGGAGGAACCCACTCGTCTCGGGAGCTCAACGACGAAGGAGAATCAAGCGAATACATAAATAAGGGGAAACAAAAGGAAACTTCCTCGGCCCCACAACCAAGTCAGTTAATGCCCTCTCGACCACCCAAACTGACTGAGACTCCCCAAGACAAGCCACGTGGGACAAAAACCCTCAAGAAAAAGATTGGAACTTACCCAAACCCAGTTGAGGAGATTGAACAAGTGCAACACTTAAGGGGTTTGGTGGAAGAAACACAAAGAGAACTGGAGCCAGTAGACCCTAGAAGAATCAAAATTCCAGACACAGTGTTTCCTATGCAAGTTCAGCCTCACAGGAACCATAAACCGTTAGCTATACCTAGTATCATTTGGGAAGAAAGTGAGGATAGGACATCAGGAAGTGGGCAAACACCCTTCTTGCTGGAAAGAATGTTTAGTGAAGGAATGCCTGACCCCATTGAAGAGGAAGTAATTCCATCTTCACCAGTCCCTAGTCAAGGGGCGATATCTCAAAAAGTACCGTTGAATGTGTCTAAGCTAATGGATTTCATGTCCTCTGAAATCAGAACCACGATCATATCCAAGTTATACGGAGATCCTGAGCTATTCTTAGCTCTTTGGGCATTTCTCAATGGAGAACTAAAGGCGGGGCTACCACAATTTGCAAATATGGATAGACCCGACACGCTTCAAGATGAAGGAGAACATTGGGATCTACAACCCAACCTAGATGAAGATTCGGTCGTTGAAATACCTGTTAACAAGTTGGGACAGTACTTTGAAGGGGACGAATCTAATGCAACCCTCCCCATTACTACCAAGGGATTAACTCTAAAGGGAATCCTTGATGGTGGTGCTGGAGTGACTAAAAACTGTTGGGAATCTATGGGAAGACCTCACCTCGAAGTCACAAACATAGTGGTTAAGATGGCAAACGGAACCATAGCTAGACCTATTGGAATGTTAAGGGACCTTAAGATCAAGGTCCTGGGATACAAGGTAAAACATACCTTCATTGTAATGGATTTCTCCAAGCATCCTATGTCATATCAAATGATCTTAGGACATCCTTTCATGAGGGAAGCACAAATGGTGCATGATTGGTCAAAAAACCATGTCTACCTACAATTCCAGGACTCTGTCATTCGAGTTGATCTTGAGAATGGTCGTGCACATCCTTTAGGAAGCAAGGTTATCATTGTTGATAATCGATCGGATACCACTATTCACTCTGCCCCATTAAGGTATTGCTATACATGCAAAAAAGAGACTAATGATGGGAAAGATTCTCCTTATATGGATGTCCTACCAGGTATGACTGAGTCGGATAACGTGGATTGGGTACACCTAGCGGCAACCATAGACACATGGGGGAATAGAGGCACAAGCTGGGTAACACCTGAGGGGCAAGATATGCCACCGTTAGTGCCAATAAACATGATAGGTGTTATGCACTTGACTCCTGATGGCGAGAAAGTGGCAAACTCCCTTGACAATGACAGTAGCGAAGACTCTGACCAATGCAACTCTGAGTCATCTGAATCTCAAGAAGAAACTGACTCTGAGCCTGATGGGAGGAATGAATCAAATATTCACCCAAATGGGGAAGCAATGTGCTCAAGGCCTAGGACGGTGACCTCCTGCAGTTCATCCGAAAGTGAGGGGGACACAAGTGAAAATCGACCAAGTGAGTTCGAATCTGATAGAAACAAAAATCAAAAACTTGGTAAGAAGAAAATGAGACATTAGCGCCAACGCTATCGAGCTAATGTACGAACTACAATAAACAAAGAGAGATCCATTGCAGAATGGCTTAGTTATGTAGGAGCCATTGACGCTCATTAGAAGATAGCGGATAATTGGGGACAATGCCTCCAAAGTGTCATGTGGAGTATTCCGCAACCTCATGACGTCGCCCAATTAGAAATCGAAGAGAAACCGAAACTAAGTCGTACTGCGAGAAGGCGACAAAGCCAAGAGTAAGCTCAGTAACAAAAGGAGATAGAATTAAAAGAAAAAAACCTGGCACAACAAGAACCAGTAGACTTACACCCCGCACCCGAGCATTTCAAATCGTTTACCACAGGGGAACGTAAAGTGGTCTACACAAAAGCCCAACGAACGCCTACCAATGGGAGTAGCGGTGTCTACGATGGCCCTGCGGTAGTTAAGGAGATAGACTTAGCAGATCCGGGTGAGGAGTCTAAACCAGTTTTTATTGCTCAAGACCTCACCAAGACGGAAGAAGCTACACTTAAGAAGCTTCTTAAAGAATTCAAGGACATATTTGCTTGGACATATCATGATATGAAGGGTGTTCCACCCTCGGTGGTGCAACACATGATTCCAATGATTAGCACTGCTAAACCAGTCCAGCAACGTCCCTACCCAATGAATCCTAAGTACGCAAAGATTGTACAAGAGGAAATTGAAAAGCTTGTAAAATGTGGATTCATATACCCTATTGAGCACTAAGAATCGGTTTCTCCGATAGTCATCGTACCAAAGAAGAATGGGAAACTCAGAGTGTGCGTTGATCTCAAAAAGGTTAATGCAGCCACCAGAAGGGATCATTACCCCTTGCCGTATTCTGAACATGTGCTTGAAAGAGTGGCAGGCAAGGAGGCATATAGCTTTTTAGATGGGTACTCGGGTTACAATCAGATCACAATTGCAGTCGAGGACCAAGCTAAAACAGCATTTATCACGGAGTTTGGAGTGTTTGCCTTTCGCGTCATGGCCTTTGGCTTGTTGACCAATGCACCTGCAACATTCCAACGATTGATAAACACAGCCTTTAAGGAATATCTAAGGGACTTTTGTGAAGCTTTCTTAGATGATCTTTGTGTTCATTCCTCTTGGGATGAGCACTTGATGTGTTTACGAAAAATATTTGAAAGGTGTAGATTATATCGCATCTCATTGAATCCTTTCAAATGCCAATTCTGGTTTAAACATGGAGTTATCTTAGGGCATATAGTGTCCAAAAATGGGATTTCCACTAACGAGAGTAAAATCAAGGTCATTCTGGAATTGCCCCCACCCACCAACTATAAGGGAGTCCAACGCTTTATGGGCCATGTTGGTTATTATCAAAGGTTTATTCTATTCTTCGCCGAGATAGCTCGACCATTGTATAAGCTTCTCATCGAGTTTATTTGGACCGAAGAATGTGACCGTGCCTATGAGCTATTAAAGAAGGCCTTGGCGAGTGCTCCAATCTTGAGAATGCCTAACTGGGATTTAATCTTCCATGTGCATATTGATGCATCAAACTTTGCTATTGGGTGTGTGTTAACTCAACCTGGAGGACACAAATTAGACTACCCCATTAGCTTTGCCAGTCGCCAATTGAACGATGCTGAGATGAACTACACCACTACGGAGCGAGAAGGGTTGGCAATGATATATGCAGTAAGGAAATTTCGTTATTACCTCCTTGCCACCAAGTTTGTTTTCTATGTGGATCATCAAGCATTGTTGTATCTGGTAAACAAACCATGCTCCACAGGAAGAATCACACGATGGCTATTGATTCTTCTTGAGTTTGATTTCACTGTTGTTGTGAGACCTGGCAAAAAACATGTTATGGCTGATCATTTGTCTCGCATACCTAATGGTGAGGCTCCTATGGGAGTTGATGATGACTTACCTGACACTTCCCTATTCATGGTGGAGACAATGCCTGAATGGAGTGAGAAGATTGTTAACTTTTTGGTTAATGGCTTTCCACCCAAGGAGCTTCGTAAAGATCTAGCTCGAAAGTTGATCAAAGAATGCGAACCCTATTGCCTGATAGAGCCGGGACTCTTTATAAAAGAGGAAAGGATGACGTTCTTAGGCGTTGTGCCCGAGAGGATGAGTATCTATACATTTTGCAAGAGGCACATATGGACGTAGCTGGTGGTCACTTCTCAGGAGACTTAACTGCACGAAAGATCTTACAATCAGGGTATTGGTGGCCCACTATGTTCCAAGATGCATCACTCTTTGTGAAGGGTTGCGATGAATACCAAAGATACAAGAAACCCCAGCAAAAAGATCAAATGCCCCTACATCCGATCAAAGTAAACCAACCATTTGAAAAGTGGGGTTTAGACTTTGTAGGTCCAATTAGCCTAGCGGCTCGCAACACACAATCTCGCTATATTATTGTGGCCACTGACTATATGACCAAATGGGCTGAAGCGAAAGCGACACGTAAGGCAGATGTAAGGACAACAGCCAAGTTCCTCTTTGAAAATATAATCACACGCTTCGGTTGTCCTTTTGAACTTGTGATCGACAATGGTACGCATTTTATAAATGAAATGATTAAGGAGCTCACAACAAATTTCATGATATCCCATCATAAATCTACTCCTTACTATTCGCAAGCGAATGGCCAAGCCGAGAGTACCAACAAGACCTTAATCTCTATTTTGACAAAGACAGTTGAAGCTCATCGCACGGATTGGGATCTAAAGCTTACGACAGCTTTATGGGCCTATCGTACTGGGTACAAAGTGGCTATTAATTGCACACCATTCAAAATGGTATATGGCCAAGAAGCAGTCATGCCGTGGGGATTTGTCATTCCTAGTCTTCGTGTTGCTACTCAAGAGGGTTGGGATGGTAATCCCTTAGTAGAGCGACTGTATATCCTTGAGCGACTAAACGAAGAAAGACAATTGGCTGTGTACAATGCCCTTGTGGAGAAGGATAGAAGGAAAAAATGGTTTGATCGCCACCTAAAGGACAAGGACATCAAGGTTGGGGATAAAGTCCTGATGTATGGAGTGCGAAACGAAAAGAAGAAGCTCAAATATGCTGGTAAGGGACCGTATAGAGTATGTGAAATTACCCCGCAAGGTACCATCAGAGTGGAGACTCTCGACGGAGTTGAAACCATTGGATTCCTTAATGGGGGTAAATTCAAAAGATACTATGACCCCCTGAGCCAAGAGGAGTTGCAATCCATCAAAAGAAGGCAGCTAAAGAACAAGCGGAGCTTAAGAAGATACAAGCGAGAGTTGAAGCCAAAGAACGTCAACAGGGTGCTAGGCACCAACGAGAAGCCAACTTGGGAATTACGCAAGTATTTTTCGAGGAGGCAGAGGAGGATTCACTGGAATCTGACCCACCTCTAAGATACCCAATTGAGTTACAGAGTCCTTACGGGGAGGTGCTGTATAATGCATTATTGGATACAGGAGCTCAACACAATTTGCTATCATATGGCGTGTGGTGTCAACTTGGAAAACCACCTTTATCCAAGAGTGCTATCCAAATTAAAGGTATCAACAAGAAGAAAACCCCTGTCTCAGGAATTATGCACACTCCGGTGGCCTATGACAAGGGGACCATAATTCAAAGCTTTTTGGTTATGCCTGCTGGTACCATGGAAGGGACTGTAAACTTAGGGTGCAAATGGATGATGGCCACCAAGTGCAATATCGATTGGGCAACCAGACGAGTCACAACGCAAGAACCAACACTAGGTCTGACTACTCAAAATCCCGCACCTAAGTCATCCACTCAAATATTAGATAATGAAAAATCACAAAGTCCAGTGGCAAAACCATCCTTGATTGTTTGCCACCCCTCTAACGCTTCAACGCCAAGAGTGGAAACAGGCAAGGTGGTCTCTAAGGTTCCGCTTACTATGCCAAAGAGTATATACAAATGGGTCCCAAAAGCTTCGTTATTAACAACTACTTCCCCTACTCAATCTCGTTCAGACAAGAAGCCTCGTAGAAGGAAAGCAGCTACCCACCCAAGAAAGGGCAATGTAACATCACGATGGATCCCTAAAAAATTATTAGTAGCCCAAGGGTACTACGAGGGGAATGACCAAATTTGGGTCCCTAAACATAAGCTGAATCCCTCTACATCACCTGTAAAACCTTGCAAACCAAATGTTGCCACCCCAACGACAATTCAAGACCGTGGTAAGGGAAAGGTAACAGAGTACTCCGCACCACTTCTTCCATGGCTAGTTTGGATTCCCAAACGATATCGATCAATACCACCTAGCTTAAGAAGGGGGGAGTCACATGAAGCTTCTAGCTCTTCATGCTAAAGACACATTGATATAGAAGTTTCTTCATGCTCTACACCTACTCTTGTCAACACCCAACAAGAGACCAATGAGTCTATGTCTTCCTTTGTAAAAGTATCGTCGGAAACCATTTTCTCCATTCGTCAATGGGAACGTACACTTCCATCTCTGCAATTGGATGTGGCCACAAGGGTCATAAAAAGCTATCTGCCCACATCACAACCTATGACCCGCTGGACAAATTGGTTCCAAGAAGCTACAACATCATTGCCCAAGGAAAGGGGGAGCATGTACTCACGCTCAACATTCTATTGCTTCCTCCCTAACCTTCTCCCCTGACCATGTAATTGCCAAATTCAAGGGGATGTATATATATAGCTTCATACATAGAAAAGAAAAGAAAAGAAAAACAAAAAATAGTAAAAAGAGCAAGAGCACAAAAAGAGGAGAAATATCTATATACAATCAGGAACTAGATTGACCTGTCATAAACCTACTGATGCTATATCTATGTTTGCAGATATGGCAAATGCAAGGGCATCACACACTTCATCCACCTTTGGTGAGAGGTATCATCTATACCTTTCTCAGATATTTCACATGTGCTATCCTGTAATTGAAACTGAATGGGATCATATAGATGTACTAGCCAGAGAGGAAAATGTTGAGGAATTAGAATGGCTTATTCGTCTATTGACCATGACTGACCCCTACTCCGTAGAGGACATATCCCCGATAGCCCAATGCTTTCCTTTTCCACAAGATCACTATTACACTTTCTCGAAAATGAACCGCATTTGGGGTTTTCTCAACTTCAGTTTAGGGTGCTTGCTCCTTTACCCAAGAGGTAACTTGATGCTGCACTTCTTCCTGTGCTGGCCAATCAATGCTAGCTTGTTCTGCTGCTTTAAGTTGAGGTCGACTCTTCTTTCCAAAGTGAGTTACCACGCAAACTTCTGGATCTCCCTACTCAGCAAGGGACTCAATTTGAACCATAGACACACTTGGTTGCCTTTTCTTGTCGTTCTGTCTTCCTGCGGTCATAATCCTGCACCTCTAGGCACTCTGATGCCAATGCCCTTCCTCTGTGTAGAACAAACAGATGCGCGGTCGATTGCCGCCTCAGCCACCCCGACCATGACCACGGCCTCCACTTTGACCCCGGCCTCCATTGGAGTAGCCATAAGCATTATCCGAGCTTCTCACTGTTTGAGCAAAGGCCACCGCAGGATCTTTCTCCTCTTTATCCTTCCATTGAATGGAGCCTCTAGCTCGTTGGCCCCTCCAATTGTAATAGAAATCACTGGTATTATGAGAATTACAAGTACATATGGCACACCATTTCTCATTTAGTGCACACTCCATATCAGGATGACTCGGATTGTGACACGTCGAGCACCAAACCTCGACTTAGCAGCCGAGGATTCTCCAGACACCTCCGTGCTGACCTTCCCACCCTTGTGGGTCTTCCTGGTCACTTTTACTGGTTCGGCATCCGAATCTTCGCTCTACCACTCTCAGAAGAATCTTTGTCTGGATTCTCCTCATCTGAATCGTTAGAGCTATTGTGCTTCTTCCCATGAGATGAGCTTTTTCCTGACTTCTTTTTGGATTTCTGCCTGCCTGTTGGGTGTGTCTTCATCCTCTAGGGATTCTCCGGCCAGGATTGTCCTCGCAATCACATCTAGCAACGCCATGGCAACCTTATCCACAATCGCTAAGGCTATACGGAGATCCTTAGACAAGCCCTTGAGAAGATGGTCATTGAGCACCTCCTATGCTAGATGTTGATTTTGAGGAACCTGCTGCAACATGACCCCCGAAAGGAGCTGCATAATCCTCCACTGTGTGCTTGCTCTGCTTAAGCACACGTAGCTTTTCCAAATTCTGGGCACGCACGACGGTATTTTCTACGCGAAATCGTTCCAAGAATGACATCCTTACCGCAAAAGTCTGAAAATGATCCATTGGGTATTCCGCCAACCATCTAGAAGCCTTCCCACTCAAAGTGGACTCAAACACAAATTCCATAAGTAATTGATCCAGTGGGGGCAGCACATTGAGATTGTATGTCTTCTCAAACTGCCGGATGTGAGCATCCGACAGTTTGAGATTGTATGTCTTCTCAAACTGTCGGATGTGAGCATCTAGATCCTAAGAAGACTTCTCGCAAAACTTTGCATACTTAATCTGTCCATGTGGCTGGGCCATCTGCTATGTTGGGAGCACTACCACTGGTTGTTGTGTTGGTCCCGAGAACAACTGCCAAACCACCACAGTTGGTGAACTCGGAGGAGTTAGCGACCGCCTCTCCGCCCACAGAACACGGGGAGGGGAGCAAGAACGGTTGCACTGCCGAGGATTGACACTGGGAGTTGCATCCTGCCCCGACAATTGCGAAGAAAAAGAACGATAATTATCTGCCGCATCATTGCCATCATCCTCCAAACAACAACACCGCGGTTGCCCAGTAGTTGGAACCACCAAATCAGGAGGTCCCTATGAACGCATGCAACCGCATCATCAAGAGAACATTGTGGTCGCCAAGTGTATTACGCACTTAAACACCACTACAGTAATACGGGAATGATTACCCTCTTAGCATACACCATTAATTGGAAGATAGTTTATGCTGTGAGATAAATGATTACCCTCTTAGCATACACCATTAATTGGAAGATAGTTTATGCTGTGAGATAAATGAATACAGAACTAATTATACAGAGTGCAACATGATTAATGCTTCACTAACACAGACTGCTAGATTATCGCATGAAGTGTTGATTGATTGGATGCCCCAGAATACATAGGCATATAGCCTTTAAAATAGTTACATGGCTGCGGGATTCAGATAGGCGCAAGCAGGACCTTCCGTTTACACCCCTTGAGATCCCATAACGACTATTCATTTAAGGTACGCAGTGCGGCATATACACTTATGGTCCAGACTTATGGTGTGCGGCTCACATAACATACATAGCAGCCATCTAGGTTAAACCGGAGCTGCAAACCCTGCTCAATCATCTGGCCAACAGAAACCAGATTCTTTGTAATGTTCGGAACATGAAGGACATCTGCAAGGTACTTCACCATACCATCCTGCATAGACAATGGCACATCTCCAACATCGGCAATCGGATGAGTAGTGTCATTCCTTGTTTCGACAAAACCTGGTCTTTCAAGACTCTTCATTTCCTTTAACCACTCACCACATGACTTGTCATGTGGTTCGAAGCACCTGAATCAACATACCATACATCATCCTTACATGCTGCTACATTATTTCAAGACACAGCATTAACCACATGTTACATAACAAACAACCTCTCATTATCCTCATTATTTCTGCTAGAGGATGCATAGTTGTTTTGCTGCACCTTTTCATTTTGTATGTCGCTTTGCTTCTTATAGCAATCTGCCTGCACATGCCCAAGCTTACCATAGTAAAAACAGCCTCTATATCATTATGTTGCCTTTGCCAATTACCACGACCTCGTTGGCTCCCCCTTCCTCTAAACTAGCCTCTTCCACCTGTGTGTTGTTGTTGCAAATCTTGGGACTGTTGTTGGCTGCTAACCATAATTTTGATTACCTGTTCAGCTACCCACCACCACCTTGGCCACGTCCACGACCTCTACCTCATCCTCTACCTGCACTTGTGTAGAAGGCATGTTGCTATGAACTATTTCTATTTTGTGAAGACTGTTGATGTTCACCCAAGTTCTTCTCTTCAATGATCAGCATTGAAACCAAATCTATAAAGTTGGGAATGTTCTCCCGAGTCTGAATAGACATCTTGAATGCCTTGTATTGTGGCCCGAGTCCACGCAGACACACTTCCACCTTATCATCATCATCAACAAAAACACCAATTGATGCAAGGGATTCTATAATGCCCTTGATCTTCAAAGCATAATCATTCATAGACATATTCTTCTTCTCCATAGTATGAAGCTCATTCTTCAACTGAATCTTTTGTGCCTTGGTATTGGTTTCATACAGCTTCACCAAGGTGTCCCTTGCCTCCTTAGACGACTTGGCATCCTGTATATGCCCAATCATAGTGTCATGTATGCTGATAGAAAGCCAATACATGACTTTCCTTGCTCCTTGATTCCAATCCTTGAACTCTTTTATATTTGAGCGGTTGGATTAATCTCTCGTATCTCTGGTGCCTTCTCATCTTCACCTTCAATGTAGTCCCAGTAACCTTTTCCCATCAGGAAATTTGTCAATCTAAACCTCCAAGCATGGAAGTTGTTCTTGTCAAGCTTCTCTGCAACAATCTGGTTTATTCCATCATTCGACATCTTTTCTGCAACACAAATTCACCAACAATAGCACTCTTTCTTGACCTGCACAAACTGTCGTATTCTTTGCAGCGGTTCTATACTACACCCATACTGTCACAACCAGTGACTTAAATTTGCATACATACACCCAATGGTAACTTTGAGACCGCTTTGCAGCACACACAGTGTCTACACAACCAATTGCCCTTCCTGCAGTTCCAAAAAACAGAGTACTGCAGAGAATTGAAACTTACCTGCAGTGCCTGTGATGAACACCTTGCGAACTAAAAAACGGAGGTCTAGACGCGCCCGAAATGCATTTTTGGCCCAAAAATATATGTCCAACGGATAGTGTAGTGAAGCTTTTAGCCTCGTACCAATTCCTGTGCTTCTTTTGCTTGTTGCTCAGCCCTTAGCATGAACCAGGCTGCTCTGATACAATGAAAAGATCCAAGGGAGAAGAGAGCTTGAGCTCTTTCAAGCACACACACACACAAACCCTAGAAGAGATCACACAAGGTGAGAGGCTGAAAATTGTTCTTCTTCTTCACACAACAAAAGACGTCTACAAAGAAGATAAAGTGACTAACACACATAATAGAGTATATACAAGCGGTCCTTAATGTGAACATGCTAAGAGGAGTGGGTCGATGTGTACTAGTCGGTGTAGTCCAACTATCGAATCTCTGGCATATCTTGTCGAATCTCTAGGAAAGATATGCCGGTGCAAGCTACCAAACCTGCCAGTGATACAAATGTCGAACGGTCATGCAAGCGCCTCGTGTGAGTGTCAGCTCATGTTGAGCTTGACCTCTCAACACTGGCATGGGTTTTTTCCCCATGTGAACACACTCTAGTGTGTTAGCCACATCAACCCTAGGGCTAGGGCTACTAGTACTTTGTACTCCACACATTCATGATCATTATCATCAAGTACTTCCAGCTATCACAGCTCGTCTCTCTCTCTCTCTCTAAGCTCGTGGGGGTGACTGTGTGTGCATGTGTGTCTATGAGTGTGCAGAGCATCTACTCCCTCATCCAACATTGGTATCAGAGTAGTGTTATATCAATGCTTTGTTTCAGAGTTTAGTTTTAGAGCTTGGTTGCAGAGCCATTAACTCTCATCGTTATTCTCTGTCGTGGTTCGTTAATTTACATTGTTATATATCTCGAGTATGCTCATGCCTTTCTCTTCTATATTTTTTTGGTGTCATTAACCTTCGTCATTGAACATTTTGGGTTGGGTAAGCTCTTGCACTTCACATAGTTCTAGGTTTTGTGCCTCCTTATGTACATTGGTGTCATTCATTTATGCTACCGTACATTCTGGGCAACCTTGCACACTAGCACTACATAGCTTTCAGAACCTTTTGACATCAAATTTCAATATCCGTCAATTTCTATTGTTTTTGCTGTTGTCTAAGTACAACTTTCAATTTTTGACATTGGACTTCGGTGTCTGTTGATTTTGCGTGGTCAGCCAATCAGCATTTCTTTCGGCATTAGACTTCTACATTTGTCAATTTTTCCCGGTCAGCCATTCAGCTGCGTCCGTTAGCTTTGCCTGGTTAGCAGTTCAACCTTTGGCTTTTCTAATTCAACATTCAGTTTCACGTTCACACATTCAACATTTAGCTTTAGTTTTGCTCCACTAGCCATTCAGTTACATCCGTTGGTTTTGCTTGGTCAGCCTTTCAGTGCTCAACTTTTCACATCCGTTGGTTTTTAAATTTAGCTTTCAGTATTCGGTGCTCGACTTTCCACTTTCAATGCCTAGCTTTAAGCATTCCACATTCAAGAGTTAGCTTTTAGCCTTCAACTTGTTCAGAATCACGGATCAAGCTCTCCTAATGACACAACATCTATCTAATAAAAAATTAATCCTACTCTTATAACAACACTAATCTAAGCCAGATAAAAATAAAGAAGTCTCATCATGAGTATGTGCTAATTAAGATGCACTCAAGTATAATTAGACACCAAGATGAATTAGCTTGGATACATAAAGAGACTTGAGATAAGCGCAAGTGATATGATTCATTGCTTGGAATGGCCCCCTTTTATATGAGGAGAGTACAAATTGGCTTTTCTCTTGCATGTGGGATAATTCTCAACTCTTTTCTCTAGCTCACATGTCACCTCAAATCTCAACACCCCTCCCTTAATAGTGAGTTGACCTATCTTTGAGGCCTAGAGGTCATCTCTAAAAGTGAGGTCTCCCCCTTGATATAGAGACTTGGCCTATCTTTGAGGTCTAGAGGTCTCTTCTAAGAGTAAAGTTACAAATTTTGGCTATTTCTTCTACCTTTGGCTATATCATTGGTGCCAGAGGGTAGGAAATATAATATTTTTTAGAGGACAATTTTGGAGCTAGAGGCATTTTTCCATTTATGGGTTGCACACATATGCTCACATACTCATGTGGTTGCAGCATTTTTACAAAGATTGTACTTCTCCTTTTCATACACAAGCGTGCTCATTTGGTCACTAATTACAATCACATTCAACTCATGGTTAAACAATAAATATTTGGTGATGCCTAAGTTTATGAATAGCATGCCAATACGAAACTATGTTGGAAATGCATGTTTGTTGTTTCCCTCCTTAATGCATTGCATGTGAACCACCTCTTAAAAGAGTATACGGTTCAATATCTTCGGATTTCTTTTCAAAAAAAAATTGGGTGATTTGTGTGGCGGGACGTTTGCTTCGTTGTGGGTAGCCGTACCTTTTTCTTCGTTGTTAGCTGTACTTATTTCTTGCTGCTATGATGGGATCCCACTCTTTGACCCTTCACAAACTCACCTAGAAAAAACTGTAAAAGTGAGTGCTTGCAAAGGCTGGATAACAGAAGGCCACCTCTCTGGTCCACGTCGGTGCACCGTAGCCATGTTCACCCTGGAGGATACCCACTTACTTCATGGAGTAAGGATTTTTGAGATAAAAACTAAGCTGATGGAGAGCCTTACCCTAGTTTTGATATCATGTTGAGGATCATGGATCATGCTCTCATACTGACACGACATAAATCTAATCAAAAATTAATCCTACTCTAATAACAACACTAATCTATGCTAGATAAAAATTAAGAAGACTCATCATGAGTATGTGTTAATGAAGATGCACTCAAGTATAATTAGACACCAAGCTCATATGTCACCTCGAATCTCAACAAGATTTTTGCATTCAGTAGTTAGCTTTTGGTTTGAGTTTTCCACTTTTAGCAGTCTGCTTTCCGCATTCCGCTTTCAACATTTAGCAATTGGCTTCTAATGAACTTTCTGCCTTTAGTATTTGACATTCTGCCTATGGCCATCGGCGTTCGCGGCATTAGATATTGCTGATTTTGTGTCAGCAGCTTTCGCGTGCAGATTTTGATCTATAGATTCTATGTTAGTTTCTCCCACCTGTTCAGATTTCGATATATAGAATCTGCACATCAGCCAATTCCATGTCTACAGACTCCGACCTGCAGATTCCAACTTGTAGATTCTGTTAACTGACTTTGACTTGCAGATTTTGACCTACTCATTCCTCCATGACAACTTTCGACCTACTGATGCCACATTAGCTTCTGACCTGCTCATGCCATGTCATCTTCTAACCTGTTGATTCCATGTCAGCTTTTGACCTAATTCCATGTCAGTAGATTTGGACCTGTAGATTCTACGTCTAGGCTGATTCCGCCTGTAGATTTCGACTTGTGGATTGCTGGTTTGGTGAGTTTGCACATGCATTGAGCAAAAAATTGAGGTACTTTGAGCCACATACAACTACTACTTGTGTCATATATACTTGAGTTTGCACATTAATCTCTTGTGTACAATGTCTAGAAACAGTCTTATTTTGCCAGAAGCAACTTTCGCACATGATGACTATGCTTTAGAACTGGTCTTGCTACCACCATAGCTGACAATGCAGAGGAAGCCAATTTCACACATGATGGCTATGCTTTAGTAGTCACATATAGTGATCTACCTGCCTCTTGCTTGTTAGTATCGGGATGCTGATTGGCACTTTGATTCAGTTGTTACAAAGCACATTACTTCTTGCAAGAAACTATTTGCCACCTTAAGAGATGCTCCATTAGGTAGTACAATTTTGTATGCTAATAATTCATCCTATGCCATTAAAGGCATTGGCAATGTGGAACTAACATCATGTAGTGGGGCCACATATACTCTTGCTGACAATTTGTATGTACCTGGCATCCACAATAATTTTATTTATGTCTCAGCACACTTGCTCCATTAGGTAGTACAATTTTGTATGCTAATAATTCATACTATGCCATTAAAGGCATTGGCAATGTGGAACTAACATCATGTAGTGGGGCCACATATACTCTTGCTGACAATTTGTATGTACCTAGTATCCACAATAATTTTATTTATGTCTCAGCACACTTGCAAAAGCTGGCCGCCTCAAAATCCAGCTTTCTGATCACTATTGCTCCATTTATGACAGAACTAGTTCAGATGCACTTTTGTTATCTTGTACATTACGCAATGCCATATATAGGCTTGACGTTTATGATAGGAGTAGTGGTCCTCCTACTAATGCTTTGGTTGCTTCCACATTAGCTATTATGCATGACACTAAGTTATGGCATGCTCTGTTTGGTCACCTTGAATTTCCCTTATGTGGTTACAACATCAAGCTATGGTTCATAAGCTGCCACCTATGTAGATTCCACACGAGCATGTATGTGAGGGATGTGTATTGGGAAAGATGCAACGTTAGTACGTTTTGAAAGATGGCACTGTGCAAGCTACTCGTGCATAGTGATTTTTGTGGCCCTATGAGGGGACCATTTTTTAGCGGACATCTATACTTCATGAATTTCATTAACGATTACACTCGAGTTTCAACTGGGTGTATGAGAGCACCATCTTTTAGCGGACATATATACTTCATGACTTTCATTAATGATTACACTCATTTTAGTTGGGTGAATGGTTTGAAAGCCAAGTTGGATGCATTTTCTACTTTTCATCAATTTGTCCCTCTGGCTGAAAATGCTTGTTACCATAAGCTCCTAACATTGTAGACCGATCGAGGGGGGGAATACTTATCACATGCAAAATTGTCAGTTGGTCTTGGTTTATTTAATGTAGAAGATGAGACTAAATTGGCTCATGAGATGATTATGCCTTAGTCATTACATCTTCATTGCATGATGTTGTTATGCCATACATTGAGCTTAACACATTGAGTATGCTTTATAGCACTTGTCACTTGAGTTGTCTTTATAGCTATTGCATTTGAGAGGGGGAACATGTTGTATATTGCTATTGGTGATTTTCTTGGTAACTTGAGTTGTCTCTATGGTTGTTGCATTTGAAAGGGGGAACATGTTGTGTATTGCTATTGGTGATGTCCTTGGTCACTTATGCATTTAACCTCTCAATTGTGCTATGTCTTATAGACATACCTTTATGCAGTGATGTTTACTTGTTGAGATGCATTACTCTCTTTCCTAGCTCCTTGTTTGAGTTGCCTCACCTTTGCAACTCATTTACATGGATGCCAATGGCGTCAGACTGTTAAATTATCTTCATCTTGGTTGCCTTGTCATTATGGATAATTCAACGTTTCTTTACATCAATTTGTGTGGGATTCCACATCCAACATATTTTTCCATAAACACCACCATGCATGGTGTTACTAAGAGGTTGCTTTATACTCTCATAGTTTCGGGAGCTCAGAAATATGTTCAAAGTTTTTGAGAATTTTTGGAGCTAATGGCGGTGAGATATGAATTTTTGTATTGGACCCTAGACTGCCCACTTTTTGGCAAGGTACACCTAGTCTCTTCTCACCTCCCTTACACATTCATTACTGCATACTTACTCATTCCTTTCTCACTCCATCAAACCTGCAAACTTCATGTCCTCTCTCACCCTCTCCACCTTTGCCCTCTCCTTCCATCTCCATTTGCTCTCATATCTACTCTACACCTATATCTCATCTCCATTTCTCTCCCTACTACTCCCATATTACTAAATTATTTTCCCAATCTCAAAAAATACATAAAAATTCAGCATGAATGTATCATATTAACCTCTGCAAATATGGGGTTTCCATCTACAAAACCCCCATGTTCTTTACCTCAATCAACTTTTATGGCGTCGAATGCAAGAAGGAGACCGGCGGCGGTTAACTTAAAGATCTACACATGGGTGAATCCAAGCTTCTTCGAGCTTTCAACCACACAAAGGATCTTTCCAAATCTTTACTCCTCTCACTCAACCTCTCAGCCCTTCTCACCCATTTGTACATTGTACTACTAACCTTTTATAGTGATTACTAACCACTAACATATATAAATAAGCACCCACTCTACTACTTTTTGAGTAGGCATTACTACAAGTTATTTGCTCAAACCTCTACATCACACTCTCCTCTCATCTTCAATAATTCTCTCACCTTAAGCCTACATCCATGTGACTCAAGGGATAAGAAGAGGCCCACTCTCATTCCAAAATAAAAAATCCATAATCTATGATTTTTCATAATAAAATTGATTAGGCTTAATCCTAATTGGGACTTCTCAAACCTATAAATAGAGCCCCTCCATTCCTTGTGAGTAGGGGGGATTACACACATTGTACCACTCCCAACTCTAGTGTGTAAGGAGATAGTGAACTTGTGAGCTCTCTCTACACATCAATACCTTTGATTGCATAGAGAAGCTTGAAGCTAGTTATGTCATTGTGGGGGCTTGAGGGATGCCATACTCCCTATCATAATTGTATCTTGCCTTTGTGCATAAATAAGATTAGTAGTTTGGGTGCAATTGTGTACAAAATCTTGGACTCCTACATCTCCAAAGTTGATTTAGCAAAGCGGTCCGATGTTTGATTTAAGGTAAATTCGATCCTTGTATTTTGTGGTGTGATTTTATGCTTGGCGGCTTGAGGGCCTGTTTTTGATTTGTTGCCTTTCATTCCATGGTAAGAGGGTTGTATGGTGAGAGGGCTCCCGTAACCTTTAGACTATGTGTATACCGACAACAAAATCAAGCCTATATTGTCTCTCTAAGTTCTTCTCCAAGTTTGGTGTGCATCTATTTGTGCTATGCTAGTCTCCTCCAAACACAATACCATATGTTATGAGTGTTTGTTGAGGGTGTGTGTGTCTTTTGATTGATGTATATGGTTAGCTTGTATTGATTGGCTACAAGGAAAGATCTTTGGTGTCCTAGTTCACACACATAACTAGGTGGTGCCCCTTTCTTGTTGAGAGTGTGGTTTTGGGGTTCTTATGTTTGTGTTGCGTTGTGCCCCAAGCCCATTGAGCAACACGGGAGCCTTGAGGAGTGCTTAGAGGCCGCTCTTCTTGTTGCCCGCCCCGGACTGCCTCAGTAGCTTGTAACAAAGTATCTCTCCTCAAGTAGTATATGAATATGTGAGTGATGTCACATTTCCTTGTAGCTTGTAATAGCCTTTGTGTTCCCCCCTATGTCTTAAATGAGGTATATGACACATGCTACAAGTGTTCAAAATAAAACTCATTCTCTTGTGTGGGAAAGAATAGTGGGAACCTGCTAAGCGATCCAAGAAGAATGAGATGAATAAATGAGGTCTAGCACCTCATGTAGTGCAAATGAAAGTTAAATCAAAGCACTAAGACGTAACCCATCACCCCAAGATAAGAACAAGTGCCCTACACTCTCAAGAGACCATGCTTAGAATTGTTAAGCTATTGATTGGGTCACTAGTTAACATTGAACAACATCTTGTTAAACTAAAATATTTCCCTAAAACCAACAAGAAGAGGAGTACTAATTTCCCCAATAAACATAGAACCACATCTTGTTGAACCCAAAATATTTTCCCCAAAACCAACAAGAAGAGGAGTACCAATTTCCTTTTTAAGAGGAAGAGGCAATCTACCAATACCAATCCATCAAATCATGATGAGGTTAAATCAAAAGAAAATCTACGTCAGATGATAATGCAAGCCAATATTCAACTAAAAATGAGATTGCAAGATCTAGAGAGTGTGATGAAGGATGTTGCTAAACCTCATTTAAAATCTATACTAGGAGAAGCAACCTCATCTATAAAGAATATGTGGAATGGCTAGCCCGTGTGGAGGCCAAAAGTAGGTGCCTAGAAGAAGTGGGAATAGAAGCCACTTCAAGGGAGATGGTGCTCAAATAAAAAACGTTAGGGTGAGCTTAATCAATCTTATGGGACATATTGGCTAATGGAGATGTACTCAAGCCTACAAAAAGGCACTCTATCTAATGATCCAAACATATGAGATTTTGAGCTAAACCTCTTGCCTTGTCATTGTGCTTCACTTTTATCATTAGTGTTAATCTCCTTCTTACTTTTCTAGCATGCTAAGATGTTGATTCTAATTTATTTCTACACACTTTATTCTACTTTAGGTGCAAATCTTGAGGTGATATTAGATCCAACCATTATCTCTTGAGTAGCTGTGCACCCTAGGATATCTTAGATTAGCAAAATAATAAGTTTTCTTAATTAGCTAAAAAGCTATTTTTTCCTCTTTTCACAAGACTCAAGATCATCAGAACTAAGTGTTGTTGGTTCATCCACTTTAAGAAGGAATTCTTCGGAGCTAGTACAACATCTCAAGGAGCTACAACAAATCAAAGGAAGCCAACATTGATCAAATCAAGAGCTCTCGACATTTATGATAAGTGTGATGATGCTTGTTCTTGTCTTGTAAACACGTCAAATGCATAAAAGATGCCTAGTTATGGCATGCTAGGTTTAGCCATACATTGATTGGTGGATTAATGCTTTTGCAAAAACATGGGATAAGAGAGGAGCTGCCTCAACTTGATCCCCCACGGAGATATGTTTGTGAAGGATATATCCTTGGTAAGCTTTCCTGCCCATATATGTTTGTGAAGGATACATACTTGTTGTTAATATTTCCTACAAACCTTTCCAAAGGATGCAACGGATAGAGTTGACCATATATTGTAGCTCATATGTAGTCATGTGTGTGGTCTAATGTAGACTTTGTCTTTTGGAGGAAATATTTACTTTGTGACCTTAATTCATGACTATAGTAAATTTGGATGGTCTTAACCTATGAAAGAAAGACCACAGGTATTTTTTCATTTTTCAACACTTCATTACTTTGGTTGAGAATGAAATTGGCTTAAAAATCTAAACCCTCCATACAGATAGAGGGAGGAAATATTTGTCTAATTCTTTCAAAGGATTTTTGGCACAAAAAGGCATTAAGAATCAATGGATAGCTCCTTATATATACCACAACAAAATGGTGTTGTTGAGAGAGAAGAAACATGAATCTCATGGAGAGAGGTTGATGCATCGTTAAAGTTAGCTTCCACACAAATTTTGGATGGAAGCATTTATTTGTGCTAACTATGTCCCAAATAGGTGCCCCACTAAAGCTTTGAAAATCATCACCCCTTATGAAGCTTGGTTCAATAGAAAATCTAAGGTTGCACACATGCGTGTTTTTGGTTGTTTGGCATATACCCATGTGCCAACATAAATCAAGACTAAGCTTGATGATGACAAGGCAATGAAATGCATTTTTATTAGCTATAGTTTAGAAACCAAAGGTTATTGTCTCTACAATCCTCTCATCAAGAAAAATAGTAGGGATGTTCTCTTTGCTAAGGATTATGCCTATCCTATGATGGAATTCAATAAACATATCTATAATGATTCCCTAGACATGTTTGATGGTTTGTTACCAGTTCCAATGTCTATTCATACTTAGTAGATTTTTGCCTAATCCTTGTTTATTGGAAGGGCGAAATGCTTAGGAAACTGATGCACTAACTTAGCTAGAAGATGCAGTAAATTTTGAAATATCCGTAATCAATGAGTCTATGCATGTACCACCACCTTGTAGGATAGAAAATTATCTACTTCTTTGTAGAGTAGAACTAGATCCAATGCTAAAACCATCTATTCATCAATGAGTCTAGGCTTATGCCACCTTTGCAGGATAGAAAATTGTCTAATTCTTTGTAGAGTAGAATCAGATCCAATAGATATTGCTAAGTTTTCTTTTCTTAGCTCTCTACATAATGTAGATGTATATCCGTCTTTTAAAGAGTCTCAACAAGAAGATCCAAATTAGGTTAAAGCCATGCAAGATAAAATTCAAGCCTATAAGAACAATGGTACTTCTAATTTAGTAGATCTACCTCTTGGTAAGAAAGTAATTAGTACTAAGTGGGTTTACAAAAAGAGAAAGTAATTAGTACTAAGTGGATTTACCATAAGATTCATGCCTACTTGGTTGGGCAAGGATAGCACTTTATATGTAAAAAATAATAAGCATGATTTTCTTGTTATCATTCACTATGTTAATGACATATTGTTATGATTGACAAGAATAAATCAAGATTTGATTATAACTTTTATGGCTGACCTCACCTCAAATTTTGAGATGTCGAATCTTGGTCTTTTACACTACTACTTAGGTATGCAATTTATACAGAAAGGTGATGGTATAGTCATTAAGGACTCTAAGTATATAAAGGCACTACTCAAAAGGTTTAATATGGAAAATTATAGACCAATCTCTACACCAATGGAACCTAGTGTAAAGCTTAGTCTGCAAGATCCCAGAGAACCACTCAATATACTACCACTTATAATAAAGATGTTGGATTCCTTATATATTCTAGACATTTATTTTAGTGTATCATAGCTTTCAAAGTTTATGCATTGCCTAGGCACAACATTTGCAAACAATTAAACATATCTTTTGATACTTACAAGACACTTAAGACCTTGGATTTCTCTAGGCCAAGGAGGGTGATCTATAATCACAGGCCTTCTCTCATTTCGACTGAGCAAGTGATTATGATACACGATAGCCTGCATCTAAAATTTGGTTCTTCCTTGGAAACTCATGAATCTCTTGGCTAAGAAAGAAGCAACCAATTGTAGAAAACCTGATCCTATGAAGCTAAATATAGAGCAGCATTCACTATGCGAGTTGAATGTGTATGGTTGAGAAGATTGATGGAGGATATTTGTGCCCCTTCAAACACCTCTACAGCTTGCATCTAAAATTTTCTTCTTTCTTGGCAACTCATGCATCTGCTAACTAAGAAAGAAGCAACCAATTGTGGCAAACCTCATCCTATGAAGTTGAATATAGAGTAGCATTCACTATGCCAGGTGAATGTGTATAGTTGAGAAGATTGATAGAGGATCTTTGTGTCCCTTCAAACACCCCTACTCTAGTTCTCATTGATACTTAAAGTGTAATGACAGTAGCCAAGAATCATGTCTTTCATGCTAGGTCCAAGCACATTGAAGTGCACTACCACTATATTAGCACATGAAAATGTGGAAAATCTTTTTATGCACATGAAAATGTGGCAGATCTTTCTACCAAAGCCTTCTCATGTGAAAATTTTGAGGCCTTCCGCAAAGCTTTAGGCCTCCTCCCTTTCAAAGTAATCGGCAATATCTATAAACCTTGAATTTGTACTACATGGGATTTTGTTATATATTTATGGTAGTACTATAGTGAGGTCATGTACATATGCCATGGGAACTTTTATCCCACTGGGTTTTTTCCCATGGCCATCCAGGTGTAAATGGACACCTTAGGGTTAGCTAGTATAAGGAACCTCAACCATTATTTAGGATTGTGACTCATTTATACTTTCTAATTTTTACTTGCAAAGAGATTCATCTCTCTCCCCTTTGAGCTAGCCATTCTCTCTCACACTTTACACCCTTGGGTTCTTGTCATTAAGCATTGTGTGTGTATATGTGAGCTCGACTCTATTGCGAGCTAAAAATAAGTAAGAGTGCTTCATTCATAGATTGGGAGGCCTTCTTTAGGCTTTAAGTACAAGCCGCTAGGGCTGAAGAAACTCAAATTTTTAGTAGCTAGAGAATAATTTCAAATGTCCCCTATTCTCCATAATCACCTCCTTAAATATGTGGCTACCCTTGGCATCTACATCGTAATGTAACTAAAATAAAGCCTTGATTCATTCATAAATAACCTTCTCTTTGAACCTTTTTTCACTCGAATGATGGTAGATGATTATTTTCTCCTTCCAATAATAAAAGCTATCACAAAGAAAGGGTATCTTTCTATAGTGCTATTTGGGATATTGATCATTTGAGGTATGAAAACCACCCAAAAACCCATAATGGAAGCAATGTTAGTTGGGTGGCTAAATATGAAGAGTTTTCTTGTGTGGCATTTTCTTGAAGTTAAAATTTAATGATTGTAAACATTGACACATAGATAATCTTAAAAGGGTGACCAAATGGGTGGCTTCTTCTAAAAGTCATTTTTAAAGCTATGATTACGTGAAGTGATTACTTGAAGTATGAAAACCACTTTAAAAGCTATAATGCTGAGAAAATTTATCAAAACATGGTTTCTTAAGTTGTAATTTTTTGAAATCGTAGAACAACCATGTGACTGTCAAGAGGAGACTTAAACTTTTAAAAAGCACATCTTTATGCCACCATAGAAACACTTTGAATACACATTGAACATAAACAACATAGGGTGAGTTTTTGGCTACAAACCACATTCTTTGGGATGGTCACAAACCACCCCTAGGATTAGTCAAGATTGAGACATACCTTTAAACTTTGACATAAAGCTAAATATTCCGCATCATTGCTTGTGGCCTCCAGTTGAAATCCATTTCTTTGCATTTCTTTTCCTTATGAGTCCAAAATCACCATTCCCCGAGTGGCTTGGTTTAAACTTTTTTTGAAAGAGCCATGAAAAAAAGTACATGAGCATTGACAATATGTTGATCTTTCATCCTTTTTCTTTGCTTTTCTACCTCTTTTACCAAAATTGTTCCCTCTTTGTATGTGAGTAGATCAGCTAAAGAAGCTTTTGACATGGACTCTTTGATAAAAAATGTGAATCCAACTTCTTGCAACTCAACTATCCATTTTAGCATACTTCTTGACAGATTAGTATTGTTGACAAGCTGTGGGGTATAACTAGTCAACACTACAAAGGGTTTGGGTAATAAGTATGATTTGAATCTCCTGCAAGCATAAACTAAACTTGATAACACAAGCTTTGACTCGGTATCTTTCCTCTCCATCTCATTCTTCTTCCTACTTGCATAATAAACCGGCCTCATATACCTAGATTCATTCCCTTGTTTGCAACAGAATAGCTCCTATTGCATTTGGTCCAATAGACCGATTCAGATAAAACGACTTGTCAAACTCATGAGCTTTTATGTTGGAAATTTCTCCCAATACTTCTTTGACCTTGTCAAATACTTCTTCATCACATTCCTCATCCCAATGAAGAGGATCATTTTTAACTTCTTGTTGACGTGGAAATAGTAGTTGAGATAACAAAGGAATGCACCTTAACATATATTTCACTTTTTGAATGAGAGTATGTAATTTTTTTGTAGAAGTAGGAGAAGATAATAAGATGAGAGACTTGACCTTATCTGAATCTGGTTCTACCCCATTTTGAGACACCATATGCCCGAGGAGCTTGATCCTTGGTTGTCCAATAGAGCATTTTTTGGATTCAGCTGCCCACCCCTTCTTGAATCTAGCCTGTTAAACACTTGCTCCAATTTACTACAATGTTCATGCCTTAAACTGAAAATACAAATGTCATCCAAGAAAACTTTAACAAAGTGATCTAAGAATGGTGCAAGCACTTCATCCGATCTTTGTTGGTACCAGGAAGGAGCATTTGTTAAGCCAAATGACATAACCCTGTAGCAAAAGCATCCCCACGGTGTGATAAAAGTTGTCTTCTCTTGATCTTCAAGTGTAATGGCTATCTGGAAATACCCAAAATATCCATCACAAATACTATATCTCTCATGCCCTATAACTTTATCCAAAATATCATCAAGGAAAGGCAAAGGATAATGGTTCCTTTTTGTAGTTGTATTCAATGGCTTGTAATCTACACATACCTACCATCTTCCATCTTTTTTTGGTCTAATCACAAGTAGTTTACCCCAATCTAAATTTTCAACTTGATAAATAAAACCTTCTTTTAAAAGTTTATGTACCTTCTCTTTGAGTATTTGAATTTGTTCTTGTTCCAGTCTTCTCAATTTTTGGAATACTGGTTTTACACCTTCCTTTAGCTCAATCTTGAGTGGTTCACCTATAAATCCTCTTATCTCTTCATAAGAAGTAAAAAAAAAGATTAGGAAATTTTACAAACATAGAAAGATACTCTTGTCTCTCCTTCAATGTAAGATTGGTACTCAGAATCTTCTCTATTAGCTTTTGCAGTTGAGGTTTAGAGGTCTTTGGTTGCATTAGGTTCTCCATGGTTTCAAACCTTCCCTTCTCTTCTCCTTCATGTATGGCTGTGAGTTGAACTTCTTATGGATCTTCTTCTCCAAGTATGAAATACACCTGCCCATTTTCTATCTCAAAATCATCACTCTCTTCTTCTTCACTTTCACTCTCTGTCTCCTCTTCTTCAGCACTCCTTGCCTCTTCCTCATTCAGCTCCATATGATTTACCATATCAAAGCTCATCCTTTTTCCATCACCTATGTGTACAATTATTATCCCCTTTCCCCAATTCTTAATGGCACCCACTCTTCGCAACCATGGCCTCCCTAGAATGAGAGGATAGGCTCCCAATCCTATTGATATTACATGACAATTCATTTTACAATGCAAATTGAAAACTTCCACAACTAGATTAGTTACAATGCCCAAACATTTAACTTTGGCATAATTTACTAATATAATCCTAAAACTAGATTAAGAAGAAATATTTAAACCAAGTTTCTCCATATACAAGATTGGGTGAGCACACAAATTTGAGCTCCTCCATCAATATAGGCTTCTATCAACCCTACTCCTTGATGCCAAGCTTCAACATATGAACATATACTAGGTAGTTCTTCTACAAACATTACTCCCTTTAATGGTTCTGGGATAGCTTTTCTATTGGGATTCATTTCTCGTTTCCATTCCCTCTTCAGCTTTGGGCACATACCTGTCATTTGACCAAAGGTGATATCAGCTTTTCATTGAGCTAGATCTTTTACCAAATCATAATCTTCATGTTCCTTCCCCAAAGGCAAGTCTATCACTTTGAATTGTCTTCTTGGCTTCCTCACTTTCTTCTTTGACTGTTTTGTCATCTCTTGTTTCCCTTTCTTTCAGGTGGGCTCGGCCTCTCCATTGATAGAAGCTTTGGTTCTCTTTGCTACACTGGCATTACTTCTAGTTCCTCTTCCACACTGGTAAGGCTTACTGATATACCTTTACCCTTTTCATCAATAGTAGTGCCATTGCTACTGGGCTGAGGAACATCTTTGATCTCTACACCAAAATCATTTGCTTTGTTGTTTAGGTTCTGAGGCAAAAGAAATGTATCTCCTCCCATATGATGAAGTTTATCACAGTAGGTACTATAATGTCCCCATTCTCCAAAGTTAAAGCATCGTACACTCATCGGGATATATTCCATTACCCCTTCCTCTTTTCCATTGAGCTTTCCCATTTTGATTTAATTTAGAGCCAACTCCTCTACCACTAATTGGTCTCCTTCCTCGTCCTCTACCTGCACCACAAACCATGTTAAGACTCATATTTTTCATTATTTCAACAACTTCATGTAATTCCTCTTTCAAGGAATCATCCCTCCCCTTTAACTAAGGAGGAGTTGATTCTTCTTTGGCAATAGGAATTGAGACAAGCCTCTTTTGTTGAACCTTCCTACAACCTTAATTGCCCAAGTCTCTTCATTTTCCATTCTTTTTCTTGAGCAAACCGGACAGATTCATCAAAATGGAGAGGATTCTTTAATT
This sequence comes from Cibotium barometz, assembly GCF_041138505.1. NCBI lineage: Eukaryota > Viridiplantae > Streptophyta > Polypodiopsida > Cyatheales > Cibotiaceae > Cibotium > Cibotium barometz. Next base: position 7,223,803 of record NC_141066.1, on the reverse strand, counting down.
CCACTTTCAATCAAAGATCTGGTTTAAGTCTAGACACAAATCTCTCCTTCTTTGTCATTTTGGGTGGAACTTTAAGAAGCGAGGCAGCTCTCCAGTTGTTCCATAGTTCAGCAAATCGAATCATATATTGATCCGCCTCTTGATTAGGTTCTTGCTGATAGTTACAAAGTTCTCTCAAAATCCCATTGGGATCCCTTTCCCTAGAATATTGAGATAAAAAAGCAGCTTTCACTTTTTTGTATTCATGTTCACAAAAGGAGGAATGTGAGTTCTTTGGAAATTTTGAATAAAGACTTGCATCCATGTTTTTGCCTCTCCTTTAAGACAATAAGCCAAAATTTGTAGCAAAACTTCTGGAGTGTCATATCCTTCATTAAAGCTATAAATTCCAATTCTTCAATAAAATGGCTTGCGTCTTCATTCGGTAAACCAAGAAATTTGGAAAAATATTGAGCCATTTTTGAACTATGTACACACACACACACACTTGTCTTTCAGTCCTTTCCATAGTCACCTCAATTCCCAAGAAACTCCGATGTTATGTGTTTGGTAGAGCAGCCATATGCCTCTATATAGATTAACCTTGTACCATGCTCACATCACCACACTCACAACACCAGTAGACAAAACACTACTAACACAATTTCCCAGAAACCTCGGGCACCAAAGACAACATCCAACAAGGTAACACCAACCACTTCAACTTTCTGACCACTTAAGTTGGAGATTCACATAAAACATGCTTGAGAGATATATGCCAAGAATATGGTCGATAGTACCACAACGAGAATCACGAAGTGCCTTCCCAACCAAAGCTTCAATCTTTGATTGGACAAGCCTTCAAAGTCTCTTACACAAGAACCTCCAAGTTTTCCACGCTTCTGTTCTTGTACAACAGCAGCCACAACAGATGCAAGCGGCAAGACAAGCCTCAACACAATAAAAAAACTCGAAAAGGAACATGTGATGAAGCCAAACACACAATCCAATCTTCTATGGATCACCTCTCAGCATTCATGCAGAATCCAACCCTTCATAAAATTTATACAAACACGGCCAGCCCTAATACTATAACTTAAGGGGAAATAAATAAATCATATTCTACTTGTGCAAATCGGCACCCTTAGAAGCATACGAGAGAAGCTCTCTCAATGTATATTTTTTGAAAATATAAAAAGGTGGCTCCTCACAACAAACTACACACACACAGCGGCCCTCAGAAGACTCAAACGTTTTTTTCAAAAAAAAACTCTCAAGGGAGTAGCTTATTGATCTTCTTCAAAAATAAAAAATAAAAAATCATGCTCTGCTTGCACAACCCAGCACTCTCAGGAAAACATAACAAAAAACTCTCACAATACTTATTTACCAAAAATAAAAAGTAGCCAGAAAAGAAGTTTGCGCACACAATGGCTTCTCAGAACATATAAGCGAAGTATTCAAAAACTTCTCTAAGGAAGTGGCTGTGCGCTTCCTTCTTCACAACCATGGGGTTTTTTAAGGCTCAAATGGTTGGTGCTCTCCAATGCTTTGTCCAATTCCTCCTCCAGAGGCACAGCCACGCTGTGTGCTCATCCACTCCTTAGCTCCTTGTGTTGTAAGCAATGGTTCTCCTCCCATCCCTTTTGGCTGCATCGACATCCTCCTCTGCTTTCTACTGGTTGCAGTGCATTAACAATCTCCTCCTTCCATCCTTTCTTGCATACTTTTAGCTCTAGGATGAGTTTAGACATAACCTTGATCAAATAGTGAACCCCATCACCTAGCCTCCCATGTTTAAAGAAGAGCTAAGTTGGATTTATGTCAGCATTAATGGAGCTAAAATAAAGCATAAGGTATAGTTTCGAGAAAATATAGATGGATACTAGAGTAAAACTATACTATGGCCAAATGAACATCAATAATTAAAACTTTAAATAGAAAGAAGAATGTAGAATTTAGCACATGGATTTAAGAAGGCTAACTTGGCAGTCCTGGATCTAGGTTATTAATTGTCCCTTTCTTCTTTTTTTACGTCTCAATCTAGATAAACCTTAGTTGACATGCGAAGGATTATTTAAATTAGCCTCTAGCTAGTGGGCCAAAGCATGCATAGGTGGTGCCACTTTTCTCCTTTTTGGAAGGCTTTCACAACAAGTAGTTCTTTAGGGTGTAAAAGAGGCATTTTGAAAGGAGCGAAAATGTTTACAACAAGTAGTTCTTTAGGGTGTAAAAGAGGCATTTTGAAAGGAGCGAAAATGTTTAGAGTTCAAAAAACTTCATGATTCATTAGGGAAAATGTGGGCTCATTTTTGGGCCCTCTAAGAAATGCCAAGTCATCATTCTATTACGAAAAGGGAGATCGTGTAGATAACTCTGAGCATAGTACCTCAAAACTATATCATGTAACATATTATTTGAAAGATCTTGATGAGAGGATTCTAACGCACCAATCTCCGACAAATTTGGAGTTTTTATGCTCAAGTTATGGCCTCCCCACCAAAAAGTAACCTCAAAAGTTCCGTAACGGAAGCCTCACCCTCATTGGTCCTTATGGAATATTCCCTAGAATCTCAAAGAGCTTAAAAGACCCAAAAGTGATTCCAAATTTCCCCTAATGAAACGTTGTGGTGGTGGTGGTGGGACACATGCCACTTCACTCTCTCACGTTGTCTCGTGCTACTCCACTCTCTCACTTTGCCTTGTGCTTTACTACAGTTGAACTCTTCTTCTTCTTCTCCATCTCTCTCTCTCTCTCTCTCTCTCTCTCTCTCTCTCTCTCTCTCTCTCTCTCTCTCTCTCTCTCTCTCTCTCTCTACACCGCCTACTCAAGAAGCTTGAAGAAGAGAGATATCCTTCTTGACAATAGCGATGGCGGTTGCAGCTACTGATGTGGAGAGAACTATCATTATTTCCATCCCTATACCTTGAGCTCCTCCTGGCCCTTTGCACCCTTCTCTACTCATCATTTACGGATAAAATGTCCTTGCTCAAACAGCCTCAATAAGACTCTGCAATTGTACCGACCCAACCAGAAGAGCGTGGGTGGCATCCTTAATAGTATAGCACACACACACACACACACACTCTCTCTCTCTCTCTCTCTCTCTCTCTCTCTCTCTCTCTCTCTCTCATGCAAAGTCATCAGAGAACTAGTACGCTGCTACGTCTAAACATGTAACATGACTCTTTTCCTTTAATTATTTGTGTAGAATGAAAATCCCTCCGAGAAAGTGTGCCAACAAACAACCTTCCATAGCCCCCTGGCGATGACATTGGAACAACACGAAAGTCATCATCCCTCCTTCCCAAGGTAAGGTATCTCTATTAATACTATTTTAAATGGATTATTCTTTCATGTTTTCTACATGATTCTAATTGAGGAAATCAGTCCCGATTCTTCGTCACATGCTCTATGGTTTTCTATGCAAGGAGTCCTCTAACTTTGAATATCCTCGCCTCATGATTTTGCTATCACGCCCAAGGAATTGAACGCTGAGTATGGACTCAGCTTGACACGTAAACTGCCAATACATCTTCCAGAGAATCGATAGTTGATGGTCTTCAATGCCAACCACCAAAAGGGCAACAAGATTTTCTTGAGCATGGTTTGTCCAAAGTTTTTGCATGAGCACTGGGCTTCTTTACAAGAAGGTATACCAGGGGATTCCTCCAAATGATGAGATCACAACAAAGTTTGCAAAGTGCTTCGTATTTGAAAAATGCAAAGCAGCCAAAAATGATCCAGAGGTCCACAAAATTGCATGGTCCCTTTTTGGCGAGAATGTGTTGAAGACGTGCAGGGCCAAATGGGTGGCCTAAATAGGAAGTTGGACAATTGGAGGAAAGCCAATGGGACATTGAGAGATTATTCCACTACTAGGAGCTCAATGTCAGAGCAGTCAAAAGGCAAGTCTTCTCCATTCATGGAGGAAGTGAAAGAGAAGAATCTCAAAGCAGCTTCTGTGAAACATATAGGGCTAGTAGAGGCAATGCTTTCCAAGGTGAAATTCAGGTTGGCTGAAAAGGAAGAAACATCAAGGATAGAAAAAGTAGAGTATGAAAGTAAGAGAGATACTCTGCTTTGGTTAGAAGGTGCTTCCAATATAGCTGCAATGCTCATGTGAGAGCTCGAAAGTTTGAAAAAACAGATGGTTGTAATACAAGCAGCCCCACAGCATGACCTGGTGGAGTCCGAAAAGCTAGAAGTGCAAATCCAACTATGTGAGAAGGGTCTGATCTTTTACGAGGCTGACCTACAGAGCCTCTCACCTGTGAAAGAAAATCTGGAGTCATTAGAGGTAACAACACTAGGATTTCAGTAAATCTTATTATTAAAAGTATTTTTGATTGCTTTGAAATATGCTTTTAAGCACTCAAAATCACTCCAAAGTGTTGGAAAGCACACTTAGTGCCAAAAAGAACTTGAAAGAGCTTACAGGAACTTGAAAGCCACTTGAAAGTGCTTCCAAGAAAATGTATGGGATCTCAAGCACTTCAAAGTGCTTTGAAGCACACTTGAAAGTGCTTTCTAACACTTTATAGCACTAGAAAGTGCTTCCCTTGAAATGTATGAGGTTCAAGCACCTTAAAGTGCTTTGAAGCATACCTGAAAGTGCTTTCTAGCACTTTATAGCACTTGAAAGAAAATGTATGGGATTTCATACACACTTGAAAGTGGTTTCAAACACACTTGAAAGTCAAGCACCTAAAAGTGCTTTTTCTCCAATGAACTTTATTATACTTGAAAGTATTCCAATGTGCTGGAAAAACACTTTGAAGTGCTAAAAGAACTTGAAAGTGCTTCCAGGCACTTAAAAGTGCTTCCAGTCACCTGAAAGTGCTTTTCAAGCACTTGAAAGTGCTTTTTCTTTAATATACTTTATAGCACTTGAAAGCACTCCAATGTGCTGAAAAAGCACTTTTAAGTGCTTAAAAGAACTTGAAGGTGCTTCCACTCACCTAAAAGTGCTTTTGAAGCACCTGAAAGTGCTTTTTCTTTAATGTACTTAATAGCACTTGAAAGCACTCCAATGTGCTCGAAAAGTACTTTTAAGTGCCTAAAAGAACTTCAAAGTGCTTCTAGGCACTTGAAAGAGCTTCTAATCACATGAAAGTGATTTTCAAGCACCTGAAAGTGCTTTTTCTTTAATGTACTTTATTGCACTTGAAAGCACTCCAATGTGCTGGAAAAGCACTATTAAGTGCTTAAAAGACCTTAAAAGTGCTTCGAGTCACCTGAAAGTGCTTTTTCTTTAATGTACTTTATAGCACTTGAAAGCACTCTAATGTGCTATAAAAGCACTATTAAGTGCTTAAAAGAACTTGAAAGTGTTTCTAGGCACTTGAAAAAGCTTCCAAGCACTTAAAAGTGCATCCAGGCTCCTGAAAAATCTTTCAAGCACCTGAAAGTGCTTTCAAATACCTAAAAAAGCTCCAAGGTGCTTCCAAGCACACTTTGAAACCACTTAAAAGAACTTTGCAGGTCTCATCAGCACTATGCTTGATCTTCTCTATAGTGTGTAGATAGTGAAACGTATCCTCTCTTTTAAGTGTTCCTTCTCTCTGATCATGGTTTCTATTTAATATCTCCATAGAGAAAAAATATGAAGCTGCTATGTCTAAAGCTACACATGCAGAGAGCCAATGGCGATTTACAGAGGCATTACTTCAACACAATTGAAGCTTAGTGAGATATTCAACATTGTCCCCACACCGCATGATCCTAAGCTCTTTGGATTTGCCACCATTTCGGTCGATGGGGAATGTGTTGCTTGTGGTCTACCATTGGAGAGAGTGAGGATTTGGTTGGTGTATACATGCTTGCATGTAGACACCAATACCACCCTCTGTGCTTTGCTAGTGCAAGTAGAGGCAGATCAACCTATGTGAAGCTTGGATGCAGCTACAGAATCCCAGAGCTTGCAAGGCAATGGGTGTCTACACCCAGCCATCCGTGTTCAATAAGTATGCTTGTTTGTACCATACTCTACAGTTTGTATGTATACATTTACTAGAACCACACTTGTTTTTGCTTTTGAATGTAGGGCATAATGCAAGCACTACCAAGCAACATTTCATACATGATTTAGACAAGGATGGCTCGAAATCCAGTGGAGACGAGGCTGCAGGGGAGTCTGGTTTTATATATGAGAAGAGAGTGCACAGTATGTGCAAGGGGATACTTTTTATACTGCTACAGAGGCAGAGAAGGCAACTGAGAGCTCTACCAAGACAGAAGAGAATACAGAGAAGGCTGTTGCAGAGGTGTCTATAGCAGGGTGGACATTTGGACGACGCAGCACACAGCAGCAGATGTGGAGGTTGCTTTGAAACTACATTTGGACGACGCAACACAGTAGCAGATGTGGAGGTTGCTTTGAAACTACATTTTGATGGCTCTACAACCCTTGAGGATACCCTTTAGCAAATGGCAGCCTAGTTATCAAAGAAGAGATCAGGAAAAACGACAGCAGTGAAGCTAGTATATCGTGTTATGTTGTCTAGAAACATTATAAATATATGTGTAAAATAGAGTTTACTGATCTTTTGTTTTTATGTGGGTGGGCAGCATAAGAAAGCAAAAGTAGCACACACAGATGCAACAGAGCAAGGAGGTGACCTGCAGGTAGAAGCAAGGAGTTCTGGTCATGTTAAGAAGGAAGAAGATGGCTTAACTACTGGAGACCCCAAAAGTATTGCACCCACACCACCATGATAGCACATCCTCCTAAGCCAAGAGCATGTAAAAAGTTATAGAACTGCACTAGATCCTTCAATGCTAAGAAGGGAGGAGACGGCTTGAGTACTGTGCCCACACCACCTATAGTACACCCTCCTAATCCAAGAGCATGTAAAAAGCTATAAAACTATACTAGATCCTCTAATGTAGCCCCAGTCGCTTGTATCAGCAGGCAATGAACTTTCCACTTTTGTTATCCCCACTATTGGAATGAATTTTTTGTGTGTCTGTGCATCATGTTGTGCTATCTCTTTTTGTAATAAAAGTATAGTTCTTTTTGTAATAAACGTATATTAAGCATGTGTATTTTCTAATATGGTACATTTGTATAGGGCTAAGGCGCATAAAAAAAGCACAAGTCCAAGCCCCAGAAATTGAAGAGATAGAGATTTTGACAGGGTGCTGCCACAGTACGTGATGCCTTCAAAGTTTAGAGAGGATGATTGGAAGGGAAAACCAGCCCTCATCATTGACATGAGCAATGTGTTGATGATGACTTTTGACCCTAGGAGGGTGATCCTCTAGATTTGAGCATTGATGATCTAGATATTATCAAAGAACATATGGTGAAGTACTTTGTGCGGAAGGATGTAGAGCTGCATTTGACTATAGCGAGTACATACACCACTGTGTTAATCTGGAGCACTGGAATGCTTGCCAATGTAGAACATAAGATGATAAAATGCTTTCCAAGAGCTATATGCTTGTTGTCTGGTTAGATGGGGCAAGAAACTTGCTTGGTTGCAGATTTCACATTTCCAATAGGGAAACCTGTCTTTTTGAAGCAGCTCAGGCACTTTTGGCAGTTGTACCCCACAGTTCAACGAGTCCAACACTCTATTGTTGGATGACTCTCCGTACAAGTGTAGCCAAAATAGTCCTGGCACATATGTGATAGTACCAAAGATAGAGGGTCAATATGAAGCATAGCAAAAAAGTTTCATGAGATGAAAGAGCTTGGGCCATGGTTGTATACGTGGTTGTTATTAGTTGATCATGTGGAATGGACATCAATGAACCCCTTTAATGTGCAAGGTAGAATTGAAGAAGAGTTTGTATAGGATACTTTACTCAAAGGAGGAAAGATTATACCTTATAAAGAATGGTGCAACATGGAAGAAAGAGAAGGAGGTGAACAGAAAGAGAAGGAGGTGAAGGAGAAAGAGAAGGAGGTGAAGAGAAATTTATGTACCCCTCCTTATACCTTATGTAAATATGTTCCGTTGACCATGTAAATACTTATAATGTAATTTGTTGTAGTTTGCTGGTATCAATACAAGAAGTTGCTGGCATTAATGTACTTTAATGTGTAATTTCTTGGTGTCAATGTTTTTTCATGTATAATTTGATGTTATCAATATAAGTACTGCAAATTTACTTGAATGTGTAAACTAATGTGAAATTCTTTAAATGCAGTGGTAAAAAGTGGAAAGTGTTGTATAGTTTATTAACTTAAGTGCTATAAGGTACTTCCATGGACACACACAATAAGATTTTGTAAGTTTGGAATTTCTTTTTCAGTGAAGAGACTAGCTAGATCTAGAGAGCCCAAGTTTCTTGTACAGGCTCACCCATATCTAGAGTGTAACCAATTAACCCATGTGTTAACCATTCATAGAACATGAGAAACATCAGGCATCATATACCCAAAACCAAGCACTACAACTCACTTATCCACTGATATCCCAAAATCATACATATTTTTGGACAACCTGTGAAAATATTCAAAGCTTCAATGACTCAAAATAGTTGGACATTCATTCTACCCAATGTTAAAGACACGCTGCAGCTGTAAGTGTGGAACTTCTAATCTACGATGTCACAAAGTTGAGGAAGTTTTGTCCTACTAGAAGATAGTTGTACAAATTTGCACTTAGCTAGTTAATGAAAGGCATGCTGTTATATATATTTTCTTCAACCTTAGGTGATAGCCTGAATAGATTTTCCTCTCCTAGTATGGGCTCCATATGAAAGTTTATGGCCCACACTAGGTGTGCATACATGAGAACAGGAGATTCATTGGACAAGAAGCTCCCACACATCATCGTGGACTCTCTCATAGTAGTATCCGATAACTACTAGCGATATGGTGTAGTAAGAATGTTTCCCCAATTATCTGGCATCGCCCTGGGTATTCTTTCCTTTTCCACAGAGCACTTAATAATGTAAAAGTCCTCACCTTTCTTACCATTCCTTGACACATTAACAAAAAAGTTATCTCCCACACACAATGCGTCACTCAGGGCATCTGGGTGACTAGCATACATGGGGGTATCAACACCCTCTTCATCACTGAATTCCATATTAGGGAATTTGAAAAAGTCCATGCATTTTGGAAAAAATAAAATTGACATATTTAAATTAATTTTGGTAATTTCGATGACTTTGGTAATTTCACTAAATTTGAAAGAGAATTTTTTACTACTCAAGATTGATAATAACACATATAGGGTGTTTACAAACACCGTTAAATTGTACAATGTAACTAGAAAAAGATCCATAAAGTTTGAAATAAAATTATGAAAAACGATCAAATTCTAGACTAACATGTAATAATAAAAAAATAGTGACCAACATAGATCCAACTAGTACTCTAATAATCTTATTTACTCATTGGCCTTCATCATAGTCCTCGGATGTTGCCAAACGCTCCTTTGCCTTAGCACACACATTTTTTGGAATCTTAATCCTTTGTGGAACTTTTTAACGGTGTTTGTAAATTTAATGGTTTACAAACACCGTTAAATTTACAATGTCACTAGAAAAAGATCCATAAAGTTTGAAATAAAATTATGAAAAACGATCAAATTCTAGACTAACATGTAATAATAATAAAAAATAGTGACCAACATAGATCCAACTAGTACTCTAATAATCTTATTTACTCATTGGCCTTCATCATAGTCCTCGGATGTTGCCAAACTCTCCTTTGCCTTAGCACACACATTTTTTGGAATCTTAATCCTTTGTGGAACTTTTTTTCCCTTAGTGACCCATGCAAAAACTATCGTGTCTGATATTTCCCAATGTAGGATCCTTCTTTTTACACATCCAAAATTTGTTCCAACAATCTCTATAAACCTCAGCATCACTAACATTTCTCTTTTTGCATACAGGTTCCTAATATTGTATTAAAATCCTCTTGTAGTTTTTAGATGATCTGTTCACATCTATGATGTTACTTTGAGCTACACCCAACCATATAGGATATATTGGTTTTGATGGTCAAATAAGAACAAAGTCTCCCTTTTTAACATCAACCATGGGCTAAAAAGCTTGCTTTGGCGTTTTACTTTGAGGTCCAAAATAGTGATTATCAAATTCCACCAATCCCAAGAATTCATCATCAATATCAATAGTTATATCATCCACATGTGTGCCTAGAGTTCTTGGCTAAATTTTTTGATAGAAGCCTCCATCCTAGACACTTGGTCTCTCATTACTCAATCACTGTGGGTAGATGTACAATGTGAAAGTTGCATCAGATCTTTGAAAATCATCCTATCTTTTCCAATATCCTTAATTCCTTTTACCACCTCAAAGTGGTAAAAGGAATTAAGGATATCGTATGTGTAATGCTTAATTGCTTTTACCACCTCTAAGTGGTCTTTAATGTAGTCAAACATTGGAACAACACATGGAACCCCTGTTGATATTATTGCGTTACGATCACTATCCTTTTTCCATCATTCCAATACCACCATCCTTTGTCCAACCATTCAATGGTGGATTTAGGATGCGTTTTATATGACTAGAACATATTCTTGCATGAAGAATTGAATTATACTAGTCTTGAGTGCCCCACTAGCACATCTTGTCGATTAGACAAGTACCCATCCATGAATCCCTTGAAGTATGGGACATTTATCATCAAGAATGGGGTGGAAAAGAGATACTTAGCTATCCTTAAATTGTTTCATATGTGGGAAGGTAAATGTCTGGCTAGTCCTCAATTTCTTAAAAAAACCTACTAAACATTGCATCAAAATCTGCATGTGTATGATCAACCACCATTAGAAATCCTAATTGGAAATACGCTTAAATATTCCTTTAGCAACCAACAACAATAGATAAATGAACAAATATCAATTTTTATTCTTTGAGGCACAATTATCTAATTGCAACATCAAACTATCAGCAACTTCTTGAATTCTAAACTAGGATTTATGTTCAACACTTTTGTTGCTATCTCAACATCATTAAATGTAGTTGAACAAGCACCCATGTATCCATCATGCAAGTAATGGTGATCAAAAGCCTTTCTAGAGTTTAAAGTATTCAATAATGTGCTAGTAAATCTGGGCATCCCACATCTTGTTTTTGTGCATTAAACTTCATATACCATTTTGACCCCTGTACTGTTGTAAAATGTTCTAGTTAGAATACCATGCATCTCATATCACACCCTTAAACATACTTCCTCACTAGTGAATGTGAAGAAAATCCAATCTTATCCACACGACATGCCATTTCCATGGAATAATACACATAATCACAAGTAACACCCTCAAAAATCTTTACATAATTCTATCAATATGTATCATGGTTAGTAACTTGGCAACAATTTCTCTTGCAACAATAAATTATAGATACATGGGAAACAACATCTAGTGTTGCCCTCTTTGAATTCCTTGTTATGCACACTTTGGTCTACCTCTTCATCATGTAGTATCTCCTCTTCTTAGTGGGAGCATCAGCACATTCATCATGAACTAGTCACATAATGAAACCATTATCTGTAGAAGGTAGTGATGACTGAACTAGTTAGTGGATGGATCAACCTCCACCCCCACATCATCTCCCCCTAGAACGTCAAAACCAATGGCCTTATATTGAAGATCAACAATATAACCCCTTTTTGAACACATTCTTCTTTGCCCTTTGACCACAAGAACACAAAATTTTCTCTCCAACTCCCATCATATGGCACTACTCTTGAATCATCCCTGGTTGAACCGAAATCTAATTAAATGCCAGGTTCTACACCTAATCTCTCTAGAGAATTCTTATACCACTTGACAATGGTATTAGCCACATCGACTAAATTTATTGCATCTAAAGTTAGGAATGGTAGTGCAATGCCATGGTTAAATCATTTGTCAATGCTCACAGAGACGTGGTCTTTCCCAAGTGTCTCTCCATGGCACACATCATCCTCATGGGTTGCATGTATCTTCCCTATAGCCACCATCACATTATTCATGATAAGCTCGACACATTCTTCGTGAGAATACTGAGATGCCATTCTCCTTAAACATAGGAAAGTACATTACTTCAGTACTCCAAATTTGATCAAGTGTCCAAATTTAGTTAGTGGAATATATATGTAAGCTATCATTAATATTGTCTTCTTTCACTTACCACTTGATATAGAATTGGTCAATTGTCCAAATCTATATACAATATGAATATCTTTGAGGTGCCAGGTGTCCATAACTCCACCAAATGCATGGACCACTCCTTTTTTGTGGTATTATTACCCAAATATTTGTATATACCGCATCCCCACTTACAAATGCCCTTGTGGGTTCACTATAAGTAAACCCTCTATATCATGTGCATTTAAGGCCCATTTTAAAAATCCCATAACTGTGAATTTTTCTAATTTGCATGTCCTCTCTCTCTCTCTCTCTCTCTCTCTCTCTCTTTCTCTCTCTCTCTCTCTCTCTCTCTCTCTCTCTCTCTCTCTCTCTCTCCCCCTACATCCCTACACTCACCTACTCTAGCATCTTGCTTCCTTCCTAATTTTTGCCAAATTAAATGTTCTAATCTTGGTATTTTGGGATTTTTTTCCAATTTTTTTCAACCCCCTTCCCTCCGATGAGCTTTTGGTTTTCCTCTCTCTCTCTCTCTCTTGCTGCATCTCTGCACTCTCCTATGTTTCCATCTTTCTTGCTTTCATGTTTTCTTATTTTTGTAGGTTTTTATTCTTTTCTAATTTTTATTTTTTGGTTTTTTTGTAGGTTGTATATCACTACTATCTATCCCTAATCTCTCAAAGGTAAGCCCCTTTTTTCTCTCCTTAATCTCTTCATATTATTTTGATTTTGTGCTTTTAAAATGAAGTTGATTAGTGTGTCCTAATCATAACTTGCATATCCACCATATCCATGCACATATGCAGATGGAGGACCATACATATAGCCCGGAAATCACCCTCGGCATTACCCCCCAACCAATTGTCCCACCTACTCCACGTGTTATGAGCCCTGTCCAATTTCGGGCTTTCATTGCACAAGCCACCCCCCCCCCCCCGAGCAAGCAGCCATGGGGCTAGAGCCTATTTCAGCCATGGCGAGCCTGGTGTAGGCCCATCGTCAACCACCACCACCACCATCACACCTACATCCATACCATCCCCTACTTAAGCCCCCCCACCCTTGGGCCGTTCCTCCAACTGCAGTTGCGGTATGCGTCATAGGGGTAGTGGTGGTTGTTGTGGCAGTGGTAGTGCCATGGATGCATTTACCCCTCCAAGAGAGCGTCCACCTATACAAAGTGTGGCCGACACCCCCATCTCCTTGCATCGATCTAGTCAACGTTTTGGTAGTAGCCCTCTCCCTAATGTAGATCAGCATCTTTACATGGTGCGGGAAGGGAAGGTGGTACTTGAAGATGTTGGTCAGGAGATGCGCAGTCATGTGAGGGAGCTATGCAAAATAGTATTCGCCCACGACACTTTAACCAAATTCCTCCACCTTCCATCAGAGAAGAAAACAAGGATTTGTAATCAACTCAAGAATGAGTTCAAGCCTGCCCCAAGTAGCGAGGAAGGACCCAACAAGGGGATCTACGATCTCATTAGAGATTGTATGAAACATAGGAGGTCATATGTCACCCAAGCCATGAAAACGGGGGGAGAAAAGCCTTGGTTCATTGACCAAGAGACATGGGATGAGGAGGTGAGGAAGAATGGCGAAAATCCTCAACAATACTTGTAGCAGGAGGGAGCAACGGCAAAGTGTCTAGAGAGCGTGGGGAGCTCGTATCTCGGGAGCAATGGATGGGACTCATTTTATGAGTACTTTGTAAGTATCCATGCTTTTGTAGCCTCTCATTTGTATGCCAACTAGTGTATAGTAGATTATTTTTATTTATGTTTTGTTTTCATGTATGCAGGAGAGGGTGGTTGGATGCCAGGCTACTATAAGCTGGAGGAGCATTATGCATTCCAACATGGCACTTATGCCTTGCTTGAGCGCATTGAGCATGATGGGGAAAATATCTAGATTGGAACGTTGTGGTTTCAGTAAGTACATCGTACCATAGGCCAGTTTTAGGTTTTTGGTAAGTTTGTATATACTAATTCGTGGGTATTGCATTGTTTTTGCAAAGAGTAGTACCTGAGCCTCGTCATTGATGGGAGCTCATAGATTGGACACCTTTTTTTTTTCCGAGAAAAGATCCTTTCATTAGTTATGTAAAAAACGCCCGTAGGGCCACAAAAGATCTCTCCTGCTCATAAGAGAAATAGAGCAGTGAATACATCAGGCAGCCCGGGAGACTCTCCCTAGGTGCTGCAAAATACAAGCATCAGTACAAAGGACTGAGAGGCTAAATCATACAATAGGGGGGGGGGAAGCCAAACAGGTGGCCTGTAGTGCCACGGGGGGATCCCGTGTGTAAGGTGTAGAAGGGGCCACAGCGCCAAGTGGTGTGAAAGGCCTGGCGCCGCAAGATCGCCTCATCCGCGGATGCGGTCATACTGTCCTCGCAGGGTGTGGATCAGCTCCTACCAAATCCCCCGTACAGTCTCTGCTGGTGGCTCCAATCGAAGGCCGTATAGCACCGGGCCCTCCAGGTGAACCAGATGGTGAGGTTGTTGAGGAGCTACCATCATAAATCTCTTTCCTGTGTCCAGCTGGCGGACGAGAAATCTGGTGCCGAAACCAGGCGAGGCTGGCCCGCCCCTAATGAATCTGATGGCCTGACTGCCCTGCTCCATCTCATAGCCCATAGCAGGCCCTGACGAAGTCGACCAAGCAGCGGCACCCCACGTAAACATACCCTCTGGAGAGAGGGGAGCCAGAATACGCAGCATCCACAGCCAAATCTGCTGCGCCTGAGGGCAATCCCAAAGGCAATGTCTCTGTGTCTCCATAGGGTGGCCGCATCGGATGCAGGCCGCCGGAAGACCGCTGTAAACAAGCCAAGTGCTAATTGCTGAGCCCCTGTGGGCGACCAGCCACCACTGGAAAGTCGAGATCCTGCGGGCCTGTCGACTAGCCCAGAGCCGAGCCCAAAAATCCTCCAGGAACTCCTGTGAGAGTCCCTGTAGCCGCCAATGCCCCACTGCCGCCGACCGTCCTCCTCGCCGTCAAAATATGCCGCCCTAGCCGAACAGTATACTGGAAAAAGGTAATCTCTGTGGCCTCAAGGGATGCATAAGGATCATGCCACTCGTACTCCCCGGGGTCCCACTGTAGCCGGGCCAAGGGGCGCGCTGCATATGCCCATATGCGCCAATCCGGGAGCACATAAGCAGGGTCGGGGTCAATATGCCACTTCCGAGAAGCGGCGGCCACTACCCATATCCTCTGAAAGGTGCACTCTGCAACCAAAGGCGACTCCACCTCCACTCTCTGAAGTCTGCCCTCATCCTGAATCTCATAGTAGAGGCATCTACCATCCTCAGTGCAAGCTCTGACATCAATCAGGATCTCCAACTGTGTAAAGGCTTCCATCCACCATGGGGCCACTGTCTCGAGAGGCGTGAACCACTCCTCTGTGAGTGCCTCCTGAATATCATCCCTCATAATCAACCCCCCTCTGAAGTGACTCAGCCTCTCCACCTGGATCTTCTCTGGGAGACTGCAGAAGGCCTGCCAGTCTCTAAAACTACGTGCTGGGCCTGCCGCTAAAGGCCCCTAGGCTAGACGAGGCCAAGAACCTAGCATATGACCCTGCTCTGTGCGAACCGCTGGGCTCCAGATGAGCGGCTGTCTGGCCCGCTCCTCAACACAAGAAGGAGGTCGCTGAGAGAGCCTCGGTCTCAGCAGCTCCCAAGCTCTCAGGATACTCAAAGCAAATCTGTCCTCCCATCCTCTACTGAGGCCTGTCCTCCTCATCTCTATGAAGATCCAGCAAATCTCTGGTGCCCAAGTGCCCCCTACTGGGGGCGCCCGAGCCTGCAGCCGTGTAAGAGGAGCTCTTTCCAAGGCTCTGCGCCTGGAAGCAGCCCCCGAACAATAAGCTTCCCCAATAAGGCTCTACTCTGATCGACTGGATCTATAATGCCTAAACCTCCCTGAGCCAGTGGAAGTGTAATAACTGCCCATGCAACCTTTGCCCGGGCTGGCTGACCGTCCCGCCCAGACCACAGAAAGTTCCTGATCAGCCTCTGTACCTGGCTGATGCAAGAGCTCGAGAAGATCCAGCAAGACGTAATGTACCACATGGTCGCTAACAGCACCTGATTTGCCACCACCACCCTCCCAGAGCCAAGGATAGTCGAGCTGTACTCCAATACAAAAGCTTCTTCTGAATGCTCAGAAGAAGCGGGGCAATCTGCTGCTCAGGTGACAAATCTAGTCCAATCTGGCATCCCAAATACCGCACTGCTGTGCCTGGAGGAATCCATCTAAAACCAGGGTCCGGGCTCCATGCCGGAGTGGGAGCACTACTGATCCAAAAGGCCACTGTCTTGCGCCAATTGATCAATGCTCCCGAAGCTGCACTAAAAACTTGGAGCGACTGCTTTGCCCACAAAAGATTGGCCTCTTGGCCATGCAAAAATAAGCCCGTGTCGTCTGCAAACTAAGCATCGAGCAGGTCCTCCCCCCGGACTGGGAGCTGAAGTCCTCTCAAACCAACCTCCCCCCGGACTGGGAGCTGGAGTCCTCTCAAACCAACCTCCCCCCGGATTGGGAGCTGGAGTCCTCTCAAACCAACCTCCTCTACCGTCAAATACATGCTGGAGTCCCCGGACTGGGAGCTGGAGTCCTCTCAAACCAACCTCCTCTCAAACCAACCTCCTCTGCCGTCAAATACATGCTCATAGCCTCCGCAAAGAAGAGAAAAAGAAAAGGGGCGAGAGGACACCCCTGACGGACTGATCTGGTCAGCTTAAAACTCGGCCCCCGTCCTCCTGCAATCAACACCTGGCTGCGAGCTGTGGAATACAGAGCCACCACCCCTCTGATCCATCCTGGCTCAAAGCCCAGGCAAAGCATAGTGCCCTCTAAGAAACCCCAATCAACTCTATCGTATGCCTTCTCAAAATCGAGAAGCATCACGACCAAGTCCTCGCCAAGAAATCTAGCTCGGGCCGTCGCCTCCCAGAAAGTAAAGATGTTGTCAAGGATACTGCGCTCCTTGACAAATCTTGTCTGAGTAGCGTGAATCAAATCCCCCAGGGATCCTCAAACTCAAGGCCTTTGCTAAGACCTTATAGACAGTATTGAGGATCGTAATAGGCCTCCAATGCCGAATATCATCTGATACTCCCTCCCCCTTGGGGATAAGATAGATCAAGCCCTCTGAAAAGCTCTGTGGCATCACAACAGTGTCCAAAACATACTGAAAGTCCCTGCGGAGGCCTGGCCCCAAAAGGTCCCAATAGCGCATAAAAAAGGCCGACGTCCTCCCCTGGGCAACTATGTCGCGACAGGACCCTCAAGGCCTCGGCAAGCTCAATCTCTGACAGAGGCGCACCTAGAACTGTACGCATACGGTCTGTGACCCTCCTCTGCACATGGGCCCACACAGTCTATCTGCAAGCATCTCGATCCTCAGTGGGGCTGGCTCTGCTGAAAGCAGGTCTCTATAGAATGCAGTGGCAATGGCTCTGATCTCCCTGAGCTCAGTAGCTACCGATCCATCCGGTCTACCAAGCTGACGGACTCCTGCTCGCGCATGGCGGGGTCCAGTGATCTCAAAAAACTCTCCAGTCACTCTATCACCAAGCTGCGCGATAGTAAAACTCATGTCTCTGCTCCTCTGCCTCTCTAACCTCCTGGCGTGCCTGGCTCAGCTGGGACGCCACCCACTCACATGTAGGCTGCTGCTCCTGAAGCGAAGCAAGGCTGCGTCTCAGCCGATGCTCCCGCTCGCGAATCTCTCCCAGCCGTGTCAAAGCTGCAGCGTGCAGAAAAGAGCTAAGCTCGATGAGTCCCTGGGCACACTGGCCCGCTGCATCCTGGTCAGAGCACTAACTATCATGCCAGATCCTCTCAATGTCCTCAGCAAGACTGGGATCTGTAAGTACCCTCTCTGGGATCCTCAACTGCAAGCTGGGCTCCCGTGTCCTCTCCTCCAATGTCAAGATAACTGGCGCATGATCTGAAAATGAGGTGCCAGCGAGAATGCCGACAGAGCCCCCTCGCTCCCCTAACCAGTCGCCCACATAGAAGCGATCAATCCGTGATAGATTAGTCCCTCCCTGTCGGCGATCCGACCGAGAGAAACTAAGACTGTCCTAAGACCGGGAGAAAGCCCCATGCTGCCATGCATCAGTGATCCTCAGTGACAAGCAAAACCGGTCCCAAGCTGCAAGCTCCGTGCCGTGCACTGTAACATGGCTGCCTCCCACCCTATCGGCCGGGTCCTCAAGCATGTTGAAGTCTCCCCTGACACACCAATGTGCGGCCTCTGGCAATGCATCCGTAACTTGGGTCCAGAACTCTGCTCTGGCACTAGCATGATTGGGCGCATAGATGTTGAGCACGCCCAATAGCTCATCATGCATCCTCAGAATGACATACTGTGCTCTACCAGGCACGATGATCCCTCGATCCACAATGGCCTGTCGCCATACATCTGCAATGACCATGCATACTCCTCCCTGTCCACCCAAAGGACCAAACCCTGCAGACCAAAAAGTGTCCCATCTACCAGGCATCACCGAACCATATCTCTGGATCCTGCTCTCACCCAAGTGGTGCTCCTGCATCATCAAAATATCAATGCTGCCACCAACCAGGCATCTCTGAAGCTCCTGCCTCAAGCAACCACGATAGCGTATAAAATGTGCTCCGCCAAGGCCCTGTACATTCCATGAGATGATCCTCATGGATGCCCTGCTGAGGTGGATGCTGTCTCAGCCGTACGGCGGGCCTTCGCAAGCGGCTTGGATGGAGAGTAGTCCCCATCCGAGCGGCTGCGAATTTGCCCACCCGGTGTACTGCAAGAATCACGGATCAGGCACCAGTGACTGTGGCCCATGGCGACTGCCTCCCGCTCTGACAGAGCAACCTCGTGTATACACACATATCCAGGGTCGCGTGCTAAGTCTGCCACTATGCGAACGACCAAATGACGAATCCCTGAGGTATCCACACTCCCGGGATCCAAGAAAAAATGAGCCAACTCCCACAATCGGCCTATCACATCTGTCACCTCCAGATCGCTCATATGATGAGAAAACTCAACTGCCTGAGTCTTCAAAGTGCTGAGAGCGAGCTCTAGAGTCCACTCCCGGTTGCAAGGACCACATAGAGGGAACGAGAAGGCCACCGCTGAATCTAGTGCCTCCTCCCCGCGGGCCGGAGGTATCACTACATGAACTCGGATGGGTGCTAGCTCATGGGGGCCCTCTGCTCCAAAAAGCCGTGTGAAGGCGTAATCAAAAGCCTCCGAGCGCTGTCTAATGCGACTGCGGATAAATGAAATCCGTGAAGCCCGAATCAGCATGGTAGGTCTCCTCTGTGATGCTCGAGCGAGGTCGGTACTCAGCGCCCTCCGGACTGCAGGTGAACGCCAGGGGACTGCCAGGGCCTCCCGGGAAGGTGAGGCGGGCGGAGGGGGAGGAGGGGGGGCGAGGGGGGTGGAGAGAGAGCCACTGCCGAAACCGGAGCAGAGACGGGAGGAGGCGATGGTGGAAGCGAGGCGGTGGGAGGGGACGGGGGTGGGGGGGGTGAAGGAGAGGGTGCTGGCATCTCCTGGTCCTCAGGCGTCGCCGCGGGGGTCTCCTCCTACAGGGGAGAAAAACTGTTCCTCACGGGAACCCAGTGAGGCTGGACTGTGGCTGCTGCAGGCGGTCTCTGAGCGTGCTGCTGTGGCTGTCTCCCTCGGCGGCGCCCCTGTCCAGGCTGCCACTCCGAGGTCTCTGTGGCCTGAGCAGGTGTCCCGGAGGCAGCTTGCCGAGCCGCATCTATGGGCGGGCCATCAGTGGTGGTGAGGGTCGAGGTCTCCTGCGAGGGCAGGCCTTGGCCAGATGGCCAACCTGGTTGCAAATGAAGCACTGATTCGAGAGCCTTGAGAACTCCACTCTCTGATCTATCCATCCCCCCCTATCCTAGGTAGCTGAATGACCTTAGGAAGGGAGGAGATGTCAGACACCAACACTCTGACCGAAGGTAGCCCAGCTGCTCTGACCGAAGGTAGCCCAGCTGCTCTGGCCACCACTGAAGCTGTTGAAGAGCCAATCTCTAGTACCGAGCCCACCAATGCTCCTAGCCTAGAGAGGAGCGGAAGATACTCCCGGCGGAGTCCAGGGAAGCAAACTGTAACATGGAAAAGGCGCTCTCCCTGCTCCGCCGCCGCCGCTGTTGGGTCAAATCCACGCTGCCAAGGTCTGAAGAAAGCCCGAGCACCCCTGATGTCAAGGGGACTCATGGCAAGGACCTTGGCAACGCTCTGGGTGGCCTCGAACTCGATTTGGTAATGTCCACGGCCCAGTAGCTATATGTCCAGGATCCTACCCACATCTGCAAGAAGGCGGGCCTGAAGAAGATCCCGGATCTCCCCTCTGCTGGGGCGAGTGCCGACTATACGGCAGATGGTGGAATGAGCCTGGAGGCATTCCACCTCTGCGGTGAGGCTCGCTTCCTCTTCTGGCGAAAGAGAAAGCCTGATGGGGGTGTCCTTAGTAGGGGGGCGGGCGAGGGGGCTGTGGATGAGTCCCTCTGAGGAGGCGGGGCGGGAGGAGCCTCCATCAGAGTCTGAAGCTGCGGGGCGAGGGCGAGGCGAAGGCGGAGATCCTGCTAGAAACGAGCTGCACACAGAGAGGCGGAAGACGGAGAAAAAAGAAAACAAAACCCCCTGGGGGCGGAAGCAAGAAAAAAGGAGGGGGGGAAAGACGAAGGAGAAACCCAAAGGGGGGGACGGGAGCTGCGCGCAAGAGGGAGGGGAGGAGAGCGAGCTGGCAGAGGGGGGGGACGGGGCACTACAGAGGGGAGGAAGGCGCGAAGGAAGGGGGGGCGCGAAGGTGAGGAAGGCGGCGGGCAGAGCAGCTGGGGAGGGGGCGCAGCAGCAAAGGAAGGCGGGAAGGGCTAATGGAGGTGGCGGGCAATGCAGCGAGGGAGGGGGCGCAGCAGGCGAAGGCAGGCGGGGGGGAAGGGAAGGCGCGAGGAGCAAGGGGAGGCGAGGGGGCGAGCAGGCAAGGAGGCGAAGGGCGCAGATGTGCAGGCAACGCGAGCAGGGAGGGGGGTGAGAGCTTCAGCGAGCATCGGAGACCCTGTTCAATAAAAAAATAGATTGGACACCTTTTAGCTGGCATACCTTTAGTATTGTATAGATCTTTTCGGTTTTGGAATTGCACAAATCTTTCTTGCACCCCTTTTGGGCATACATAGGTCGCTTGCATATGCGGTGATTTTTTTGTATATCTGGACACATATAAGTATACATATCATACAGTTGGTATCAATGTCTCATTTTGTCATTTGACACCAAGTAATGCATTTAGATGCTCAACTTGATTTTGTACATCTTTGTTTGTGGTGATAACGTAAGTGTAAGGTTCCTCCCTTTAAAAATGGGAGAAACACTTAAGATAGTCCGCTAAGTCTTATCTTGGGAAAAGTTTCCTATTCATCGACACCTTGACCCTGTAGAGATTCAAGGATACGATTCATAGATATGACCTAGCTCTATCCCGCAGGGGGAGCGTGATTTTCTAAACATCAAATCACCCATAGGGCAATTGATCAAGAATTGGGCTACTAGACTTGATGTCTAGAGACAACGCTTTTTTCCTCATCTTATGCAAGGCACAGCCGCTGACCTAGTTTTCTAGAATAGAGTTGCCCAAGAACCTAACTATCTAACGTAGGGCTTTCACTTAATCTATTGGAAAGCTACCCGACTAATCGGGTCCACCCATCCGTAGGATGGTGCCGTCAGGGCATTCCATCCTCCCACTTTCCACCCTACTCACGCATCAATTTGTTTTCTAATTAGTTCTACCACACTGTTTGACATAAATAAGCATATTCCTTAATTAGGGCCCTTCTTCACAAGGTTCGTTATAACAGCCTTCTTACACAATACAATCATACCAAAGACAAGATGCAATTATATAAAAAGTTTATACATGAATCCATTTCCATACAAGCCAATCCGGCTCTCTTATTCTTATTCTGCCCGATGATCTAGAATTCGGCCTTCCAGCCTCTACATGCTGGGCAAAACCCTACGGGACCATACACCTCATCGTCGGCCGCTGGCGAGGACTCAAGCCGGCCTGTCGCCCTCTCAGGCTCCATCGCTCGATCCTCCCGCCCCTCAGAGGGATGTCTGCACACTAGGGTGGGCTTATTTACCGCACTAGCCTGGGCCCTCAGAACTAGGCAGCCTCATAATCTCTCGCCTCAATCGGCGATCCTTATTCTCCCAAAGGTAGGAGGGATACCTTGGGCCATTCCCGGGCTTTGCTAATGACGCCGCCCGGCTACACAAGCACGGAACGGAGTTAGCGTTGAAGCCAAAAGAAATCTTGAATTCCAAAGATAACAACTTCAATGCAATTTTCTAAGTATAGCATTCACAATTCATGAAGATAGCAATTTCAACGCAATTTATCGAAAACAACATCACATAATTCGTAATTTTATATAATTTTTATGTCCTCGTTTTAAAAGAAAAAGACACCATTCATTAATACTAATTTAAGGAAAAATCTCTTCTTTTGAAAATTAACCAAGCTAACCTGGCCACCGTTTCCTTGAGGGACTTGAAAAGGGAGGACTGGAGCTGCGTTGGGCGCATCTCCCTCCATCTCGTTGTTACGTGCGCCTCTTGAGGCAATATTTTGCCGTCTCCGGGATGAGGCCATCTTAGGTGTCGCCTTGTAGAGCTCGCTGCTGCGATCGAAACGCTTCAGTCGGATCTGAATTCCGAGCTCGTTTGCTCACCGTATGAGCAAAAGAATATGGCGCACGAACCCTCGCTTGAGCCAAAAATCCTCTACGCAAATGGGGGGGGGGGGAATTGTGAGATGTCCTTAAGCCCAAAGGCAAAAACGTGGAGAGGGCTGGGAGGGGTTGCTGGAAGCCTCTCTGTAAGTCTATTCACACGGGGGGGGGAGAAGAGTTAAGGACACTGGTCCATGGCAAGAGGAGGATGGAGGAAAATTGGCTTATCTGAAAAGAGCCAAATGAGGGGGTGTGAGAGGGGTGGCTGCAAGGGCGGCTGTACTTGCAGCAAGTACGCTACGGCGGTACGGACGGCAGCACAACAGGGCATACGCTACACAGAAGTGCGTGCCGACTGAGGAGCACCCCGGGGGTTTATATAGCTGAGGGGTGAGGGTACGGGCGCTGCGCAAAGCAAGGACGAAAGGACGGTGTACCTTCAAAGGCTATGGATCAGTGGCCTGCATGGGTCTACCGGAAAGGTACGGTGTCGGTTGTCTGGGAAAGGAGTGGTGCGCATGTACCTTATCCGGTCTGGGTGTCCGCCCAAGGGTACGCGTGGACCAAACAGTGGGCGGCCGTCCTTTGGTTCTTGGGCGGCCATTGTACGGGCGCCCTAGTAAGTGTGTACGGACCAAATTTTGGGGCGGGGTACCCAAATTTGGGGCGCCCGCCTCGATTTGCGTGCCGGACCGCCCCGGGGGGCGAAAATTTTTTTTGTCCGGGAGGTTCTCTTGGTCGCAGGGGTTCAGACCGTTCGTCAATCGGACGTGCGGTCGTGCCTTTATTAAGGTTTAAAGGTCGCCGTTTTTTAACTAAAATGATTAAAATTAGCGTATAAGCTTGATCCGGTGTCCGTTTTGGATGCTGTAAAATCTTATATTAGGGTAAAATCGCGCGCAGATTCCAAATTTGGGCTCAGAATTTGAAGATTCTAAGTGGAAATGACTCAAATAATAAAATTATTGATATTTATACCATAAAATCTCATAATTACATGGACATTTCTTTATTAGTGAAGACGGGTACGTTACATCCTTCCCCCCTTAAAGAAATCGAGATGTCCTCATCTCGTCATGAATTGGGGATAATCCTTTAAGAGTGTAGCTTCATCTTCCCAAGTTGCATCCTCTTCAGGGTAATCTCTCCACTGAACTAGATGTTCTACAAGAGTTCTATTTCGGAGTTGCCTTTCCCTAGAATCTATGATGCTATTGGGCTGTAATTCAAGGACTCCTTGAGTAGGGATTACAACTTGTTCATCATCAAGAATATGATCGAAACTGGGGACATATGGCTTTAACAAACTTACATGAAATACATTATGGACTTTGATATGGGCTGGAAGTTGGAGTTTATAAGCACTTTTACCTAGACACTTGATAACTGTATAAGGACCACAATACCTAGGGCTGAGCTTCTTATATTTCCCAAGTGATAGAGAACTTCGTTTGGGGCGCACTCGTAGAAGAACTTTGTCTCCTTCCTTGAAGATCCTTTCAGACCTCTTGTTGTCAGCATAATGCTTTTGTCGATCTTGGGCAGCTTTAATATCCCTTTGGATAGCTTTGGTTTGTTCCTCCATCTCTTCGAGCATTTTCCTGGATGCCTCAACTCTTATGGTCGGATCAGAGAAATTTAGAGGAGACAAGCATTCTTGCCCATAAAGTGCTTTAAATGGTGACATTCCTATGCTTTGATGATAAGACGCATTGTAGGCAAATTCTACCAGAGGAAGGTATTGAATCCACCTTCTGGGTTCCCGTCCACAGTATGCTCTGAGAATGTCTTCAATTACTTGATTGACTCTTTCAGTCTGGCCATCGGTCTCTGGATGATAAGCTGTGCTAAAGCAAAGTTGAGTCCCCAGAGCTTGAAATAGAGACTGCCAGAATTTTGAGGTGAAGTCAGAATCCCGATCACTTACTATCCTTTTTGGGAGACCATGAAGTTTGAGGACTTCCTTGATGAATATTCGAGCAACATCAGAAGCTTTGAAGGTCTTTTTTGCTGGTATAAGGTGAGCTACTTTGGTAAGTAAGTCCACTACTACTAGAATGGAGTCATATCCTCCTTGAACAGTGGGGAGACTTGTGACAAAATCCATACTAATGCACTCCCACTTCATTTGGGGAATATCTAAGGGTTGAAGCTTTCCAGGCATCTTGACCCTTTCAGCCTTGATCCTTTGGCATGAGAGACATTGTTTCAAGTACCGAAGCACATCATTTTTCAAGCCTGCCCAATGAAAGCTCCTTCTTACCGCATTTAATGTTTTTGCATAACCTGGGTGTCCTGCAACAGGGCTATCATGAGCTTCATGGAGGATTAGTTTCTTTAAAGCAGGATCCTTAGGGATACATAGCCTGTGATTGAAGTAGAGGCTTCCTTCATGAGTGGAGTATCCCTTGATTAGATTCTTCTCTTTCTCCGAATGTCCCCCTTCTTCTACTAACTTTATCATCCTCTGATAATCTGGGTCATGAGATGAGACTTCTTCCACCTTGACCAGTATGGGATTATTTGGCATTGAAATTGCATTCAAGAAAGATTTGCGGCTAAGTGCATCAGCTACCACATTATCTTTCCCAGGGCGGAATTTGATGTCGAAATCATATTCTTGTAGAATTTCAATCCATCTCCTTTGCCGCATGTTGAGGTTAGGCTGGGTGAAGATCCACTTTAGACTTTTGTGGTCAGTTACAAGCTGGAATTTGCCTCCCAAGAGATAATGTCTCCATAATTTGAGGCAATGAACAACTGCTAAGAGTTCCAAATCATGGGTGGCATAGTTTGCTTCATATTGCTTCAGCTTGCGGGAAGTATAAGCGACTGGTCTTCCTTCTTGGCCTAAGACACCACCAAGTGCTAGACTACTAGCATCGGTAACCACTTCAAATTCCTTGGAGAAATCAGGAAGCTTTAAGACTGGGGCAGAAGTAATAATGATTTCAGCTGATCAAAGCTGTTTTGATGGATTGGCAGCCACACTATTTTGCAATCCTTCTTAAGAAGATCTGTCAAGGGTGCAGCTACCAAGGCATAATCTTTGATAAAAATCCTATACCAACCCGTGATTCCCAAGAACCCACAAACTTCACGAACTGATTTAGGGGGTGGCCATTCTAGAATATCCTTGACTTTGGCAGGGTCTACTGAGATGCCATCTTTGGAGACGATGAATCCAAGATACTCAATTTGATGAGAAAAGAAGGTACATTTGCTCTTCTTGGCATAGAGTTTGTGTCTGCGCAGCAATTGCAGAACTCTACGCACATGCTCCTCATGCTCTTCCATTGATTTGGAGTAGATTAGGATGTCATCAAAGAAAACAAGCACAAACTCATCCAAGTACAGGCGGAATATATCTTGCATTAGGCGGTTGAAGGTTGCAGGAGCATTGGTTAACCCGAATGACATTACAGTAAACTCATAGTGGCCATAACGGGTATTAAAGGCTGTTTTGGGTATATCTGCTTCCTTGACTTTGATCTGATAGTAACCAGACCTCAAATCTATTTTTGAGAAGACTTTGGCCCCATGAAGCCTGTCAAGAAGTTCATCGATGCGAGGGATAAGATACTTATTCTTGACAGTGACTTGATTTAGCCCTCGATAATCTATGCAGAGGCGGAGAGTCCCGTCCTTCTTTTTTTGGAAAAGAACAGGTGCTCCCCACGGAGAGCTACTGGGGCGTACAAATCCTTGTTCAATGAGTTGGGAAAGTTGCTCCTTAAGTTCAATGGCTTCAGGAAGGGACATTTTATAGGGAGTTTTTGAGACGGGTTGAGCCCCAGGGATCACCTCGATTTCATGGTCGACTTCTCGAGGAGGTGGTAACCCTGTAAGCTCGTCAGGGAAGATGTCAGAGAATTCTTGGAGCCAAGAGGGTTCTGTCTCCATACTAGGTTCAATGACTTTGTTGAGTTTGACTAAGAAAACTTGCTGACCCTTACGTGTCCCCTTGAGAAGATGTTTTGCCTTGACTACCCTAGACTTAGGTTTTCCTGTGATTCCCTGAACAGATTTTATTTGGCCATGCTCATTTTCAAAATTGATACTCCCCTGGTTACAATGAATGCTAGCTTTGTTTGCAATTAACCAATCCATCCCAAGGATTCCATCATAAATTCCTAGTGGCAAGACTCTAAAGTGACCATGAGTTTGCTCATTACCCAGCTCAAAATCAAGGTTTCCTATAGAGTGGCGAGATACTACTTCTTTCCCACTGGCTAACTCTACAATCATTTTTCTAGCTGATTTTTGACTCAAGTTTAATTTTTGCAAGCACCTAGGAGAAAGGAATGAATGGGTACTGCCACAATCAATCAAAAGCTGAAATGGCTTACCGTGATGAGTGGCGGGGGCTTGGATTACACCAAATTGTTTATTCGGACCTTGGTGTTCTACTGCCGCATGGACGGTGGCGCGCTCTTCTTCAGCCTCTTCCAAGGTTGGTTCTTCACTTATAACACAGGCAGTTCTAGCAACTGTTCCTCCGCGGCCTCTGCCACGACCACTGCCTCTTGCACCTTGGTGGGTAGGGGTTCCACGACCTTGATTTCCTCTGTTACCTTGGGGGAATGATGTTGCCAACTTGGGACAGTTGGCTCTAAAGTGTCCCGGCTCATTGCACTCAAAACACAGAGGGCCTTCTCTGGAAGAAGCAGCATACGAGCGGGGGGCAAAAGAGTTGCCTTGTCGCCCTCTGTTGTAGTAGGGGAAATTCTGTTGAGGCTTCTTGTAGGGTTGATCTCTAAGGTTTGCCTCAGGGTAAGATCTCTTTTGATTCTTTGGTTTGTTAGCCTTCATTTCTTTCACAAGGGGCTTAGCTCGTATGAGAGCATCCTGTAATGTGCTTGGCCTCATTGCTTCAAGGCGGGAATCTAGGGGTTCATTTAGCCCTTGGCAAAAACGAGCCACTTGCTGGGAAGTAGTCATAGCTGGGGCATACTTCCGAAGGGTAATGAATTTGGAATAGTAGTCCTCAAGAGTTAAGCTGCACTGTCTAAGACTAAAGAACTCATTCATCTTTATGGATTCATGGGATGGAGGAAGATATCTTTCCTTCACTGCCTGCTTGATGTCTTCCCACGTTTGAGAATGCTCGGTGACTTCCTTGTCACGGCACCACTGTTTCCACCAGAGTTTAGCATCTCCAGTGAGGCGAAACCGTGCGAGCATAGACTGATTTGCTACTCCAGTACCGGCAGCAGAGAAATAATCGTCCATCGCCTCAATCCAGACTTCAGCATCTTTCTCAACCTTTGAACCTTCTCCTTTAAAGGAGGGAGGTTGCATTTGCTTGAGCAGGAGCTTCTTCTCCTGGGTATCGGTATAAAGCGCATTGGGAAGTGGAGGGTGGTCATCCTGGCCATCATCGTAAAAACAATTTTTAAGATTACAAGATTCATATTTGCACAATGCTTAATTTTTGGAGAGCAAAACCATTGAAATTATTTTATTTCCAAATATTTACAAGGACAAGTTTTATTACAAAGATCTGAGACTAATATAATTAGTCTTATTTGACATCAAGGGAAATTCCTAGGCTTCACTGTGACATAAGGGTAGAGCGGTCCACATATGTGAAATATGGGGGTTCCGCTGTAGTTTCTAAGACTCTAAAAACTGATGGTAAGGGTGGTAAACTCTGAATTGGGGTGGGTCCCAACACTGCTACTCTATCAGCAGGTAAGACCTGCATCACTTTGTCATACACCCAACGATCCTGAGGTATGCGAACCCCATCTATAGTCACCGAGGTGTCGTCCCTGGGGGTACCGACGAACCAAAATAAGCGGACCATCTTCAGCTTCTCAATCCAACGAATCCGCTTAAGGTCGGTGGTGAGGTTCCCAGTCTGATCTGCTCGGATGAAGAAGTATCTCGGCCCACGACTCCAGAAATCTCTACCCCATCCTCTCTGAATACGAGAGAAATGAGGGAGGGATATCTTCTCTAATATCTGCACCATGGTGTCGCGGAACTCGAAATTCGAGGAGTGACTAGCAGTCTCGAAGATCCATTGGAAAACTAGAAATTTGGAGTAGGCATCTTCCTCTTCCTACAATCATTCAAACATCGATTTAATTTATTTGTTTTAGTAGGATGTCTTTACTAATTATGTTAGGTAAAACATTTATTACAAAACAGTCCTTAAACTGCAATTCCTAGGAGCCAAACTTGCTCTGATGCCAATTGTAAGGTTCCTCCCTTTAAAAATGGGAGAAACACTTAAGATAGTCCGCTAAGTCTTATCTTGGGAAAAGTTTCCTATTCATCGACACCTTGACCCTGTAGAGATTCAAGGATACGATTCATAGGTATGACCTAGCTCTATCCCGCAGGGGGAGCGTGATTTTCTAAACATCAAATCACCCATAGGGCAATTGATCAAGAATTGGGCAACTACTAGACTTGATGTCTAGAGACAACGCTTTTTTCCTCATCTTATGCAAGGCACAGCCGCTGACCTAGTTTTCTAGAATAGAGTTGCCCAAGAACCTAACTATCTAACGTAGGGCTTTCACTTAATCTATTGGAAAGCTACCCGACTAATCGGGTCCACCCATCCGTAGGATGGTGCCGTCAGGGCATTCCATCCTCCCACTTTCCACCCTACTCACGCATCAATTTGTTTTCTAATTAGTTCTACCACACTGTTTGACATAAATAAGCATATTCCTTAATTAGGGCCCTTCTTCACAAGGTTCGTTATAACAGCCTTCTTACACAATACAATCATACCAAAGACAAGATGCAATTATATAAAAAGTTTATACATGAATCCATTTCCATACAAGCCAATCCGGCTCTCTTATTCTTATTCTGTCGATGATCTAGAATTCGGCCTTCCAGCCTCTACATGCTGGGCAAAACCCTACGGGACCATACACCTCATCGTCGGCCGCTGGCGAGGACTCAAGCCGGCCTGTCGCCCTCTCAGGCTCCATCGCTCGATCCTCCCGCCCCTCAGAGGGATGTCTGCACACTAGGGTGGGCTTATTTACCGCACTAGCCTGGGCCCTCAGAACTAGGCAGCCTCATAATCTCTCGCCTCAATCGGCGATCCTTATTCTCCCAAAGGTAGGAGGGATACCTTGGGCCATTCCCGGGCTTTGCTAATGACGCCGCCCGGCTACACAAGCACGGAACGGAGTTAGCGTTGAAGCCAAAAGAAATCTTGAATTCCAAAGATAACAACTTCAATGCAATTTTCTAAGTATAGCATTCACAATTCATGAAGATAGCAATTTCAACGCAATTTATCGAAAACAACATCACATAATTCGTAATTTTATATAATTTTTATGTCCTCGTTTTAAAAGAAAAAGACACCATTCATTAATACTAATTTAAGAAAAAATCTCTTCTTTTGAAAATTAACCAAGCTAACCTGGCCACCGTTTCCTTGAGGGACTTGAAAAGGGAGGACTGGAGCCGCGTTGGGCGCATCTCCCTCCATCTCGTTGTTACGTGCGCCTCTTGAGGCAATATTTTGCCGTCTCCGGGATGAGGCCATCTTAGGTGTCGCCTTGTAGAGCTCGCTGCTGCGATCGAAACGCTTCAGTCGGATCTGAATTCCGAGCTCGTTTGCTCACCGTATGAGCAAAAGAATATGGCGCACGAACCCTCGCTTGAGCCAAAAATCCTCTACGCAAATGGGGGGGGGGGAATTGTGAGATGTCCTTAAGCCCAAAGGCAAAAACGTGGAGAGGGCTGGGAGGGGTTGCTGGAAGCCTCTCTGTAAGTCTATTCACACGGGGGGGGGGAGAAGAGTTAAGGACACTGGTCCATGGCAAGAGGAGGATGGAGGAAAATTGGCTTATCTGAAAAGAGCCAAATGAGGGGGTGTGAGAGGGGTGGCTGCAAGGGCGGCTGTACTTGCAGCAAGTACGCTACGGCGGTACGGACGGCAGCACAACAAGGCATACGCTACACAGAAGTGCGTGCCGACTGAGGAGCACCCCGGGGGTTTATATAGCTGAGGGGTGAGGGTACGGGCGCTGCGCAAAGCAAGGACGAAAGGACGGTGTACCTTCAAAGGCTATGGATCAGTGGCCTGCATGGGTCTACCGGAAAGGTACGGTGTCGGTTGTCTGGGAAAGGAGTGGTGCGCATGTACCTTATCCGGTCTGGGTGTCCGCCCAAGGGTACGCGTGGACCAAACAGTGGGCGGCCGTCCTTTGGTTCTTGGGCGGCCATTGTACGGGCGCCCTAGTAAGTGTGTACGGACCAAATTTTGGGGCGGGGCACCCAAATTTGGGACGCCCGCCTCGATTTGCGTGCCGGACCGCCCCGGGGGGCGAAAATTTTTTTTGTCCGGGAGGTTCTCCTGGTCGCAGGGGTTCAGACCGTTCGTCAATCGGACGTGCGGTCGTGCCTTTATTAAGGTTTAAAGGTCGCCGTTTTTTAACTAAAATGATTAAAATTAGCGTATAAGCTTGATCCGGTGTCCGTTTTGGATGCTGTAAAATCCTATATTAGGGTAAAATCGCGCGCAGATTCCAAATTTGGGCTCAGAATTTGAAGATTCTAAGTGGAAATGACTCAAATAATAAAATTATTGATATTTATACCATAAAATCTCATAATTACATGGACATTTCTTTATTAGTGAAGACGGGTACGTTATAGTAAGTGTGTCAAATTTCAGTTGAATCCAGTTTTTTTTATTCAAATCTTTAGCAAATGGTGTATTCAGTTGTATCTAGGTATACAATTATACCTGTATGATCCATTATCTCAAAAAACAAATTACCTGTGTTGTTCATCTCGGTATCAACGTCGGTAATGCTCTACGTCCGTCAGTAAAAGCATCGATAATATACTGTGTCCCCGTCGGTAAAAGCGTCACTACCTATGTCACTAAAAGCATCAAAATACGTGTGGAAATAAACTATTTTTGGGATAGAAGTAGGTACACTTTTTTCGATAGAGATACCAACGTTGGTATAGAAGTGTGTTCCGACGTATTTATCGACTTCTATAAAGACACATATATCGACGTTTTCTTTGAGATGTTTTTTCCGACGTGAGTATAGATGCTCGTGGGTTTTAAAGTGCAAGTGTTTTACGTCAGAAAAAACGTCGGTAATTTATTGTCTATTAGTAGTGGGAGTGCATAGAGCGTGAACCTCCCACACGCTTGCATTCCCACTTATTATCTCTTTGTACATCATCCTCTTTGATTTCCCAAAAGACTCTGTTCACCTCATTGCCACAAAACCCGACCCTTAGAAAATTCACGACATCAACCGCACACTTTAAAGTCCATCCATTTTGGTTTCAATTGTTCATGTGTAATCTCTCTCTTAATCATAGCTCCACCTCCATCGTGTTCTCTTTCCCATGGCTTGAAGCTGGAAAGCTCTATAACATTTCTATACTAGATAGTCTAAAGTTCCTAGTAACAAAGTAGAAAGGACACTTGGCTTTGAACTGGGTGGCATCGGACCACACCCAATGACATTTTAGTGCAAGACCCTAATGTTTAAGCCACTGGTCATGTAAGAGAAAGAAATGTCGCACAAAGAGGGTGTCATGTGTCTTGTCATCTGAAATATAGAAATGGAGTGTTTTCCTAACATCACCTAAATCAGTGCGTACATATGTTATGTGCACTAAGATGGTAATCTGATTACAGTACCAGTGCATGGACTATATTTCATTTTGATCTTTAAAGGAATAATTCTCAGCAAAGTCAGTTACTGAGACCACAACATCGTTTGGAAAGTTCTCAAACAATCTCTGTATTGTTGAGCTTGCCACCTGCAAATGAAGTGCTGAATGAAACTCTTGAGTTGCTGCTGTGTAAACGATAAAAAAATCAATGTATTTCATTTGTTGCACCACAAGATCCTTTCTCTTTTTCTTTTCACCATCTTCATGAAGGTTTCCTATCTCTGTATCTTGAAAGACCTTCACATGGAGGAGCAAGTTATTATCTATTATCTCGTAAAGGACATAGCACCATTCTTCTTGTGCCACATTCACCACATAGCCCCCTCATGCATTTAGAATTGTGGAATAATGAGTCTACTGGCTTTGGGCATAGCAAGGATTCCCAAATAGTTGTGACACTATTGTAACCAGACTGTGCAGCTTCACACATAAAATTGCTTGTGCCCTAAACACAAACAGAGCAAGCACATGTGCATGTTGTCCCATGAAGCCGAACTATTCTTGCTATATGTAATTGAATGATTCCTTCAAAAACATCATTTGCACGTGTGAAATACAGCAACAAGTGTATCAATCCTTCGACTTGCGCAAAGAAAAGGGCTTGAGGCCCTCAAAGCATCTTTGAGAAATCTTGAGCTACTAATAGTCAGCCTTGAAACTTTTAAAGAACTCCATGCATCTACCACAAAACAAGGTCATTGTTAATGCACATGTTGTTTTTAAGTCTTAAAGTAATTTTGTACCACTTAATGATACTTTTGCATCACTTAATAGTACTTTTGAACCACTTAATAGTACTTTTGGACCACTTAGTACTCTAGGACCACTTAATAATACTTCTAGACCACTTAGTGGTACTTAAGGACCACTTAATAGTACTTCTAGACCACTTAGAAGTACTTAAAGACCAATTAATAGTACTTAAGGACCACTTAAGGACCAGTTAGTAGTACTTAAGGACCACTTAAAGACCAGTTAGTAGTACTTCAGGACCACTTAATTATACTTCTAGACCACTAAGTAACACTTTAGGACCACTTAGTAGAAGTTCAGGACCACTTTAAAGTAGTTCAAAACTAGGAAAAAGTACTTTAGGACCAACCCTTAAAAGTACTTTATGGCCTTTGCAAAAGAAGTTAGAATTAGATCTAAGTACTTTAGGACCACTTGATAGAACTTGAGGGTCACCTTGAAAATCATACAAGTTCTCCAGAGCTATTAAAAGTACTTTAAGATGACCTAAAAGTACTTTAGAGCTATTAAAAATACTTCAAGACCTTTGCAAAGTACTCTAGGATCATGTATAAGTTCTTTACGGCGACGACCACTTGGAAGTACTTCAAGATCACTTTAAAGTACTTATACATGCTCCTCAAGTAATTTACACTAGTCCTAAAGTATTTTTAAAATCTTTAAATCACTTTATAAGGTCCTACAGAACTTTCAATGGCACAAAAGTACTTGTAAGTATTTTCAAGTGATACTGAAGTTTTTCCAAGTGGTACTAAAGTACTTCGAAGTACTTCAGTATCACTTTAATTTTTTTACAAGTACTTTTGTGCCATTGAAAGTTCTGAAGAACCACGTAAAAGTTCTTTAGATCTATTAAAAGTACTTTAGGGCCAGTTTTAAGTACTTTAGGACCATGTATAAGTTTTTTAGGACAACTTGGAAGTACTTCAATATCACTTTAAAATACTTACAAGCTCTTTTCTACTATTGAAAGTTCTGTAAAACCACCTAAAAGTGCTTTAGATCTGTTAAAGGTGTTTTAGGGCCAGTGTAAAGTACTTTAAGTCTACTTTATACGAGTTTGAGAGTGTATTAAGGTGCTCTAGGACTGCTTTTAATTTTGCTTTGATAAAAGTAGAGTACGAACATGAGGCTCATCAAGCAAATGTATGGCATGCTTTACAACAACAGCACGTCTCCCCATCCTCTTACTACAAACATCTTTTTTGTTGGGGGAGACTCATGTCTCCAGCGTCCAAAATTAAAAAACAAGATCTTTAACCTCGTGTGTGATGATGTTCCTTTGAGGTTGCTGTATTTGGCATGTTTGCAGAGTAGGGGAAAGACTCCATCCTCTTCTAATTGTAGGCGAGCATTGGCTACATAGAGGTTTCTCTGGTGGATACCTAGAATCTTTTCTACCTTTGCAAAGCTGATAGATTTGTTGTTGCCACCATGTCCATTAAAACCATTACCATTAAGTACCATCATTAGAGATGACCTCTTCAAGAAAAGCTCATCTTTTGATTGGGGCACTTTGACTTGTTCAAAGTGTTACGAATGTTGGCCAGCATAGCTCCTTTTCAACCCATTCCTTCAGGTTGAACATCCCTAAAATTGGGATGGAGGAGGAGTTCTTCAAATATTTGCGTAACAGTAGCTTTGTCGAGGCCCTTTGTCTACTCGTACCAGGAGTTAGCTACAACTCTACGAATCTTCTTTCTTTCCTTCTCATCGATGGACCTATTCTCTTCAACCCTTTGATTCTCCTTGGCTTTTTGTTAGTGCTCCCTTTACTTTGCAGCCCAATACTGCCTAATTTTCTCAGTGCCTTCTTGACCAAGAATAACCATGCCTCCCTTTGCTTGGGTTTCTTCATTGTGCAAAAATTGATCTTGTCCCATTGCATGCCCATCAATATTCATCCTGAAATGAGGTGAAATACTGTAACTAGACCATTGTGACCCTGACCAACCATACTCTGCAAGTTTCATCGACTTGAAAACATTAGGAGAGCACAAGGAGATAAGTGGAGGGAGACACAAGTTTGTGTGTGTGTAGCAGAGAAATAGAAAGAGCTCATGAATGTACCACAACTCTTGTGAGCCACAAGGACAGAGATGAAGAAGCCAAGAACAAGAGAAACAAGAGCTTACTTGTCGTCTCCATAGATCTACAAGACAACCATATGAGAAGAGAGAGAGAGAGAGAGAGAGACAGAGAGCTCTTCCTGTTAAGATTCCTAAAATGGGATTGACCATGGTGATAGACAATGATTAAGCAACATAATTAAGGTGGATTAAACCACACTAAGAACTCCATGAGAGAGAGAGAGAGATTGCACACTCAACACTTGATCTCTATTCTTACATATCTCAAGTGAACCATACAATGATATAGGCTTTCTAGCCTTATCCCACTTTACACATCATCATCCATGTGTCAACTCCTTTTCTACTTCTTTGGTCAACACTCACACACCATACATGTGGCATTCTAATCTTACCACAATATCTTGCACCTCTAGGGTGCTTTCTCACATACACACAACACCGCGATTACATCTCTCAACACCCTGTCTTAATCGAGGTGTTCCACAACTCACCCATCACCCATATCAATGTAGCATTGCACAACCGCAATCGCTACCTCTCAACACTCCCCCTCAATGATACATTGGAGTGTCCATCAACCAAACATGTGTGCATGTGTCTACCATCTTAGACACCAAGTCCATTTTGAGCCGACTCGTTCACAGTGGAACCACCACTAAGTCCGATTTGAACGTAGAAGTTCGGATGGAAACCAACCCATGCGCATGCACCTCACATGTGCATCACTCATGCACACATCACGACAACCATTTTGAGCTTCTCGGTGAGCTCGGGTATGGTTACCCTCATACCATGGGTGATTACAAAATATTCTCGTTTTGAGCACACAAGCTCGAGTACGGTTACCCATAATCAATTATGGGCGAGTTAATTTTACAAACCTTTTTATGCGCTATGTAAGGGCAGGGTACCCACAAAATCCAAGTGGTCAAAGATACCACGGCGGCTTTTGTAAAGCCGACGTCCGCCCAATTTTTTTTTAAGGCTAAGGAGGGATTTTCAAAACCTTCCCAAAAAAGTGTATGTGAGTTGCATGCGAATGTCCTTTTATAAGCCTCCTTTTGCAACATGTGAATGGGAGCTACCTTACATTTCTTTACACCTCAAAAAATCAGATATCTTTGTATTGCTATCCACACATAAGGATCACCCTTATTTGAAGGTTCTTTTAAACCCCAACCGCCTTATCTCCTAACCCTTAACCCTTAATAATCCATCGTTCCTTTGCTCTCAACTGTGGCGATGGTGGCTGCGTAAGTTACTGGCACCTGTTTGACCTCTCTTTGTTGCGCATCTGTTTGTCGGCTTCTTCTTGGCCATACATGCCACATTCCGCCTCTCTTTGGCTGTGTTGGGAATGCCATCCTCCTTGACAGCTCTTTCTTGAGCACCACTATTTACTGCAACGAATCAAAGAGCTCCTTCGTAACTCCACACTGCTTGAATCATCCTATGAAGTCCTTATCTTCACCTTGGTTAGATATTGTTACCTTTTCTTTGGGCATCTTGGACTGTCATAGCCTACCTCTACTTCTCTGCAATTCCGTAATGCTGCCGCCTCTGCCTCTCTTC
Source organism: Cibotium barometz (assembly GCF_041138505.1). NCBI lineage: Eukaryota > Viridiplantae > Streptophyta > Polypodiopsida > Cyatheales > Cibotiaceae > Cibotium > Cibotium barometz. The sequence goes on along the minus strand of NC_141066.1, from coordinate 7,186,904 downwards.
GCATACAGCCGGACATGTCATATGAGCTCACCATTGAGCTCCAATATGCATGCCCTTCTTTGCATGCATCCATTTCCAAGGGTGCTTCTATGCAAGATTTCTCACAAGAAATCTTACATGATATACCTTGTGAAAGCTTCCTCTTGCTTCCACCCAACATTGCTCATCTTTCATGAGCAAATCAGCACATCCTTCCATTTGATGTGCACATTCATGGGCTCCTTTTCTTGCCCACAATGCTTCCCCTTGCTTGTACAAGCCTTTCACCTCCACATATGATCTTTGCCAACTTGCAAGAGCTATGGGATTCACTCATCCCATAAATCAGCAACCTTTCTTTACATTGAGCATTCTTCCATGCTTAAACCAAAAAATTAATGAGGCAAAATCCAAAATACCTTCACAAATCTCTTCTTGGAAACTTCTCCTTGACGATGATGAAGACTCCATAGCCTTCATAATGCTGAAATCTCCATTTTCAGCTTCCATAAGATGATGAGCAGGCTTTCCATGTTACAAAAATCCCATTTGCAACTCTCTTGGGCAGCTTCTATGCAACCTCCTTGTTGCAAATCTCCTCTCAAATCCTCACAAATGCAAATCCAAATGATAATATGAATGTGCATAATTTTTTTTTCATAAGAACTGAAAATAATGCTTAATCAAAGAACTCATAACCAAGAAAAACTATACATAAATATTCACCATGACCAAGAGCCCACCCAAGCTCTGATACCATGTTAAGATTCCTAAAATGGGACTGATCATGGTGATAGACAATGATTAAGCAACATAATTAAGGTGGATTAAACCACACTAAGAACTCCATGAGAGAGATAGAGAGATTGCACAGTCCAACACTTGATCTCTATTCTTACATATCTCAAGTGAACCATACAATGATATAGGCTTTCTAGCCTTATCCCACTTTACACATCATCATCCATGTGGCAACTCCTTTTCCACTTCTTTGGTCAACACTCACACACCATACATGTGGCATTCTTATCTTACCACAATATCTTGCACCTCTAGGGTGCTTTCACACACACACAACACCGTGATTACATCTCTCAACACTTCCTGCAACACAATGTTCAGTATGAGCACAGAGTGAGTGAGTGAGAGAGAGAGAGAGAGAGAGAGAGAGAGAGAGAGAGAGAGAGCTCTCTTCCTGCAACACAATGTTCAGTATGAGCACAGAGTGAGTGAGAGAGAGAGAGAGAGAGAGAGAGAGGAGAGAGAGCACACGTAGTCGTGGAGGGTGGTCGAGCATGACAATAACGCTGCGTGAACTTTTCATGATAACTATTCGGCCAATTTCAATAACGTTGCGTGAACTTTTCATGATAACTATCAGCCAAAACATTCTTTACATGATAACTATTCCTTTTATTGCCTTTAACCACTCCTTGTTAGCACTTGACAAAGGAATGTCAATGACACTTCTTTTTGATCCACCTATCCATGCTTTCACCCTAGCATTACTAGTTGTGCGACCTAGAGATAAGACCATGAAGGTCCACGCTACTTATTGTGTCTCTCAAAAATGATCAGTACATATGGCAAATAATCATTTTCACATATCAACAAGGAGGTCGGAATGATATTGGGGGTTTCCACATCTTACTAGGATGCTTGGACGAAACAAAAACGCTTAATGAAACAAGGGAGCTAACCATAAAATATCATATGTTAAGACGATCTCAAGGTAGTGAGATCACATGGTATGGTCTTTGGATTTGTGTTGACTTTCATTGTACTGACCCAGCCTGAAAGTGTGGGTTTGAAAAGAAAACGAAGCAAGGCACAAAAATTTATTCATTGAATAAGAAATGACCATGTGTATGGAACACACCATGACATGGTCCCAACCATGATAAAAATTATTTAATTATTAAACTAGCCTCAGTACTCTAAAGAACTAATTAATAGATTCATGACATGATGCACATTATCCTTTTTGTGGTCCTTTCCTTTCTAATTGCCATGGCTTATAAGAGAGCTACTATACTTCTTTGTGGAAGTGAAAGGAGAAGAACACCTCCATACCCACTTGAGTCAAGGCATGAAATACACTTGTATATGTCATTGTCACTATATCACTAAAACTACTACATATAACCAAACCCTTAAGGCCTACTTATCTAAGTAAAGAAACTCTAGTCTGAAAGTAACTCAAAATGTATATGACCAAATCCTTAAGGCCTACTTATCTAAGTAAAGCAACAGTTACTCTAGTCTGAAAGAAACTCAAAATGTATATGACCAAACCCTTAAGGCCTATTCATCTAAGTAAAGAAACTCTAATCTTAAAGGAAATCAATATATATATATATATATATGCATACATATGAAAGGCCATGAGATATCAGACCTTAGAAGAACACACTGTACAAACTATTACTTATGAAGGTTTGTCACCATGCCTTCATCAGGGCCTTCATTATGTAGTCATATAGTCATCATGGTTTGTCAAGTATTTCTCAATCAACTTGATCATGGGGATCAGGACATGTTTGAAAGTCTCATGAAACTTGTGACTTGTAATGGCATCATACTCTACGCACCACCTTACATAGCACGAGTTTATGCGTGGCCCTGGCACAATATTAAGAGCATGAACGTGGTGATGGAAGAGCTTGTCTAGCACCCCACTTTTAGAAATTTTGAGTTTTGCATAGTAGTTCTTCTCATCTAGCTCCACAATGGTCTCCATGGATGACTTGTACAAGAAGGCTGGAGCACAAAAAAACCCATTTCAACTCTATGATTAAGTCTAAAAATTAAGCTCTCAATTTGAGTATATTATTTTATGGTCGTACAAAATCATTGCGTAAGGTATATTTGTTAAGTAATAAGTCGTTCATGTTGCAATCACTTCTCTCTCTCTCTCTCTCTCTCTCTCTCTCTCTCACACACACACACACACACACATATACATATATATGTGGATTTTGGGGGTGGATAGGAAGACTCTCTTAAGCACGTAACATATGTTTACATATATATGTGTGTGTTTTGAGGGTGGGTAAGAAGGCTCTCTCTTAAAACATATATTATATATATGCATACATTTATTTAAACGTATATATGTGTGTGTTTTGGGGGTAGGTAGGAAGGCTCTCTTAAACATAAACAGAAGGATCTCTTAAATAAATGTTTTGTACATGCATACATTTATTCAAACGTATATGTATGTGTGTTTTGGGGGTGGGTAGGAAGGCACTTAAACATACGTTTCAGAGAGCTTTTCTACCCATCGGCAAAACACCACATATATACGTTCAAATACAACACATATACGTTTAAGAGAGCCTTCCTACGCGCCCCCAAAACACACACATATATACGTTCGAATAAATGTGTCATTTACGTGACATACATTTAAGAAAGCCTTCCTACTCAACCCCAAAATACACACATATATACATGTGCGTGTACATAACATACATTTAAGAGAGGCTTCCTACCCACTAGGGCTGAAATTTGAAGGCCTACCTTAACCTTCCTACCCACTAGGCCTACCTTAACCTTCAATTTGATGGCCATAAACTAGGTTGGGCTTCAAAATATAGACGTTTATGTGTAAATTCTAGAGAAAATTTTAAAATATTGGCTTATAGTGGCCTTCTTCTGCAACCCACCCTTTTTTTTTTTTCCTTCTCTCTCTCTCTCTTTTCAGAGAAGCTTTCTCTATTAGACCCGTGAAGGCTTCAAATTTGAGCACTGCAGCATGCAGCACCCACCCCCAAAACACAGACGTGTAGAGAGAGAGAGAGAGAGAGATCTTAAAAGTATAGCAAGCTCATATGATCCATTTAATTGTAAACGTGCGTACACGACGTTTGCCTAAAAAGCAGAATACACAACGTTTTTTTTTTTTTAAAAATCACCTTTTCCATATTTGACCTCCCGAACACTGCCCTTACCAAAGCCGCAGCCTCTTACATATGCAATGCTCGTGAAGTAATCAGGAAGAATTTTAGGCAAGCCTGCAAAAAAAAGAGACACACACACACCCCCCCAACCCAAAAAAAAGGGAACTGTAACGTCCAGAATCCATATTATTTCTCCGTGATTGGATCACTAAGCCGTAGTCACATTAATCAACATGATAATCTCATATTCAACACTGCGTATAGATGTGAAGATCATTAAAGGGGCTTATCATTAATGTAATCAACTCCTCTTACACTGGTGGGAGTCTTTGATGCACGCATACCACATGCGCTTTGGATCAACCTGCGCTTCTACTTCCACAGCAAAAGTAGTGTAACCCATTTATCTTAGCTAGCACGCTGTGAAAATAATACAAGCAGCAATAATATTAATGCAAAGTGAACTCTCTCTTCAGTAGACGTAACCATAGGATCAAGCATCACGCTCTACTAGCCCATCTTATAAAGAGAGAGAGAGAGAGCGCGCCCAGCGTGTCATGGTCAGGAAGAAGAAGATTGGCCACTTGGTCATATCAGCCCATTGAGACTAGTATTCTTCTGTAAAGGAAGTGTACCCAAATCAGGATTGTCCGGTACATTTGAAAAAGGGTGAAGTTTCCTTGTAAAATACACCATCTTGTTCTAGGGATCATGATGAATATGCCACCCTTCTCCCAATTCACTTGACAGGCTCGAACGTTCACATCCATGCCCTCGCCCTCAAGTACATGAATCTCTCTACAAGCAAACCAAGGGGCCAAAAAAGTCATGTGAACCATCATGGCCAATATAGAAAAAAAAAAAAGCCACATTTTCTCCCCACGTACGTACATAGGCATAGAGAACAACACGTCTTGTAAGCCAAGCTTTTCTCACCTTCCAAACTCTACATCCCTTCAAAGACACTTTCACTTTCAAGGGAAGGCCAACCTACAAGACTTGGGTATAAAAAAAAGGCAACTTGAAGCCCAAAAAGAAAAAAAAAAGGATTTCAAAATTGCCTACATCAAACCCAGGGCATGCATTCAAAACTTAGCACATTGTATTTTCCTTTGGACCAGGTACAAATTAGCATAAACAGAGAACATGCACTTAATATATTAAAGGCATCAACCAATATTAGGAGATGCACTCAAACCCTATATGTATTATGAAACATACTTCTAAAAGAATGGTTCACTTGCTACCCCTTACCTAGGTCAAAGGATTATTCAAGGAACTAGAGACTTACATGGTATGGTGGTAGTTATTGTTTCTTCCACTCAAATTGTTCAAAGTTCCCCGAGAAAAGCCATATCTAGGGGTAAAGGATTATTCAAGAAACTAGACAGAATTTTGAGGTGATACTTTTCCTTCTTTCCACTCACAATATTCAAGAGTTTAATCAAAAAGACTCTAGATGGGGATCCACACTTTTTGGGGTTGAGAACCAATACCCAAAAAGAAAAAACCGAAGAAGAAAACAACCAACCAAGCACATAACCTTACATGTTTAAGTGGACTTTTCTAAGCACTTGAAAAGACAAGCCGAACCCAAGATCCACTTACACTCAAGGAGCACTCAAAGTGGAAAAAGATGGGGAAAAGATATAGGCAAAGAAAAAATAGTGTAAGCTAGGAAAATTGCTCATGTCTGGCATAAGCTAGAAAAAGTTATTAGAACGTATGCACTTATAGTTACATTATTTATGCTATGCCATCCTCTTGTTGGGAAGCTTAAATACTATCATTGTCTTAAAATATATATATATTAGAGACCCATGATAGGAAGGTGGTCATTTTTGTTCCAAAGGTGATGAAAATCAGTAACTTGTGAAAGTGTGTGGGCGGCGGATTGGAAGCTTGAACGAAGTGGGGACGACGAGAGAGCGACGGAAATCATGGGAAAAAGAAGACGCTACTACTACTACTACTAAATATCAACACAAGGGGACCATGGGGTGGAGCAATATCGAGCAAGCATTTCATTTGGAAAATATTATATTTTCAACAAAAACTACGATAACAAAAGTCCAAATACCAATCGTAGAGTAGATTCGTAAGTCGATCAGTTGGAATCCCAATCTAGGTAACACACATAGACTATCTGCGAATCGAACATTTAAAACTTGGAATATTGAAATTTGAAAATAGGCACGCTAACCAATACGCTGGAAAAATAATAATAATCGAAAAACAATATAAGCGGTGGAAAACAACATACCACTAGTCCAAAATATGCAAGTGATTAAATTGCTCCTACGAGGCCCTTTATATATATATATGTATGTATGTATGTGTGTGTTATATTGAAAACAATCTACACCCATCCCACTCATATAAGGAAGGTGTTTGAGAGTCCCTAGGTGATGGGTTCAAATCTCCCCCTATGCAAGCCATGGTATTTAGTATGTGAGAGTAGTGTACTTTTTTCAAATTTCCACCCAAGCCAAAAAAAAAAGACTACATCCACATCAGATTTAAATTGCTACCTATTTTATCAAGGAAAATAAGAGCATTACTATATCAAAATGTTTATCTACTAGCCACCAATAACCAGCCCAACAATGGCAACCAATTATAAACTACTAAATCAAAAATCAAATGCCTAGCCTTAAACCCAACCTTAAATCGATCCTCTTGCCTATGATATCAACTATCATGTGCACCCTTGCTTGAAACAAGGCTTCATTCATCATAACGTTATCCTAAAGGACGGCTTTATCGTCGATAGGTTTAAATTTCCTCTTCGTTTAAATATCTCGATCGAGGTATATAATGAATCTCGACCATCGACATACCTTGGTCGTGGTAATGACTTAAAATCTAAGCCGTCCATGTACCTCGAACGAGATACTAATATCAAATCTCAGCCCCCGTCGATCCTTCACCAACAACCCTAAAATTAAGTGTGTATCGTGGCCGTATGTTTCACTAACCCTAAAATCTAGAGCGTACATCTTGCAAACCCTAAAGTGCATGATGCCACCGAACCTCGATCGAGGTTATAAAATCGAAAAACTTTTTTTTTGCCTCTGTCAAAAGTCGTTTTCACTCTCCTTGCTCTCTTGATTTGGATTAGCATTAGTGGGCCCATTAGCATTGTTTTATAGCTTCATTAGTGCTACTTAGCACTAAGCATTGGACCCTTCACATTGGACCTTTGTGTTAGGCTTAGGTTTTAGCATGGAGTCACACGAGGAGGGCCGCTCATCTATTGTGGACCTCGTCGCGGAGATAGACCGCGAGTTAGCAGCTATCCGTAGGAGTGCTAGAGACACACCGTCTACATTGGCAGACTTGGAGGCGATGCTTCCGTCCCTTCGTAGCCTTCACGATATTGTTTATGTAGATGAGTGGATAGCCCACCATCGCACTGCTCCTGTGTCACAAGGCCTGACATATCGTCAGGTTTCTGATCTTGGTCCAATTAGGGATGGAGCCTACTTAGATCTTTTCCTCGATAGTCGTGGGATGAGGCCTGGGGCGGGCAAGCCCCTTACTATTTCGCGGTGTTCGCATCCTCGTATGGCGGCACATATCTATAGTTGATATGTTGTCGCATATGGGAGGATGCCAAACAACCGCCAAATTCCCATATACTTTGCAAAGCAATTATATGCGGAGTTTGTCTTAGGGGAGGAGGTGGATTACACTAGCCATTGGCCGGGTGGTGGTGCTGGCCGAGGCCGTCTCCAGGACCAGGGTAGGCGGCCTCCACCAGCCCTTCGTGTAGCTCCTACAGATCCTTCATTTGTGCCTATGTCGACAGTCGAGGCTCTTGGTACCCAGGTTGGCATCGACGTACGAAGTACCACGGAGAGCATCCCAGCACGTGGTGCGCCTGTTCTCACGATTGATACCGACGACAGATGTCGAGGTATTTACATATTTATTACTTCTTAAGTTTTTTTAGTCATTTATTTACATGTTTATATGTACTTTTCTATATTTTTACATGAGCGGCATGGTTGATTGTGTCACGTAGGGTCCCACACCTACCACTGAGAGACTCACTCAGGAGTTGGTAGAGGCGAGAGCGGAGATTGACCACCTTAGAGCTGCATTACATACGACAAAGGCAGCTACTACAGAGGCACGGCATCTGAGAGAGTCTGACATCCAGCAGGTAGGTTTCTCTTGCACGTAAAAGAGTTATAATTAAGGTCCTAAGTTATAAATTTCTTTAAGTAATACCTAATGAGAGAGACTAATCAATTATTTTTATGCTTTACTTTTTTGCGTAGGCTCGGACCGAGGTAGAGAGCTCTAGAGCTAAGGCGCAGCATCACCAGATTATGGAGCGGATTGCCCAGCATAGGGCAGAGCAGTTGATGCTACATGTTCGAGAGTTCTGCAGATCCTCAAACGTGACAGTGCCTTACTTGCCTTTATATCCACGGCCTGTTATTACAGAGGTTTTTCGACGACCTCTCCCTCAGGATGCACCACCCTTCCTACGTGATGCCTACTGCACTCTATATATCGAGGACATTGACACTACTGGTGGATATGCCCTGGGATGTGGACATTTTTTCCATTTGTCTTCCATCACCCAGGAGCTAGTACACTTCTCAGCATGACCCTCTTGCCGTGCACGCATTGACCTAGCGACATATAGAGTTTTGGGCATTGATGATCTTCACCCAGGCCTCGTTCGAGTAGATGCTAGGACTGGCAGGCCTATTGATTTTACATCAGCTATACTACTGACTTGGGACTCGACGCCTTCGATGATAGAGATCAGGAGCCTGAGGTGCCTCCAGAGATTGAGTGGAGCTCACATGAGTTTGATGCATACCAGAGAGTCCTTCACGAGAGCCAGATCACAGCATACAAGCGTGTGGGTGGTGCTGGTCCTAGTGGCACCTCGGGTGATGGTGCTAGCAGTCGTGCTGCTTCTCATGAGAGCAGTGTGTCCTTACAGCAGAGGAGCTTACACGAGTAGAGTGGCAGACACGTACCATTGCTGATTATAGATTTTGGGTTTACAGACAGAGACGTCTTGCATTAGCACGACGTAGAGAGAGGGAGAGGGCTATAGCAGCTTTTGGGACTCGTGAGCTCCCGAGTACACCAGCACCAGCTCACGATCCTGCCTTTTGAGGCAGACCTCCCTGCAGACATTCGACGACCCTCGCAGCCAGCACAGCCTCCTTGACGTGCACAGTCTTGACGCGCACGTCGACTGGCAGTTAGAGATGACGATTTTGATTGGGTTGTCGTTGATAGTGACTAAACTCAGACTAGCTGGGTTAGCTCACTTACATTGTACTTAGATTTATGGGCAGTGACTAACCTCAGACTAGCTGGGGTAGCTCATTTTCATTCTGATGTACTTATTTGATGTTTATATCATTATGAGTTTTTTCATTATTGAGTATCATTACATTTTAGTTGATGTTCTTGATTTTTTTAAATTTTTTAATACTTTGGCTATCATATTGTTTATTGAAAATCTCCATGCCATCGTACCCAAACATGCCCCGATATGGGAACCAAACTTTGCAAGCATGGGGGGAGCCCACCCCCTCATGCATGCAAAGTTTAGTCATAATCGAAGCATGTTTGGATTGGTAATTAGCGCACAGTGCGGATTTTTCAAGTCTCTTGGTGCTTAAGAGGCCATGGAAAATCCGGGCCTTCCCCATACCATCATAACCAAACATGCTCCGATCGGGACCAAACTTTGCAAACATGTGGGGGGGACCCACCCCCACATGCTTGCAAAGTTTGGTCACAATCGGAGTATGTTTGGATTGGTAATTAGCGCCCAGTGCGGATTTTTCAAGTCTCTTGGAGGCCATGGAAAATCCGGGCCTTCCCCATACCATCGGAGTATGTTTGGATTGGTAATTAGTGCCCAGTGCGGATTTTTCAAGTCTCTTGGAGGCCATGGAAAATCCGGGCCGTCCCCATACCATCATACCCAAACATGCTCCGATGGGGACCAAACTTTGCAAACATGTGGGGGGGACCCACCCCCACATGCTTGCAAAGTTTGGTCACAATCGGAGCATGTTTGGATTGGTAATTAGCGCCCAGTGCGGATTTTTCAAGTCTCTTGGTGCTTAAGAGGCCATGGATAATCCGGGCCTTCCCCATACCATCATAACCAAACATGCTCCGATGGGGACCAAACTTTGCAAACATGTGGGGGGATCCACCCCCACATGCTTGCAAAGTTTGGTCATAATCGGAGTATGTTTGGATTGGTAATTAGCGCTCAGTGTGGATTTTTCAAGTCTCTGTTGGTGCTTAAGAGGCCATGGAAAATCCGGGCGTTCCCCATGCCATTGTACCCAAACATGCTCCGATGGGGACCAAACTTTGCAAACATGTGGGGGGGACCCACCCCCACATGCTTGCAAAGTTTGGTCACAATCAGAGTATGTTTGGATTGGTAATTAGCGCCCAGTGCGGATTTTTCAAGTCTCTTGGTGCTTCATGAAAAATCCAGGCCTTCCCCATACCATCATACCCAAACATGCTCCGATGGGGACCAAACTTTGAAAACATGTGGGGGGGACCCACCTCCACATGCTTGCAAAGTTTGGTCACAATCGGAGCATGTTTGGATTGGTAATTAGTGCCCCGTGCGGATTTTTCAAGTCTCTTGGTGCTTAGGAGGCCATGAAAAATCCGGGCCTTCCCCATACCATGGTACCCAAACATGCTCCGATGGGGAGGACCAAACTTTGCAAACATGTGGGGGGGACCACCCCCATATGCTTGCAAAGTTTGTGGTCACAATCAGAGCATGTTTGGATTGGTAATTAGCACCTAGTGCAGTTTTTTAAGTCTCTTGGTGCTTAAGAGGCCATGGAAAATCCGGGCGTTCCCCATGCCATCGTACCCAAACATGCTCCGATGGGACCAAACTTTGCAAACATGTGGGGGAGACCCACCCTCACATGCTTTGCAAAGTTTGGTCACAATCAGAGCATGTTTGGATTGGTAATTAGCGCCCAGTGCGGATTTTTCAAGTCTCTTGGTGCTTAGGAGGCCATGGAAAATCCGGGCCTTCCCCATACCATCATACCCAAACATGCTCCGATGGGGACCAAACTTTGCAAACACGTGGGGGAGACCCACCCCCACATGCTTGCAAAGTTTGGTCACAATCGGAGCATGTTTGGATTGGTAATTAGCGCCCAGTGCGGATTTTTCAAGTCTCTTGGTGTTTAGGAGACCATGGAAAATCCGGGCCTTTCCCATACCATCGTACCCAAACATGCTCCGATGGGGACCAAACTTTGCAAACATGTGGGGGGGACCCACCCCCACATGCTTGCAAAGTTTGGTCACAATCAGAGCATGTTTGGATTGGTGATTAGCGCCCAGTGCGGATTTTTCAAGTCTCTTGGTGCTTAAGAGGCCATGGAAAATCCGGGCCTTCCCCATACCATCATACCCAAACATGCTCCGATGGGGACCAAACTTTGCAAACATGTGGGGGGCACACACCCCCACATGCTTGCAAAGTTTGGTCACAAACGGAGCATGTTTGGATTGGTAATTAGCGCCCAGTGCGGATTTTTCAAGTCTCTTGGTGCTTAGGATGCCATGGAAAATCCGGGCCTTCCCCATACCATTGTACCCAAACATGCCCCGATGGGAACCAAACTTTGCAAGCATGTGGGGGGAGCTCACCCCCACATGCATGCAAAGTTTGGTCACAATCGGAGCATTTTTGGATTGGTAATTACCGCCCAGTGTGGATTTTTCAAGTCTCTTGGTGCTTAGGAGGCCATGGAAAATCCGGGCCTTCCCCATACCATTGTACCCAAACATGCTTCGATGGGGACAAAACTTTGCAAACATGTGGGGGGGACCCAGCCCCACATGCTTGCAAAGTTTGGTCACAATCGGAGTATGTTTGGATTGGTAATTAGCGCCTAGTGCGGATTTTTCAAGTCTCTTGGTGCTTAAGAGACCATGTAAAATCCGGGCCTTCCCCATACCATCGTACCCAAACATGCTCCGATGGGGACCAAACTTTGCAAACATGTGGGGGGACATGGTGATGGTGATTTTCAACAAACGATATGATAGCCAAAGTGTTAAAAAATCAGAAAACAATGAACATCAACTAAAATGCAATGATCCTCAATAATGAGAAAACTCATAAATGATATAAACATCAACTAAGTACATCAGAATATGAGCTAACACAGCCACTCTGGCTTTAGCCACTAACTCAAAAGATCAAGGTATTTTGAAAATGAGCTACCCCAGCTATTCTGAGATTAGTCACTCCCAAAAAATCTAAGTACAATGTAAGTGAGCTAACCCAGCTAGTCTGAGTTTAGTCACTATCAAGATAGAGATCTAGTTAGCAACACCCTCTCTAGCTCTCAACTGCTCTAGAATGCTCTCACCCTCTCTAGCTCTCAACTACTCTAGCTCTCAACTGCTCTAGAATGCTCTCATGGTCATCCACTCGAAGCCGAAAACGGGGTGAGAACTGTGTTTTCGGCTCTTTAGTGAGCCTGGTAGCAACAACCACTAGATGAGAGAACTGAAATGCTTCTAACTCCCACTTCCACTGCTAGAACTCTTCAAGACTCCCCCGATGAAGTCGAATCTGCTGGTAGAACCGGCCTGCCACCACAATCATGCTATGGGCGTCATAAGAAAACCCATGATCATATCCTGGTCAAGGATGCTCTTTGGCCTAGTGCAACACATCAGATAGTAGTCTACTCCCTCGCTATTTCCCTCACTGGCAATAACAGCAAATACATCACCCTCCTGTAGCAAATCTGTCAAGTCATCATAACTGACCATGAACGGAGGACATGTGTGCTCATCAGACAACAATGGATGTGAAGGATGCTCAGGGGAGAGGAATGTCTGTATCCATGCATCTGCCCATCCTCTTGAGGCACAATGTGACCAATCGCCATTCATACATGCTCCACAGAAGCATGCAAACCGTCGTGTGTAAATCGTGGGAGCTGTCATGCATGTGCTCCTGATGGAATGTAAGCCCAAGGTGCCAGGTATTGTGTCACAATCATGGGAGGCTCTACGGTCAATCATGCCACCATCCACATGCCAAAAAAATCTCCTGACAATCCGAGCATCACATTTGGGATACGATGATGCTGCACTCCCACACAAATGTTGGGAGCACCACTCGACTATGTGGCCCGCATCTCTGAACCACTGAGCATCGCAGAGCTGATGACGCCTCAAGGCACGTTTCACACACGCGCCCGCACCATCATGCTCTCCCTTCCCGTGACTAGTCTCAAATAATGACCAAATCACTGGGATACTAGACTGCACATGCCACCTATAAATCCATAAAAGATAGTCTTAGTTATTGTTTTCTTTAAGATGTTCTAGTGAATTTAGTTTAATTGAAAATATAAGAGAACCATAAGTACTACCTGTAGAGCCAATAGAATTGTCGTGATGACTTGAACTGTGCGCCACAACCATCCGACCAAACCCATCACTGGCCACGTATGATCCCACAATCTCCTAAAAAATCGTCATGGAGACGAAAACAATGTTGCACAAAATGTGCATCATGTGAACGATCATCACTGATATAGAAATGATACTCTCGAATAATGACATGGGTCTCGGGGGTACTCGCTATCCCATCTACATGAGCCTCTGCATGTCGATAGCTAATGTGGACCATAATAGCAACCTGGTGAGGCAAGCAATACAGACGTTTAGGACACAAAAAATCAAATAAGTAATGTAGCTCAAACACGAAACAAATATTATGAAATATAACCATTACCTGCTCTGAGAAGTAATACTCAGATTGTATCTCCTGAAAAGGTGTGAAGGTGTAGTTCTCTGCAAAATCAATCACAGAGACGACCACACCAATAGGAAACTCTGCCAGGCATGCTCGGGACTGACGATCCTGCCACTTGGCACAATGACTGTGCCGTATATAGGGGTAGATCTGCTCCCTAAATGTGGTTGTGAAGTGACAACGTGGTGTATGTTTGTCCACGAGCTGCAACTTCCTTGACTGTCCAACCACTCTGGAGCTGGTGTGTCACATACTCATAACGTTGCCATGCCACTATCTCTTGGTCACTTGCATCTACCATCTGTAGATGTGCAAGTGAACCACATGATGTGCAATTGCTCTCCACACAAGGCATCCTATGGAACTGGGCATCCTCCGTGCGTGCACACAAAAGAGAGTGGATGAAATCACGAGGACTACGAGGCAACTCTCTATGCCCACTAAGAGAACGGAACACATCATAAAAAAGTTTGAACTCAATATGGTAGCGACAACAACATTTGTCACACTAATGTGAGTACCTCACAAACCAAGGCTTACACCCCTCAAATGACCTTTGCCCAATTTTAAGCTCTGGATACGAAGCCACAAACTGAGAATACAACTCAGTTTGGGTCATTTCAAGAAAGCAAGCACTGTGCTCAATGAACACTCCTCTTGTCACTCTCTTACGCAAAGCTTTCTTGAAAACTGGCGAGGCACGACAATTCTCCTCCAAAAAACTTTCTATCAAGGTTCTAGTGGTTTCATCTAGTAGGCGATCATGCCTAGCTACACGACCTACTCGCCCACAAAGCACCAACCTCATTGGCATCTAAACTTTGTCGTCTAATAGACCCAACTCTAAGTGCGTGTGGTGCTATGGAAAGGATGCGAGATGTGGCACTAACCTTACCTTTCATTTGGAAGCTACTTATGGCTGCCACAATAGCCCGTCGAGCAGCCAAAGCGTCCGCAGAGTTCCTCTTCTTGTTAAATAGGAATGACGAACACTTTGTAGCACCGCCATGCTAGTTCTCCTCTCTCTTCGACCTCCAATGTCGGAAAGCGCCCTGCAGTTGGCCATGTTGGATTGATCAATCAAAGCATCAAGCACACATGCCTGTGATGAAGGAGTGAGGTCTTTGAAATAGGAATTGAAGATTGCATGGGCACGACGATGTGCCCCTGACTTTGATAGTTCTTTCCTATCCACACGATGGGCGCCCAAAGGAGGGGGGGTGGGTTCTTGTAGAAGAGAAGGGGACTCAGGAAGGGCGGGTTCATGTGGATTATCTAAACTAAGGGGTAGTGGGGGGGAAGAGGGCGGAGGGAGAGGAAGTGGAAGAGGAGGAGCAAGGCTTGGATCATCGCCAACGGAAGGTGTTGCTCGTTGACGTGCTCTCCACTCTCTCTTTCTCTCATGAGCTACCCTTCTCCTCTCTCTTTGTCTCATGAGCTACCCTTCTCCTCTCCTCCTCTTGAACTTGGTGGACGGGGAGAAGTCTAGTCCTATCACGTTTCCGACTCCTACGACTTTGAGAACCCATTCTCAAGGAAGCTAAGAGAGAAAAAATTATAAAGGCCCAATGATGGGATAGTACTAGAGATAAGTGTGGGATAGTACTAGAGATGCGTGATTATATAGGAAAAATAGGTTATCCACTTCAAATCTCATTGGATTTCCTATCTAAGATTAATTGGATAATTAAGATAAACATAAAGATAATTAAAGATAAACTATTATCCACTTAAAAATTAATATTATTAATAATATTTATTAACAAGTCTAAATATTTATCATTACTAGATATATAAATATATCTTTAAATTTATCTTTTATTTTATAATTATATAACTGTTTTTTTAATAAAGTATTTTTTTTATTTTTTTTTAAATTTTATTCAAAGGTTTATTCTACATAAAATATTTTCAAGAAATATTAAATTTAAATTTTTTTTTAAATTTAATAATATGAACTTTAATAATAATATTATTGATCTAATTTTAAAATATAATCCTTTAAAATTAGTGATTTTAAATTCTTTTATTTAATAAGTTATATATATTTTATTATTTAAAATTCTATATTCTATTTCTCTAAATTACTAAATTAACTTTTTCAAAAATATGTTTTTGAAAAAAAAGGAGAGGTGGGAAGGAGGTGCCACGTGTCACATGCGTGCACGACACGTGGCATTCTCTTGACATGTGGCACTATTATGGTTGATGTGGCAATTCCATGATGTGGCATGCCATGTCACCAAGTGCGAGGTGGCATGCAAAGGTGGCAAGAAGATGTGGCATTAATGATGACTAGGATGATGAGGTGGCATTAATGATGACTAGGATGATGAGGTGGGGAGTCAACTAGGTTGACCATGTTGACATGGAGGGTGGAGGTGGCAAGGTGAGGTGGCAAGCTGCTTATGTGGATCCTCTCGAAGCTCATGTGGACATAAAGTGGCATGCATATATAAGATTTGTGCCTACCCAAGCCTCACACATGGAATGATACCTAAGCTTTGAAGTTTACCAAGCCTAGATTTCCAAATCTAACTAGGATTGGTTTTAGACTTGAAAAGGGGAGAGTGGACACAATATGGGAATTTTCACTTGGGAGGATTGAAAATGGACCTTTCCATACTCAAATTAAGCCATTTTTTTTTAAATAAATTCATGATGGCAACAAGAGTATTGATCCCTAGAGTTTTTAGATTGAAAGATTCAATATTTAATTTTTTAGAATTAAATTACAATTGATTTAATGGGCCTCTTACAGTCATAACAAATTTTCCAAAGTAAATCTACAAAAATCCAACAGTTAGATTTGTAATTTTACCTTATACCCACATTATACTAATCTTTCCCAATCTAGTCATCACTAGATCCATACAATTTGAGCATTTTAAATGGTAGATGTGGTGGGAGGATGAAATAGTATATTTTTAAACAATTCTAATACCTTTTAAATAATATAGAAAATAGTAGAACACATCAAAAATTACTCGATAAATCAAGTTAAGCTCTATTATGTTATTTGTATTTGTGATATGCAAAGTGGGAACATCGTATGAGTAATAATGTAAAAGTTATAGGCAATTTACTCACATTCATTGTACCTGTCTGAGTGCCAGCTCTCGTTCACACCATCACTTCTCCCAGGGGGGATTTGTCGCCATATATATAGGCAGTGATGTGTGTGAACACACTTAGGACCGTCGAGGCACTTTTTCCCTCCTTAGGAGGTTTTTTCCCCCTGCTTGTATATACGCCCATCATTCTAGGGCTAACTTATCTTTGCACATTGACACAATCTAATACACGTTGTGTTGTGTGCATTCTTACTTCTTCTTCTCCAAGCTTTGTGTGCTTTCCTGCAACCCTAATTCCAACAATTGTCTCTAATCCTCTATAATATCTTATGTGGCAGCTTGGACCACATGATGGATGTCCACCCACTTATGTACTTCGTAAGGATCTTTGATAGTGATCTAGATAGACTCTGGGCGGATAATGTTATTGCTTACAAGAGTGTTTAAACACAGTGAACTAGATGATAAAATAAGGCTAGCAAACTAGTCTATGTATAGTATCCATGCTCAGTATGGACATAGGTCGCAGCCACGCCGCGACCAACCCCCAACTGGCCCAAAATGACCAATGGAATATATCATCCAATTGAGACCATATTAGACTACAACAATATTCCATAGGGAGTCTGTGTAGCTCCTACGGCATCTAAGACCGTTTGGACCCTCAAACCTACCCCATAACCCGAGAACATAGTGTCCTCAATTTGCTATCCATCACTCACTAATAAAGTCACATAGCCTGCACAAGCATGCATCCTACTTGGTAAAGTGCCAAGTCTATATAAGTTCGTCTACTTGGCAGAGTGTCAAGTCTACATAAGTTGTCTCCTAATTATCTGGCCACACATCCAATGTCAAAATTGGAAAATGTGATCGGACCGGGTGTTCACCACAATGGCTACTCCTAATATAGTGGCCTTACAAAATAGAGCACATATGTTACTCACAAATAACAACACAAGAATGGAGCATTGAGCAAATGCTTTTCTAACTACATACATACGTATGTATGTATGTGTGTATAGTTGGAAAAGCATTGAGCAAATGTTTTTGCAACTACATACATACATATATACGTGTGTGTGTGTGTGTGTGTAGAGAGAGAGAGAGAGAGAGAGTAGAATTAGCTTTAAAAAATGTTTTTTGTTTTGTTTTAAATAAGAAAAATAAAAATGAGCCTTTTTTACAAGGAAATATAAGAGAGAGAGAGAGAGAGAGAGAGAGTACATATATATATTTTTTGTTTAAATATGAAAAATAAAAAATGAGCCTTTTTTACAAGGAAAAATGAGAGGAGAAGAGAGAGAGAGAGAGAGAGAGAGAGAGAGAGAGAACATATATAATGGTTGGTGTGTGTATAAATTAGCATATTTATTTATTTAGAGAGAGAG
Source organism: Cibotium barometz (assembly GCF_041138505.1). Taxonomy (NCBI): domain Eukaryota; kingdom Viridiplantae; phylum Streptophyta; class Polypodiopsida; order Cyatheales; family Cibotiaceae; genus Cibotium; species Cibotium barometz. Next base: position 7,168,735 of record NC_141066.1, on the reverse strand, counting down.
AGAGAGAGAGAGATACACTATATATATATATATATATATATATATATATATATATATATATATATATATATATAATTTTGTTTAAATAGAAAAAATAAGAAATGAGCCTTTTTTACAAGGAAAAACGAGAGAGAGAGAGAGAGAGAGAGAGAGAGAGAGAGAGAGTAGAATTAGTTTTAAACAAATGTTTTTGTTTTGTTTTAAATGGGAAAAATAAAAAAGAGTGAGAGAGTAGAATTAGTTTTTTTTAAATAGTTTTGTTTTAAAAGGGAAAATAAAAAAGAGTGAGTGAGAGTGAGAGAGAGAGAGAGAGAGAGAGAGAGAGAACATATATAACGATTGGTGTGTGTGTGTGTGTGTGTGTGTGTGTGTGTGTGTGTGTGTGTGTGTGTGTGTGTGTGTATAAATTAGCATATTTATTTATATCGAGAGAGTGAGAGAGATAGAGAGAGAAGAATAGGTTTTTGGTTTTGTTTCAAATTGAAAAAATAAGAATGAGCCTTTTTAGGGGGGAAATGAGAGAGAGAGAGAGAGAGAGAGAGAGAGAGAGAGAGAGAGAGAGAGAGAGAGAGAGTAGAATTAGTTTTAAAAAAATGTTTTTATTTTTTTTTAAATGGGAAAAATAAAAAAGAGTGAGAGAGTATAATTAGTTCTTTTTTTTAATAGTTTTGTTTTAAAAGGGAGAAATAAAAGAGAGAGAGAGAGAGAGAGAGAGAGAGAGAGAGAGAGAGAGAGAGAAGGGCAATTGACCTGCATTTAAGAGTAGGTCAAGACCCATGAGAGAGAGAGAGAGAGAGAGAGAGAGGGGGGGGGGGCAATCCACCCATGTCTAAGAGAAGGCCAAGACCCATCATAGGTGGATTTGGGCCACTTGTAATGTTTACAAAGCTATGTATTGACCAAATAACCATACACTAAAAAAGCATTTTCATGAAGTCATGGCATAAGGCCAATATCAACCATTTTTTAGCTATGGATGGTATAGCAAGAAGACACACATTCCCTCTTTTTCAACTGTGGGATCCCACTGCCCCCTCTGCGCACCAGATTCTCGGTTGGTAGCAGCGGAAGTAGCTTCCTCTTGCGCGGGGTAGGGTTTCCCACTCGGGACCTCGCCCTTGAATGTCCGGGCACAAGACTAATTTGGTGATCATTCCGAAACCGAAATCAGGAAAATTTTCCTTGCCCGAAAAACGGGGACGATTCCACTTTTTTGAATTTCTTGAGATGAATTTTCTAACGGGGTCAAGAGACTAAACTAACCTTCATCTGATTAAACCAGATAGAAGGAAAACTATTACAGACTTAACTTGAAGAAATCAATGCTTTTTTCCTAATTGAATCAGGCACAGCCATTGATCTATTCATTTGAGAAGTCTTCAGGTTATTATTTAACTATTCGAGTTCTAAGCATATTCCTATTGTTCAATTTCATTATTAAAACTCTACTGATTCCAGCCTATCCGGCCCATGGGTTAGCCACCACCCTACCACTGGAATCGATAGAACCAAACAATTACTCACCCACCCATAATTGAATGCCTTTCTTAACTTTAGCTTTAGAAAACAGATACGCACACACTCTTCTTTAAAACTTGAACTTATAAAATGATCCATTGAACAAACAGTTATTGATTACAGATATCATAACTCAAAATTTCCATTCAGCTCCTTGTTTCTCAAAAACAGGTATCACTCTGGACTCTCCGTCTCGAGACTAGCTGGTCAGCAATGAGATCCAGTAAAACAGATTATAATAATTTATTTATTTATTTTTTCGTCATCATACATATATATCTTCCACGACATATGCATGGGTGTCCTAAGCACCGCGAGCCCATGCATCGCCTGGTCAGAACCCTCCAGGATCCTCCTTAGGTGTCCTGGCACACTTCACTCAGGGATAAATTGGATGCACACAACCTTGATTTATACCCTAAAACTTTTAAATTCAAAAGTAAACCTAAAAAACCCTCAAATCATGCAAAAACTAATTACAAGATAGAAAATCCGTTATTGTATGACTTGAAATTATAATTGTATGAGTAAAATTGTTTTGTAAAGACAAATACAAACATTTTGAGACAATTCACATTTTTAAGGCCCTAAACATCAAGTTAATGACAAAAAGAGTAAAACATCTTCCCTATCAAAACTAGAATGAAGAAATCTTTCTTAAAAGGTCTTTTAAAAACCAATAAATCATTGCTTACAGTTTAAAAATTATGATACTCAACAACATACAAGTTCTAAAGGCTTTCAACCAAAAAGTGCATCTCACTTCGAAGATTTTTTTCTCCTATAATGTTATAACTCAAAATAAATGATACCAATATTTTGAGACAAACTCCCCAACCACCAACTTTCTGATGTCAACCAAGTGATGAAGAATCCTCTACAGAAAGCTTCATGTTCACTTCCATTGGCGTAGACACAAGCTTGCAGTTTGTCATCCCAAATTCTTTGAGAATCTCCCAAACATGCTTTTGCTGCGAAATGAAGACTTTACCTGACTTTCAGATAACTTTCTTTCTTCTTTTTCCCAATGCTCTGTTTTCCAAGAGGTGGCCTTTAATGCTTGCATCAGACTCTGGTCTTCACTTTCTGTTTGTTTCTCCTTTTTGAAAGTGTTGGTCTTGGAAGATTCATGACCCATTGGTTGTTGTTGTTGCTGTTGTTGCTATTGTTGTTGTTGCTGCTGTTGTTGTTGTTGCTGATGTTGCTGTAGTTGCAGTTTCTCCCCATCTCCTTCGTTGGCCCTCGCCTATCGTATCGGAAGCATACCATTTTTCACCATACCGAGGCTGGTCAAGACCTAAGCAGGTTTTTGCCGCTTGAGCCGTCCTTTGAACACTCCCCGCCAGCTGTTGCAACCGAACTTCCCTTAGAAAAACACATAAACCAAATGCTCCCTCCAGCATTCTGGCGTAAGATAGTCCTTTAAGAAAATAGGGTTTCTATGTAAGTTTTCAATTTTGATTTTCTTTTGAATACAATGAGTATATCTTAGATCCGTATCCAAGACTTCTAGATCGCAGGTCTGAATTCCAAACAGAATTCCTCGAATTCTGTAACCTTGATCCTCACATCAAAATTAAAGGGTTTCAACTTAGTTTCAGATTCGGTGGGTGATTTGAGTGTATTTTTCTTGAACTAGTCACATCGTCTTTCCTTGAAACTGACGAAGGAGTTTGGTCTTAGTCATAGCCTGCTTCAGGATTTGAGTCTGGTAAGGTTCTTCCTGAACTATCTTTCTCAAAAGGGGTGATATTTCAATTACTATTTTTTGAATTTCATTCATTGAATATTTGCTTAACTGATTTCTAAACTAATCACAAATTCCTATGAAGAATAAATTAATCATTTATCTAAAATTCTGACTTCGATAGTTTTTTTTGAGTTTTCTCATTACCATTCGAGTGAATATGAAACGATAGAATTTTTCTCTCACAAAGTATTTACTTATTCATTTATCAATTATTCATGGAAATTAAACATAGAATTAAAGAGAACTCTAATTTTGATATAAAAATCAATTTATGCATAAATTTAATTTTGATGAAAGTAACACTTTTATAATTAAAAAATTTTCTTTTATGCATCATTTTATGCATAAAAATCAATTTTGATGAATGTAACACTTTTATAATAAAGAAATTCTTTTATGCATCACTTTATGCATAAAAATCAATATTGGTGAAAGTAACACTTTTATAATAATAAAAAATTCTAAATCTTTTATGCATCATTTTATGCATAAAAATCAATATTGATGAAAGTAACACTTTTATAATAAAAAAATTTCTTTTATGCATTGCTTTATGCATAAAAACCAATATTGATGAAAGTAACACTTTTATAATAAAAAAATTCTTTTATGCATCACTTTATGCATAAAAATCAATATTGATGAAAGTAACACTTTTATAAAAAAAATATTTCCAATATGCATCTTTCTATGCATAGAAATTAATTCTAATGAAAATAACACTTTTACAATAAAAATATTTTCAATATGCATCTTTCTATGTATAGAAATTAATTCTAATGAAAATAACGCTTTTATAATAAAAATATTTTCAATATGCATCTTTCTATGCATAGAAATTAATTCTAATGATAATAACGCTTTTATAATAAAAATATTTTCAATATGCATCTTTCTGTGCATAGAATGGAAATAACACTTTTAGAATACACAAACGGAGGGGATTACTCTTTTTGAATAACATAAAGATAAAACTTATTTCCACAAAATTTAAGAAAATTTTGCCATAACCTCCTTTGTATGGCTGACCATTTCTCAATTTTTACATTCTAAATCTACTTAGAATTTACCCCAAGATGAATTAAAACACTCTAATCTAATCAATTTTCACTTCTAAAGAGCAATCAATAGGAAAAGTTTAACTTATTTTGTTTGTTTCTCCTTTGAGGATAAAGAAAGGCTGAAATTCTTAATGAAGAGAAGGGGGAAACCTTTCCATCAAGGCATAACATCCAATTTCACATTTAAAAAAATAAGAATTTAGAAAACCATAGAATAGAATTAAAAAAAAGTAAAATTTCTAACTTACATGGAGTTTTGTGAGCTTTCCTTTGGCTTGAGGGATTGAGGGTTCTACTCTTGCTTGGATCAAGAGTGGCCACCAATTCTTTGTTGAGGAATTAGTCAAAAACAAGTGAATTATCAAAGAATTCAATGTTTTTGGCTCTGGGGAGGAATAGAGTAACAGTGCATAAAACACTATTAAGCTTCTACAAAGGGGGAGGCTTCTATTTATAGGAAAAAATAAACCTCTAACCAAGCAAATTGATTCTAGAATTTTCCAGATCAGTTTGGTCAATTTTTGGCCATTTTTGGGTTAGTTTAGTTCACTTTTTGGATCCAGTTTTGAATTAGGAGAGAGGAGAGATGAAATATCTAATTTTAATGATTTAAAATTGAAAAGCAATGATGAGAAAAAGGTGCCTACTTCATGAGGGTGAATCCCTATCCTGAGGTGTCAAAAATCAGTTGTTTAACTATTTTCCTTGGTCCTTAGTCCACTCTTCATCTTATGTGAATATTAACTCATTTTTGGGAGGATTTTCTTTTATTTTTCAATTTATCTCCTCCCTACATTTGGATTAATCTTATTGGTCCATAGAAACCTTAATCTAAAATTTTCAGAAAATCTAGACCCTTAGCTAAGACCTTTTGAACAGATTATAATTTATTTCTAATGCACCTTCTGAAATTCTTTTTGAACTTCTGTTTTAGGGGAATTAATTTTAATAAGAAGAGATATTTTTCCATCCAAAAATATCTAAAAATTGAATAACCTCTCTCTAGAATATTTTCTCTCTCTAAGCCATAATAGGTAGAAACAAGATCTTTTATTATCCTGAAGAGGGGATTGATTACAGGGGAAGATACTGGACATCTTGAGGGCTGTGGGGAGGAATCTTACATCAACCATGTTTTAAAAAAATAGCGCGCACAAGTATGGGTCATAAAAAACATGACTTGAAACTCACAAAAGTTTGATAGCCCCATCTCCTAGGACTAATTATTTGGGGATTTTAAGGGGACTTGTAACACAATTATGAGGATGAAGGAGAAGGAAAAATGAAAGTTGTTAAGAAATTTCTTGTTATAAGTAAAAATAGAATCTTGAAAGATGTCACTCGCTTTTGAAAGTAATGTTCTTGATATCCCCACTAAACCCTTCATTAGTGTTCTAAAAGAATAGGGAGCCCATAAATTTCATGTTCAATTATATAAATTTTAAAATTTTCAAACCCCTACTATCTTTACAGGTATTAGGGGGACGCAACTCAATCTATTGTTTACAAAATCTAGTAAATAAAAGCAAGAGATTTTAATCTCAAGCATAAGGTTTAAAGAACAAGTATCATCATTGGCCTTCTTTGATCAATAAAAGGATGGAAAACCAATTTAAACTTTCTTATGCTAGAATGTAGGAGAAAGTATGATGCTAGAATGTCTTCCATTTTTACTTCATCATGTAATTACAGGCCTAGCCTTCAAGTATAAATAAGTATTTAGCATCATGGAGATAATTATAGCATCATGGGAATGTCCCTTCCTATTGTCTAATTTTGAAACTTTTGTATTGTTTTATGTCAAGTTTGACCTTATTTTACTATCTATGTACTTGACTACACATGAAGTTTTGGAATTCCAGATCAAACCTTCAAACCCATTTATTTTTATAACAATTAGAAAAAGAAACAATCATGTAAAAGAATTAAGTGTGGTCTAGCTAATTATGTGTTTTGAATCAACAAATGATTGGATTAAATCCAAGATAAAAATACCTTTCACTATAACAAAAATATCAAAGACATGTTCTCGTTAATGTATGTCCCCCTACCTTGAGTCTTTAGTTTAAGATTTTGTTTTTGGATTTAGTATCTAGGGTTTATAGTCTGGGATAAGGTTTTATATCCAAGTTTCTCGCTTTTGTAAAATGAGTCTAAAGGGGTGAGAATGGGTCTTTAAGGGTGTTTTAGGATCTAGGTAGACCTTGAAGTGTCCTTAGTAGACCTTGGAGTGACCTTCATGTGAGAAAAAATCTTATGGGATGCTCCAAATTGGATTTTGGGTGGGCTTAGCTTTTCCAAAATAAGCATAAATTTGGGATGTAAAGTGGATCTTTAAGACTACCTTAGGGTTAAGGTGTGACAGATATATGGTTGTTTCAAATTGGGTTTAGGTGGGCTTGTCTAAAATGAGTCCCAAAGGGGTCCTAGGGGGTGTAACGTCGGTCTTGGGGTATGAATGTCTTTGGAGTTACAAAAGTACTTATGTCCACTCCATCTTGAGTTTCTAGTGGTCTTGGTTGTAAGCTACTAAGGGTGCCTTGTCTAAAACCATTGCACACACTTTTTTAAGGACAAAAAACATACGAATGGCTGGTCTCACCTACTAGCACAAGGAATTTCATCTTCTAGTCTTATAATAAAATATGACTTACTTCTTCGGCACCCAAAAGTATATTCTGATAAAAAAATTAGACATTACTAAGGCCTATTTTTGTATTGTGCACAAATTTAGTGTACAAAGGCATGTCCCGAATTAACAATTTACCCTTGAATTAGCTGTAACTTTCTCACTTTACTCAGATGTTCTTGTCACTTTATTAACGTGAAATACACGCAATGAAAAGATTAACTTGATTTATTGAGAAATTTAATGTCCCTTTTTGTGCTCTTATTGCACTTATAGTAATAATTAATAGTTATTAATATGATAGGGGGATAAGGGGGATAAATGGGAATGTGGTACTATAATGGTTAGATCTTTCAAGATATTTAAAGGTTTTACTTTAATATGTCAAATAATTTATGTGAATATAATTAATTAAATCTAGTAATTTAGGAGAGACATCAAAGTTCATGAATTCTACTATAGAGATGCATATAGAGATGCATTATAGAAAAATGTTTGTTTGAATTTGAGTATTGGAAGGGCCATTTTTACTCACTCACCAAGTTTTAAAAAAACTATTTTTACCCATTCTAATACTATAAAACAATCCAACATACGATTTTTTGGGAAATGAATAATGTATCCATAAAAGTCAAAGTTAAATTATGCAAATTTTAAAGAATTTCAAACCCCCACTATCCTTGCAATACTCAAAGGGGGGTAAAATCCTTTAATAATAGGTCTTGTTTACAAGTGTAAAAGGACCAAACATAAAAGCTTCCTTATCACTTCTTCCATTACTCCTTTTCTTGTACCAAAACTCCATATTTATACTAGGTCCATGTGTAAGGCAGGGTCCATGGATCTATGTAGGTTATAGACAATTATACAAAGCACCAAATATAAAATCTTCCTTCTCACTTATTCCATTGTGTACCAAAACTCCACATTTATACTAGGTCCACATAAGGTAGGGTCTAGTATGCAATCAATTATGTTTTTTGTATCATATATGATATATATTTGCTTAAATATAACTTGAAGCATGTGTGTGAGGATTCTAGAATATGATATTCTTGTACAAATCTACACACACACACACACACACACACACACACACACACACACAAAGAGAAAAAAAACAACACATAAGAATGTGGTTGAGAGTTAGATAGGGTGCCTCCTCTTAAAGAGGTAATAAGTTTGAGAGTGATCTCTTCCCTTTTGTGTTCCCTTCTATGTCATTTATCATGAGTTATATATGATGTGGCATAGGCTATATGGTAGGTTTCCTAAGATATGTTATTATTATAAGTTATTATATCTACGTCCAAACAAATTCAAGCTCTATATATGTTATATGTTATTGTATCTAGATCTAAATAAATTCGAGCTCTATATATGTTATATGTTATTGTATATAGATCTAAATAAATTCAAGCTCCATATGTTTTTTGTGATTTCTTAACCCCATCATTATGGATGCAAAATTTTCTTTCTTGAAGTGGACACGAGGCAGACACTAGCCTAAGGTGTCTCATTGGGTATTGGGATGCCTCATTCGTCGATCTTCTAGCTATCACCTAGAAGAGAGAGTGCCAATTTACTTTATGTTGAAATACACCACAATGTTACCTACTCCTACTAATTCACACCCTCTTCTCCTATCTAACATAGGTGTTATTTCTCACTCTAGGAGAATTCTCAAACTAGGTATCAAAATGCCGGTCAAGACCTGGCATTTATGTGGTTCCAGACCACCTAGTCGACTAGGTGGTTCCAGACCACCTAGTCGACTAGGTGGTTCCAGACCACCTAGTCAACTCTAGAAGAGCAGTGACTAATGCAGTTCTTCCTAATGCGATAATCCAACGCTAGGACATTGAGTTACCATCTGCCTAAGTGCGGGGAGATTGCGCATAACTGCAAGCGGGTTAGTTCTTATGGCTATCTAGATTCTAGACAGTGTTCCACATCCAGACAGGAATAACTTAATACAAGATTGAACACTAAATAGACAGAGATGAATAGATAGAAAGCAACAATAATACAAGGACCAATCCATTCTTAAGTATTACAGTACAATGCCTTACTAAGAACTATGCTCATGAACTGCTGACTCAACTCTCCTATGCCTCTATTCGGTATTGTTCCTCTCCTCAGGGCCTAAGTAGACCCAACATAAGTCTCTCTAATGCACGCACTCTTACAATCTCTATTAGGTAGACTAGATCCACAATAACTCCTCTATCCCCCTTATTCAACTAATCCCCACCATGGGTACTACCATTCCTCAAGAAGTTGTTACAAGTTTGTTACAAAACAAGAAGGCTTGGTTTGTTGCACAACGGTCAGTACGGGCAACGATCTAGGCTGGTCGCCAAACGGGCTGATTGGCCCACCAACACCTGGCAATCACAGTGGACGCTGCACCAACTGGTGAAGCCCACAGTTGCTATTCAAAAAACATTTTATGTATGGATTTCTTCCAAGTCTAGATCTTCCCGTCCAAATTTCATATGGCATGTGCCATCTACCTTCATCTTGCACATCTTCTATTACAATGTCCCCTGAGATGAACTTGATGGGGCGATCCTGGCTATACCTTGGCTTGTATGCCCTCTTCCTTTTGCTCACCCAAGCGTGCCCTATGCCAGTGCTCTCGTCGGCCCTTCGAAACTGCACATCAATTGGCCACGCCTCTAGATGCCTTGCCCTTGCCCTATTCATTGCTTCCACAACCATGCCTTCTGCAAAGGCATGGGGCTCCGTTTTCTCTTGGGGTGATGTGGTCTTCTTCAAACACTATCTGCTCCATTTCCTTAGGCCTTCTTTTCCCACCCCGACTCCATTTCTACCCATAGGGTGGTGTTCATGTTGTAGGTTCAAGCTTTAGCACCTCCCTTTTCCTTTCTGCTTAACTCCGTTGGGGCGAGGGGCTTTAGCAAGGTCTCTCTTTGAATGAGTTGTTGCCTCCTCACCCATATCCACAAGTCATAAGAGACTACTGCTTCCATGTACTATTCTAGATCCGTGGGAGGGGCTTCTTCCTTGTCCTAAAGCACCTACTTGAGAGCTAACTTAGCTCTATCTTTCTATCTCTGAGACTTCCAATTCATTCATAAATTTTACAATCTCCTCCCAGTTGAAAGGCCTCAAGGCACCTGCCTGCTCTGGGTTGTCTGGATTAAAGTATGCATACATTTAAGGGTAGTGCCCTTCTAGACTCCCATGCTCTTTTGGCCCAATTCCTCCTGGACCCTTTTCTACAGATCTTCTTTAGTGCCCATTTCCCTTTTTTCCCATCCTTGGAAGTCCTCTATCATCTTCTCTTTTGCTCGCACTTCTTCGGCATGCACCCTCCTCATAGCATCCATTTGTTCCTGTTTTTTCTTGAGGTCTGCCTGGGATATTCATGCCTCTTATGTGTGCACCCTTATCATGGTGTCCAGTAGTTACTCTTATCTTTTCCAGATATCAATATGAGCTATTTTCAATGCGGCATTCAACTCATTGACTATCATTTGTCCTCCTCTTCCTCTTGTCATCCTTGCAGGAGTGGCAACCTCTACATCCTTTTTAAGGGCCTTTATTGTTAACCTGTCCTGCCTCTACTACTCTTTGAACTCCTCCACCAGGGCCTCCAGCTCTTTGATTTGTGCCTTGAGCATACCCTCGTCATTCTCCTTCTCCTCTAGCCTCTTTGTTTTGCTGCCCATGCATGCTCTTTTAGCTCCTCATTTGGGGATTAGGTCCATTGATGACCCTTTGTATATTACGAGTTCTTTACCCTTCCCATATGTGTGCTGTTATGAGATATCGAGCTCATCTAGTGAGGCCGGTGGACATTGATGACCTGCCTGGGGGATAGGCCCCACACTTACACCACTGGCATGGTTGGTGAGATCATGGGTGATATGCGGCCAGTGAGATGACAGGCTATGTGACAGCCATTCTAGAGACTGGCATAGTTATAACTCTAGCTCATTTAGTTGGGTTCACACTATAGAGAACCCTAGTATGTATTTGGTTGAGTGCCTTTTCATATTGTGTGTACTCTTATCTTTGTATATAGTGTGTTGAGTGTTGTGTAAAGAAGAAGATTTTCAGCCTCTCACCTTGTGTGTTCTTTTTTAGGGTTTTGTGAGTGTGTGTGTGCTTGCAAGAGCTCAAGCTCTCTTCTCCCCTGCATCTTTTCATGGTATCAGAGCCTGGTTCATGCTAAGGGCTGAGCTGCAAGCAAGAGAAGCATAGGAAGCGGTACAAGGGTAAGAGCTTCAACTACTCTTCCCTATTTGTGTTGGCGACTACACCCTTGTCGTCGAGAGCTCTACGGGAGGCACTAGCAAACGATCTCTGATTGAGGAGCTTTCTTCATGGGAGTAAAGCTATAGGCCAACTATACTGTCCTATCAGACAACAATTTTTCGGGCCGAAAACGCGTTTCGGGCACGTTAGGACCTCCATTTTTCGAAAAGCAGGTGATTTCAAGCACTGCGGTCATCGATTCTCTACAGAACTCTGTTTTAAGAACTGCAGGAAGACAGATTGGTTATGCAGACATTGTATGTGCTGCAAGGAGGTCAACATTTGCCATTGGGTGTATGTATGCACATTGAGGTCACTGGTTGTGACATTTGAGTGTAGTACGGTATCGCTGCAGAAAATACAACGTTTGTGCAGGACAAACCAGAGTGCTGTTTCTGGTAAATTTGTGTGTTTGGCAAGATGTCAAATGATGACATAAACCAGATTGTTTTGCTGAGAAGCTTGATAAGAACAACTTCCATGCTTGGAGGTTCAGGTTGACAAATTTCCTGATGGGAAAGGATTAGTGGGACTACATAATAGAAGGTGAGCATGGAGAGGCACCGGAGATACCGCAGATCAATCCGACTGCTGCAGATGTGAAAGAGTTTAAGAATTGGAACCAAGGAGCCAAAAAAGTTATGTATTGGCTCTCTACTATCAGTATAGAGGACACCATGATTGGGCACATACAGGATGCCAAGTCCCCCAAGGAGGCGTGGGACACCTTGGTAAAACTCTATGAAATGAATACCAAGGCACACGAAAGATATAGTTGAAGAATGAACTTCATACTGTGGAGAAAAAGAGTATGTCTGTGAATGACTATGCACTGAAGATCAAGGATATTGTGGAATCCCTTGCATCTATTGGCGTTTCAGTAGATGATGTGATGATAAAGTGAAAGTCTTTCTACGTGGTCTCGGGCCATAATACAAGGCGTTCAAGACGTCTATTCAGACTCAGGAAAACATTCCCAATTTCACAGATTTGGTGTCTATGTTGATTATAGAAGAGAAGAGCTTGGGTGAAGACCAACAGTCTTCACAAAACAAAAATAGTTCAGAGCAACAGGCCTTCTACACAAGTTCAAGAAGAGGACGAGGTAGAGGAGGCTGTGGACGTAGCCAAGGAGGTGGCCGAATAGGTAATCAGAATTATGGCCACCACCAGCAACAACAACAGTCCTAGAATTCACAACAACAACAACACGCAGGTGGAAGAGGCCGATTCAGAGGCAGGGGGAGTCAAAGAGGTCGTGGAAATTGGCAGAGGTAATATAATGATACACGTGGATGTACGCCTGGACATGTGCAGGCAGATTGTTATAAGAAGCAAGCTGACATGCAAAATGGGAAATTGCAGCAAAACAACTATGCATCCTCGAGCAAAAACATTGAAGATAATGAAAGGTTGTTTGTTATGCAGCATGTCGTTAATGCCATGTCTGAAAATATTGAAGCAGCACATAAAGATGATGTATGGTACGTTGATTCAGGTGCTTCAAACCACATGACAAGTCATGGGGAGTGGTTCAAGGAGATGAAAAACCTTGAAAGAACAGGTTTTGTGGAAACAGGGGATCACTGCTCATCCAATTGCCCATGTTGGAGATGTGCCATTGTCTATGCAGGATGGCAAAGTGAAGTACCTTGCAGATATACTTCATGTTCCCAACATAACAAAGAATCTAGTTTCAGTTGGCCAGATGATTGAGCAGGGTTTGCAAGTTTGGTTTAATCCTGATGGTTGTTATATTAAAGACTTTAAAGACAAGTGCAGGTTGGTTGCAAAAGGCAACAGAGTGGGCAGAATGTTTACATTGAATGTAAACATGCCTGAAGTGAGTGCTACGATGTTTGCAAATGGTTCAAGAATTGTTGCAGACACAAACATTTGGCATAAAAGAATTGGACATGTGAATGTGCAGAGAATGAAGTCTATGCAGACTAAAGGAATTGTGACAGGGCTGCCAAAGTTTAAAGTTGAAGGTATGCAGAAAATATGTGAAGCATGCCAATTTGGAACGCAAACAAAGCATGTATTTCCACGTGATAGAAATGTGAGCAGAAATGCACTAGATGTTGTGCATTTAGATGTATGGGGTCCTATGAAGACCATGTCTATGGGAGGCTACAGGTATTATGAATTTATTGATGACCACACAAGGAAACTGTGGGTATACTTCATGAAGGAGAAGGGTGAGGTGTTCACTCATTTTTAGAATTTCAGAGTAATGGTTGAAAAGCAAACAGGGAAATATGTAAAGTGCATAAGGTCAGATGGAGGGGGAGTTTACTTCTCCAATGAGTTCTCTGAATTTTTGAAGAAGAATGGTATTCGGAGAGAGTTTACATGCAGATACACTCCGTAGCAAAATGGAGTTGCTGAGCGAAAAAACAGGCACATTGCTGAGATTGCGCGAGCATTGATGGGAGAGAAGAATATGCCGCATAGCTATTGGGCTGAGGCTGTTTCTACAACAATTTACATCATGAACAGGACTCCAACTGCAGCCATACATGATGTAACTCCAGAGGAGAGGTTTACCGGCACAAAACCTGATTTGTCTCATCTGAAAGTCTTTGGATGCATTGCATATGTGCATGTGCCCGATGAGCTCAGAACTAAGCTAGATCCAAAAGCTAAAAAATGTGTGTTTATTTGGTATTCCCTTGAGCAAAAGGGATACATGTGTTATAACCCTTGAGCAAAAGGGATACATGTGTTTATTGGGTATTCCCTTGAGCAAAAGGGATACATGTGTTATAACCCTGCTACACGTGAGTTGAGGGTAAGTAGGGATGCTGTTTTTTATGAGATGAGCAACTGGTATGCTGCTAAAAAAGAAGCTATTGGGGCTTATGTGAGTGGAAATGTGGTTGCACAGAATGCAAGTCAGCAATCACAGTCTTTGAGTGGACCAGGAGAGTCCTCATCTAGTGGTTCAGTTGATAGACCATGGAGTGGCAAGCTGCGTCATAATACCAGTCTTGCAAATGTGATTAGTACATCACATAAAGGCAAAGAGAAAGTGGTTGAGCCTGTTAGTATGCCTGACATTTTTGCAGGGCATTCTCATGTTGATGGAGAGTCTAGTGGCTCAGAGATAAGCCTTGATGAGGATCTTGGGATACCAGCTATGAGAACACCTGGTGTAAAGAAGGCTATGGAAGCCATGAATGCAAAGCTGCGAAGATCTAAGAGAGTGAAGAATCCTGTGCAGAGGTTTACCTATGATGGTTATGTGGCACATCACTATGCATACATGGCAAAAGTTGTACAGGTTGTAGAGCAGCCCACATGCATTGATGAGGCTGTTGGAAATGTGTGTTGGGAGAAAGCTATGAATGAGGAGATAGATGCACTATATGGAAATGAGACTTGGGATTTAGTGCAATTGCCTGAAGGCAAGAAAGCCATTGGATGCAAGTGGGTGTACAAAGTAAAACATAATAGTGATGGAAGCATAAGCACGTACAAGGCTAGATTGGTAGCCAAAGGATATGCACAGACATATGGCATTGATTATGAGGAAACTTTCAGCCCAGTTGTTGCCAAGATGGCAATAGTGAGAGTTGTGATAGTAGTGGCTGCGTCAAAGCAATGGTCTTTACATCAGATGGATGTAAAGAATGCATTCTTGCATGGGGATTTGCAGGAAGAGGTGTATATGTTGCAGCCACCTGGTTATGGGGATGTGAGTCACCCTAAGCATGTTTGCAGGTTGAAGAAAGCCTTGTATGGATTAAAACAAGCACCAAGAGCATGGTCTGACAAGATTTTTGAATATCTTGTCACTATTGGCTTTCATGTAGCCAATGCAGATTTCTCGTTGTATGTGAGACACAGTGATAAAGGGGTTGTGCTTGCTGTCATCTATGTAGATGACCTGATCATTTTACGGGGGACCATGATGCAAAGATCTTTGATGTAAAGATCTTGCTTAGACAGAAGTATGAGATGAAGGATCTGGGGGGGAGCTCAGATATTTCTTGGGCATTGAGGTGATTAGGTCACCACATGGTATTGGATTACTACAGAGATAGTATGGCTTGGACATGTTGTCCAAGTATGGTATGATAGGCTGTAAGCCTATCTCAGTGCCATTGGATCAAAATGGCAAGTTGAGTGCAGATTCAGGAGAGATTTTGAAGGATCCTACTATGTATAGGCGCATAGTAGGAAGCTTGATCTACATGACGATCACCAGGCCAGATTTGAGCTATGATGTTGGGTTGGTGAGTTAGTTTATGCAAGCTCCTCGGAAGCCGCATTTGGATGCATACTGAGGTATGTGAGGTCTACTTTGCATTGTGGACTATTTTATGAAACTGGGACAGAGATATGTGTACATGGGTACACAGATGCTGATTGGGCTGGTAGTATCTCAGATAGAAGATAGAAGATCTACTAGTGGCTTCATGTTTTCTTTGGGGAGTGCTGCTATGACTTGGAGCAGCAAGAAGCAGCCTATGGTTGCTCTATCCGTACTACAAAGGCCGAGTACAGAGGTGCTGCTATGGCAG
The DNA here is from genome assembly GCF_041138505.1 of Cibotium barometz. Classification (NCBI taxonomy): domain Eukaryota; kingdom Viridiplantae; phylum Streptophyta; class Polypodiopsida; order Cyatheales; family Cibotiaceae; genus Cibotium; species Cibotium barometz. The sequence continues at coordinate 7,152,961 of NC_141066.1, read as the reverse complement.
CATGTGAGGTAGCTTGGTTGAGAAAGCTACTTGCAGATTTGGGTCTATCAGTGGATAGACAAGTTGTCATTTTCTATGACAACATTAGCAGTATACAGTTGGCCAGGAACCCAATTTTTCATGCTCACACAAAGCATATAGAGGTCCACTACCATTTTGTCAGAGGGAAGGTTTTGGCAGGAGACGTTGACCTTGTTTATGTCAGTACACAGGATCAGGTCACTGACATCTTCACCAAAGCATTGGGTATAGAAAAGCTCTACAGATTCAGGACTTCGCTTGGTGTACATGAGATGGAGTTAAGCTCAAGGGGGAGTGTTGAGATATCGAGCTCATCTAGTGAGGCGGTGGACACTGATGACCTGCCTAGGGGATAGGCCCCACACTTACACCACTAGCATGGTTGGTGAGATCATGGGTGATATGCGGCCAGTGGGATGACAGGCTGTGTGACAGCCATTCTAGAGACCGGCATAGTTATGACGCCAGCTCATTTAGTTGGGTTCACACTATAGAGAACCCTATTATGTATTTGGTTGAGTACCTTTTCATATTGTGTGTACTCTTTTTTGTATATGGTGTGTTGAGTGTTGTGTGAAGAAGAAGAAGATTTTCAGTCTCTCACCTTGTGTGTTCTCTTTTAGGGTTTTGTGAGTGTGTGTGTGCTTGCAAGAGCTCAAGCTCTCTTCTCCCCTGCATCTTTTCATCTGCGTGGCTGGCTTCTTTCTGTCCCCTTTTAGGAGAGTGAATCTCTTTTTCTAGAATTCTACTTCATTTTTTAACTATTCATTTTTTAACTATTCATTTTCCTTCTGCCAATGGGCACCTATTTTTCCTTGCTGGTACCTCCCCCATTGGCTCCGGCCTCCTTGCCCTGTTGGTGGCTGGGTGCTGCTGTATCCAAAGCTCTTGTCGGTTCTAGACTTGTTAGCTAGGCTAGGTTTGATTGTCTGGATCCTCCTTCCAGATTGTTGTCATGTGAATGATAGGGGACCTTTTGTCTATAGGAAGGTGTCGGGGATTACATTACCGATGTCAATTCCTTTAAGTATCCCCCACACCTCCTTTAGATCCTTGATTGCCTGCTCTTCCCATTGCTCCATCTTTCAGCTTCTAGTTCATACAGCTTTGAAAATTCATTGGCATCCAAGACAGCCAACCCGGCTTCTACCTTAACCAACTCAATCTTATCTTTGTCTTGTTTGGCCTGCACCTCCTTTATGATTCTGACATGCTCCTCTCTGATCAAGGTAATCTGGCCTTCTGTTGTAGCCTGGATCTCTGTATCCTTGTCTAGGTCTTCTTGCATCTGCACATATGCCTGCTCCTTCCATGCCATGGGCTCCCTCATCTTCCCCATTTCTTCCTTGATCTCCTCGTTAGTCTTCTAAAGGTCCGAGATCTAGCTTTGCATTTCTCCTAAGCGATCCGTGTCCATTCTCCTCTTGTGTAGGTCCTCCTATAGGGGTTCCTGCTAGCCTAATCCTTCCATGCCATGGCCTCCCTCATCTTCCCCATTTCTTCCTTGATCTCCTCGTTGGTCTTCTGGAGGTCCCAGATCTGGCTTTGCATTTTTTCTAAGCGATCCGCCTCCATTCTCCTCTTGTGTAGGTCCTCCTGTAGGGGTTCCTACTAGCTTTTCACCATCTGGATGATTGCATCCTTTTCTTTTATTGCCACTTGTAGTTTTTTCATCTCTTTTAGGCCATCAGTCATGCATTGTTGTAAATAACTGAGAGCTCCCTCCTGCACCTAGTCTATGTCAATGGTTTCTCGAAAGTTCATAGCATTGGTGGTAGGGAGAGTAGACTGCACTTCCCCCAGCTGTAAGCTTCTACTTGTTGTTGCTTCCTGTTTGCTACTACTCTAGCTAGTGTGACAAGATGGACTTGCCAATGTCAGCTAGTGCTCCTTGAGTTGTTTGGGGCTGATTTTTGTCTCAACTACCCACTTCTCCCATCCATGGGAGTTCTCTCCTTCTTGCTAGTCTTCTTTTCTCTAAACTCAAATATCCTCTTCTTCCCCCCAAGACTGTCTATTCCTTTCCCTATCTAGAACTCGCCTATTCCTAGGGCTTCTCAGCTACTTCCTCTTTGGGCCCTATATCTTCTTTCTGGCTCCTGCTTGTGCACTGATTAGGGATGTCAGGTACGAGGCAATATTTGTTCTCATGTTTGGGTAGTTGATTTTTCCAATCTGATCCTTCAAATTATTATAAAATACCTTGGCCCAAGCCACCTTTGTTCTCATGTTTGGGTAGTTGATTTTTCCAATCTGATCCTTCAAATTATTATAAAATACCTTGGCCCAAGCCACCTTTGTTCTTGCCTCCACCACTTTCACCATCCCATAGGCATTTCTCGACATGCAATATGGCTTGTGGGTGAGATTGATTATCTCCACCACAAAGAACATCTACTTTTTTTGGTTTTTGTCCGCCATGCCCATGATCTTGAATTCTTTGGCCTTTCACTCCAGTGGCCCAAACTACTTAATTAAATCATCCTCATTGGTAGTCTTGACCTCAGCCTCCCCTTCAGCCATCCGTCGTGCTTATGATCTTGAATTCTTTAGCCTTTCCCTCCAACGGGCCAAACTCCTTAATTAAATCATCCTCATTGGCTTGCTTGACCTCAACCCAGCAGTTTGAATACGTCGGCCACATAAAGAGCATTCAATACCCTTTTCTCACCTGATGGGAGCGTGATGATTTTCGATTTCTGCAATTGCTCTAGCTGCTCCATGGCCTTGAAGTTGTGTTGAAGCTCCTCCCAAGGCAGCTCTGCAAACTCATTTAACCCCATCTTCTCTAGCCTGGGCATGCCTATCTACCTCCTTGTATAAGGTGGATGAAAGGTAGTCGCATTCCACCATTTTTTTGCTGTCAGGTATGCTGAGGTTTAGCAACAGAAGACGTGGGTGAAAGCAAAGTTGAGAAACAATAGACCTTAGATCATAGGGTAGCGAGATAATTTTGCACATTGATTTTTGAATTAGGCTTTCAATGGAGAGGTAGCTCGCCATTTGTCGTGATGCACGCCTTCCCTAGGTACGGCCATAACTACTCAACATCTCCATGATTTCCCCAAATCCCTTTCACAATCTAACCACCTTGCAAGGTCATTAATGCCAGGCCAAGAATAGATGATGATGATGACATGTGTCCCTTCCCATCCATGCGCCCTTTTTTAGGGTGGCAACTTTGATTTTCCCTCCACCTCCACTACTGCCATTCGGCTCCTTGATTATTGTGCACACTGCAATCATATTTACATATGTAATTCCTAATTTTTTATTTCGTTCTCTTCTTTTTTTATTTTCTACAGAATCTTGTCCTACTTCTAAATCTGGTCATGACTATACGCTTCGGCTTGTTGGACACTCTCCGGATTTGTATCTAGATCTGGACATTCTTTTTCCTCTGGCACACTTTTCTTGAGTTCGAGTTCTCCAGATATGGATCTAGATCTAGACACACTTTTCCATCTGGACACTCTTTTCTTGAGCTCTCTAGATTTGGATTTGGATCTGGATCTAGACACACTTCCTTTTGGACATACTTTTCTTGCTAGTTTTGGCATTCTTTCGTAATAAGGCTTCAAACTATACCCATTCACCAATTTCCTTAAGCTTTCTCTATCAAAACTAGCCAGCTCAAATGTTCCTATCCCCATTTTTTTGACAATTTTGAATGGGCCCGTCCATCTCATTTTCAATTTTCTTGGGCAGGGTCCCATTCTTTATCAGTACAACAACACTGCATCTCCTTCTTCAAAGATATTGAATTTCATGTTCATGTCCACTCTACAACTTTCTCCTTTTTTATACAATTTGCCATCCATACACTCTGCAGTCTCCTTTCATCCATCTTAAGGAGTTACTCGATCATGTGCACCTTTGATTCTTCTGGAGAGAGCCTTTGTGCCATAGATATCCTGAGGCTCCGTGTTAGGAACTCCATGGGCACTACCAATCCATACACCATGCTGAACGGTGTAAGTCGTGTTACATTCTTATACGCTGTTTAAAATTCCCACAATGCTGAGTGCAGCTTTGTGTCCTAATCGGTCCTATTCTCATTGTCTTAACAATTTGATGCATAAGAGGCATGCTGAAAACCTGAATGAGTGTGACTAGAAATAGGTGCATCAATTTTACTATCACGCAAGGTTTGCACCAGCCATTTAGGCATACCTCTAGCCTGCTCATTTTCAGCCCTATCCTCATAAATTACATCCTGTAAATCTGCATCAGAAATAGGCTGATCTATGATGTCGTTTGAAATTTGCATAGGCTGAATATTTGCCTCATTAGGACTTACATTTGAATTCCCACCTATAAACAGAGGCAACAACGTATCAAATACATTCCGTGAGCTCACACCTGTCTCTTTGGTACATGATAACAAAGGTTGCACAACATCTTCCACAAAAACAACGTCTCGACTAATCAAGATACGCTTTGACTGCGGATGATATAATCTATAACCCTTGCTCTCAGCACTGTAACCAACAAAAATGCATTTGACAGCCTTATCATCCAATTTTCTACGTTGTTGCACAGGCACTAAAGCATAGGCCAAGCAACCAAAGACACGCAAGTGACCAATAGAAGGCTTCCTGCCATGCCAAGCTTCGTATATGGAGTAACAGGTAAGAGATTTTTGCCTCGTTTCGACCTGCATACAAACCAGCTAGAATATCCCAAGCCTGTTTCACTCTTTTAGTTGAACGAATATGTGGGGTGATGTTACGTTTGACAGAAAGTGCAATCAAGGCATGAGCCTGCGCATCTTTACCATCCCAACGAGCTTGTTCAGCAGTGGGTAAAACAGTAGCAACAGTAGAGCTGCTAGAACCTGCAACATCCTCAACAGATCTTACATCCACAGAACTTGGATGTACATCCATACCCTGCACAATGTTCCACACTCCTTTTACAACCAAAACATGCTGCATCATGTATGCCCAAAGTGGGTAGTTGCTGTCTGCATCCAATTTGTGCATCAGGAGCAGCAGCAGACAACATGCGAAATACATCATTGCTGTTATCAGCCATGGTGGCCCCCCACTGACTGAAATTGATGCAAAAGCTACCTGTAATGGAGCAAAGACTAAACAAAAAACAACTCGTGCTATGTAGCACGGTCCACAATGGAATATGTATGCCTATTTTGCAGAAAACTACACTGTCGAAGTTTTTGCACAAAATGATGAAAACACCTGTGCAGAACTTGTACTCAGATGCAATTTTTGCAAAGTATAGGGACCTACAAGCGCTCGTGAAAGCTCACCTCAATCGGAGAACGTGAGTCGGAGGGTGCTAGCGGTGTAGCCTTGGGAGCCGATGCTTGCTCTGATACCAATTGTTGGAATTAGGATTGTAGGAAAGCACACAAAGCTTGGAGAAGAAGAAGCAAGAATGCACACAACACACAATGTATTAGATTGTGTCAATGTACAAAAGATAAGTTAGCCCTAGAATGATGGGCGTATATACAAGCCGGGGGAAAAAACCTCCTAAAGAGGAAAAAAGTGCCCCGACCGTCCTAAGTGTGTTCACACACATCACTGCCTATATATATGGCAACAGATTCAGGGTCTTGTGATTACCTGGTTTAACGGTTGGGGCTTGCTGCTTTGCTACCTTTCCATCACCCTCATATTCCTATTCCGAGTATTGTAGAAACATGTTTTTGTAGTGTGATAATTCCTCCTACAGATAGTGCATATTTGCTAAGTGTTTTTTAAATAGCACTCCTTCTTCATGTGACCTTGATTCTTACACCTCGTGTACCATACGTCTGTTCTGAGTCCGGATCTTGCGTGTATTTTGGCAATCTTGGCTAGGGAGGCCTTTAGTTCTTCTTGAACATTTATTGCCTAATTCCTACCTTTCTTTTTCTAGGGCTTTCACTCTTCGGCATCCGACTCCTCTTGACTGGACTCCGATTCTGAGGTGTCTTCTCCGGAATCTGATTTAGAAGTTTCTTTCTCCTTTTTCTTCCTTTTTTGTTTCTTCTTCTTCTTGGATTCTTTGCTTTTTTACTTCAAGATCCCCTTAGCTCTATGCCCCCACTTTTTTAAAGGTGAGGGCATCCAAGTCATATGAGACTACTACTGTCTGGATATTTTCCCTCAGTCCTCTCATGAACCAGTGGCTCAGCATGGCTAGAATAGGTCGATTGGCTGATCCAGGCACATTAGTAGTGCTCGAAATTTAGTTGCATAGTCTTTTGTTGTCCTCTTCTTCTGAGTTAGCCTCTATAGGTTTTGCAGCACTTCTATTATGGTCTTGTCTTTCCTAAATCTTTTCAGGAAGGCCTTCTTCAATTCTTCAAATGTCTGGAAGTGCTCCAGACCATATTGTGCATACCAGCTAATGGCTTTCCACCCAATGTTGTCATGAAATATTCTATCATTTGTGACAATGAAGCTCTAGTGGTGGCCCAGGAATGTGGTTTTGAAGGAGAAGATGTGGGCATTTGGATCCTCCTCACTCTTACCCTTGAACTTAGGGTACTTGAGAGATATCCTTCCCATAGCTGCAAGTTCTTCTTCTTGTTGAGCTTCCTACCTCGTCTTTTGTGGCTCTTGGTCATCTCCTTCTTGATTTCTCAGTGGTTCTTGAATTTGTCTTTCTAGCCCCATAGAATCCCTTCTATGAAGCTTCTTGGTGGACATACCCCATTGACTCTCTTGTAAACATTCTTGACACCACTGCATGCGCACTTTTCTAAATCTATTTTAATTGGCTTTACTCTAATGACTCAATGTGCAAAACTGTCCTAGAACTAGCTTGTATCTTTCTACTACCCTACTTGGCATACCAATTCCCTAGTAGGATCACCAAAAGTGTCAAAGTCCGATCGAGACCTGGCACTTACGTGGTTCCAGACCACGTAGTCGGCTCTAGAAGAGCAACAACTAATGCAGATGTGCCCAATGTGATAAGACAATGCTAGGAAGTTGAGCTACCGTCTGCCTAAGTGCGAGGAGATTGTGCATGACTACTGTAAAGCAGCAGGTCAATTCCTATGTCTATCCAGATTCTAGACAATCTTTCACATCCAGACAAGAATAACTTAACATGTGTATGGGTTGTAAATGTGCGAGTGAATGTGCACATGCGAGATGGATGTGTGAATGTGTAAAGGTGTACATGCACATGAATGTGTGCATGGTGCAAAGGCATGTACTATTGCAAATATGTCTATATGGTATAGGGAGGATGAGTATGTTTTTGATGTATTCGCATTGGGAAGTGCATGTAGAATGGCTCTTGCAAAAAAACGAAAGACAGTGGAAATGGTTCCAAGTTTACAAGAATTACGTGAGATTGAATCAATGTGTTCAAGCTTTGTTGAGGGGAATCTTGAAATCAATTCATGGGTTGGAATCATAAAGCAAGGAGATGATTCTTTGTTTACACATGCGAAGCTTCTGATATAAGGCCCCGCACCAGAGCATATAGCTACACTTACAAAGGAGCATGAAGGGGCAATGTTAGACTTTGTTGATAAACTTCTTCTTGATGATCGAGACACAACACAAGTGTTTAAAAAACATATTTAGTTCTCATTTTGTTGGTAGGAATATAGTTTTTTTCATTGTGATATGTAAGTAAATGCTCTAGGAATATCATCAGTTAGATTTTTATGTATCGTACTTATGATCTTAAGTTAGTAAAAAAAACTTCTATTTCATTTTGTAAAATTCAAAGACACTATTATTGAGCTAATTTGACTACATCATAATTTGTTCATTGTTATAAAGTAAAATAATTCCATGCTCACATTAGATTAATTAGACCATGTGTTTATGATTTTTTTATTGACACCCCCAAACAAAGATTTGGACACTTATTCAAATTTAATCCTTACATATAGTTGATCGTTTACATAAAGTTTATAGTCATATATAAGATTTGGACAATTGGCCACATCTGTAGCATTTACACCCATGACATAGATTTGAACAAGTGACTAAATTTAGAAATTCACATCCATCTATAAGATTTGACCTCTAGCATTACCCACCCTTAACATTGATTTGGACAAGTAATTGAATCTAGCCAATAACACCCAAACACAAGATGTCTATTGTCATCTAGTGAGATTTGGACAACTGACCAAATCCAACATTCAAATCTATCCAAATATGTGAACTAACTTTATGACCAAATTTAGTTCTATGTACTTAGAGATATATCGTGTATTTTAAGAGTAATGAAATCATGTGTTTGTGAGTTTCTAATTGAGTTTTTGTCGATTGGCTCAATGTCTTCTATCTTTTCTTTTTCCTATAACATGTATGCACAAGACATTATCTAGTGAGATTTGGATAACTAACTAAATTCAACATTCAAAACTATCCACAATATGTGGACAATTTATCATATTACCAAATTTGATTTTTATAGTATATATAATATTTGTGAGAAGTTATATGTGTGATTTTTTGATTAAGTTTTGGTCGATTAACAACATGTTTTTCATCTTTTTTTTTCAACAGATAAAGTATATCACAAATGTGTTAATGAAGATAATGACAACATAGGATTGGATAAAAGGAATGTGGCAGGCCAAATGTCTGTAATATTAGATTTGAATGGATTATTGTTAGAACGTTGCTTCTCACAAAGTCAAATAAGCACACAAGCTTGCGTTGTGGGAAACAATGGAGTGTACTTTGTCTAGGATGCATAGAGTTTTTAGCCAATCTATTCATAAAGTTCCATGTTGGGATATGGTCCGCAGCTTTGCACAAAAATGTGGTGCATATGGTGGAAACTCTAGAATTGTATGTAGGGAGACAATTACCATTTTTTATTGTGTGGGGACAAGAGCAGTGTTATGTGTATGATCGTGAGAAGATATTTCGGCCAAAAAAGATGGGTGTGGAGGCGATGTTCAAACCACTCAAAAAGATTTGGCACCAATATAATGCACAATGCTATGTAACAAGTATAGTTCTCATTGATGATAGTCCATACAAAGGAGGTGCAAGTCCACCAGAGAATTGCATTTTCCACCCAAATTTGACATTAATGCATATGACAACATATTGGAAGACTTATACAGATACTTGTGCTATATTTGGATATGGCTGGAGACATTCATACAATGATTTCTTTTGATAGATATGGAAAGTTGCGAGTCCAACAAGGACATACCTTGTATGAATACTTTCAACGTGTGATTATAGAGTGGGAGGAGATGTACAAGGATGAATCCAAGGAATATGCAGGCTCAGCATGTGATGAAAATGACGTATTCAGTTCATGCCAAGGTGTTATTAAACATGCAACACATGATTCTGAAGCTACATTTTCAAGAACAGTACCAGGATGAATCCAAGGAATATGCAGGCTCAGCATGTGATGAAAATGACATATTCAGTTCATGCCAAGGTGTTATTAAACATGCAACACGAGAGACATTAAAAAATTTGTGCACTGGTTTTCTCTTCATGTCCATCTGAGTCACCACTCTCACTATCACTATTGTCAGAATCCAAGATATATAGTCTATGCTCCAAATCTTGGTAGCGCGACGATTTTCCATGAATTCCTTCTCTTTACTCACTAATACATGTGCCAAAAAAGTATTGATTGATCCATCCACATGATCTGTATTAGGAGGGTTAATATCCACATGATCTGTATTAGGAGGGTTAATATCCACGCTACCAAATGCCATCTTGTATTTCTCAGTTACCTTCTCTAAAGCACTCTCCAAGGCTACAAGTTGCTTGAATGTTACAAATGCGATGAGGACAAATTGTGCAGGTTCAGCAACTAGTTTTAACAATCCATGCAACATCATCTCAAACCTGTTTGATCTCCATGTCATGCTCTGAATCCCATGAACTGCATCAATCACCACTGTGCCAATGGTAGTTGGTTCCTTGAATGTGTTGCACATGAACTCCATCCCTTCCATGTCTAGTCCATACTTATCAAAATGCAAACTAGTTCCCTCCTTTTGGTTTATAATCCATTGAATGTACGCTTATGTCGATGGAGGCAATGCATCTTTATGATCTCTACAAGCAAGCTTCTTTTTTAGCCATATTTGAGTTGATCCAACTATCTTTTCATAGTATTTCGACTGGATGTTATAGTAAGTCACACACTGATCTCATGGCCTATCAACCTTGTCACTTGAATTTTCCTTGAACTCCTTCACAAGCTCTTCCTGCAACACCTTATCCTCCTTCATTTGACATGCTCTTTCTTCCATATACATTTTGTCTATATCATGCTTTCTCCTAACTAGAACAATCTTGGAATCCAATATTTCTTCTTGAATAATCTTAATATTCTTCTCATCTAAACCTTGTAAACACCTAAACATGCCAGTAGTCAATTGTCTCCCAGCATATTGGACTTAATGAGTATTTTATTTAAATTCAAAGATGAATTTTAGATAAATTTATTTTATCTATGAGAAATATTTAAATGTTAAAAGAGGAATTCCTACGACATTGGAATGCAAAAAATTAAATGCAAAAAGAGGAATTCCCATGGTTATTGAGATCCAAGAAATTCAATGGGAAGCAGAGGAATTTTTAGTATAATTCAATTTATAATTATTTACCAAAAGTGGAAATATGGGTAGAATATATTTCTACAAATCCCATGAATTCTTTTATTCAAAAGAGGAATATTGAATATAATTCAATTCAGGAATTGAGAAGGAATATAGAAATAGTCGTTCGAGAAAAGGAACCGTTAATTAGGCCAAGCAATTGGTAGAAATTTAGAAAAAGTCCCATTATCGCTATCAAATTAGAAAAAGCTATTAAATGGGAATAGCATGTGAATGGATGAGAATGGATGTGAATGGATGTGAATGACGAGATGAGAATGAGATGAGAGGATATGTGAAAAGGGTGAGATGGGGAGTACATGGATATGGATATGGATATGGATATGGATATGGATATGGATATGGATATGGATATGGATATGGATGTGTTTGTGAAAGAATGGATGTGGATGTGTTTGTGAAAGAATGGATGTGGATGAATGGATGTAGATGAGAATGAAATGTGGTGTGATGTAAAGAGATGTGATGTGATGTGAATGTGATGTAGATGTGGATAAGATGTGGTGTGATGTGAAAGAGATGTGGATGTGGTGTAGATGTGGATAAGATGTGGTGTGATGTAAAGAGATGTGATGTGATGTGAAATATATGTGGATGTGAAGTAATAGATGTGAATGTATGGATAGATGTGGGTAGTCGTACATGTGAGCAATTGGAGGGATGTGGATGAATGAGATGAGATGTGTATAAATGAGACATGATGTGGATGTGATGTAATGTGGATGGGATGAATGAGATATGATGTGGGTAGATGTGATGTGATGTAATGTGGATAGAATGTACGTGATGGGATGGTGACAAGAATAAATGTGATGGATGTGAATGGATGAATGTGATGTGATGGATGTGAATGGGTGGATGTGATGTGATGTGAGTCGAACATGTATGAATGAATGATATGTGATGTGAATGGATGAGATGTGATGTCATGTGAATTAGGATGTGAATGAATGTGATATGATGAGATGTGGAGATGGGTAGATGCGAGTGGATGAGATGTGATGAGGGTAAATGAGGAAAGATGTGATGAGATAAAAAATGATGTGATTGGATGAGAATAGGAATACATATGAATTGGATATGGATTAAGTAATGTGGACAGATGCGGAACAATGTGAAAGACGAGAGTTCATTATAGAAACTATATTTATGACATGTTTTTAAATGACTGTTTTATGTCAATAATGCTGGGGAAGCATTTCGGCCGTCTTGAGAATGAGGTCGTGGATACCTAACTGATAAAGATACAGCAGCTGACGGAGAGTCAATGGAGGACGTCTCGCATGTAGCAAAGTCGGCCTAGGTCTTGACCAGCCTCGGTTCGATTTAAATGGTGAGCTTCCGATACGGTGGATGAGGGACCAAGGAAGCGGCCTATGAGTGAAGCACTAGGTGACCTGCGAAGGATCCTAGAGGGTGCTGACCATACGGTGCTCGCCCACACATGTGTCGGGGAAGATATTGGAACAAGGAGTAAGAGTTATTTTCTGAAAATCGGGCATGGATCTGGTTGATTGATCTTGCTGGTCCTCAACGGATGAGTCCATGGCTCTTTTATATAGATCTGTTGGTTGATCTTGCTGATCTTCAATGGAGATTCCATCTTGATTTTATAAGTGAATATATTGTCGGGTACTATGAGCTAGGAACTATCAAAAAGGCCCCTGAGTGGGACAGGTGGTGAGCGTTCTGGTTTTCAATGATGCCATAGGTACACTAATGAAGGAATGATTGGAAATTAGGATTCAACTGAATATTTTGGAGGATTATGATCAGTGACACTATGGTTTCATTAAACGATTGTTTTAAAGATAGCTGAATCTGTGAAAAAGACAATTTCATATTGGGTGTGTAAGTGGTGTGACTGGCATTGAATTTGCATGAATATCCAGCTAGGGGGCATGGGAACTCTTTTCCCTGGTACCCGAGACAAAACCTAACCAAATTCCTAATTGGATCCCATCCCTACAATGGTTGGGCGGTTGGCTAATCCATGGGACTGGATGGGGTTAGGATGGACTGATGGATCCGTAAATTGAGACTCAATTCTGTTATAGTACGATAGATGAAGTAAATCCCGGATAGTAATTATTCTATGGAAAAAGAATCAACGGTTGTGCCTCTCGATGGGAAAAAAAGCGTTGGTTTCTATGATCTAAGTGTAAGTTTCTTTCTTGATCTGACCAAGTGACTCACAAGTTTGGTCGGATCAGTTTGGTCAGTAATGACCCTGACTACATTAGAGTATTGTAAATATCACCCGTGCTTTTCGGTAGGGGAAAGTTTTTTCGGGTTCAGTTTTTGAAGAACCAAAGGATTAGTCTCTCGTCCTCCGGATATCCATGGGCGAGGCCTCAAGTGAGGGATCCTACCTCGCGCAATGAAGTGCTACTTCCGCTGCTAGCACCATCCGTTACGCGGAGGGGGCAAGGATCTTTCACTAATGGATAGGTCTACCATTCCCAACTTTAGATGCAAGCAAATGAGTCGACACAGTCGATAGCATTGTCAAGTGGTGTAAGAATTCTCTAGAGATCTTAGGTGTAGAACCTAACATTCAAGAAGTTCTGGGTTCAACCATATTATGGAATTTCAATCCGTGAGAGTTGGAGAGAAAAAACTGTGTTATTGTTGGTCAGAGGGCAAAGAAGAATGTGTTGGGAAAGGGGTCGTATTGTTGGTCTTTCCATATATGAGGCTATTGGTTTTGAAGATTTAGGTGGAGATGATATGGGTGTGGTGGTTGATCAAGCCATCCAACAAGTTCAGTCACCAGTACCTTCTTTAAATAATGGTGTTAATCTCATTAGGTGGCCTATTAAAAGACTCACATTTGAGGATGGTTCAGCACTCCTCATTGAAGAGAATTCCAATGATATGGATTGGATATTTTATTGGCTACACTATAGCTTAAATGGTGTTTGTAAACACTCCATATGTGTTATTAGCAACCTTGAGTAGCAACACTGTCTCTTTCAAATTTAATGAAATTACCAAATTCATCGAAATTACCAAAATTAATTTAAAGATATCAATTTTATTTTTTCCAAAATGCATGGATTTTTCCAAATTCCCTGATATGGACTTGAATGATTAGTAATGATTCTAACCATCTTGATTAAGTGAACAAGTCTAGATGATGAAAGATTAATTTACTTTTGAAGTTAAAATAAACTTGAATAATAAACATGAAACTAAAGTGTAAGAGAGTCGTACCTTTTATATATATATCCGATTGCAATGATGTTCTACATTGATAAAGATGAGAAACAATGCGAACGGATTGAAATATGATTATTCTTTCAAACGTAACTAGGGTTATATTAAATCACAACTTTATAAGAGATAGAACTTAGATTAGTATGAGTTGAAATTCTATGCATAACTATTTAAGCATGATCATTCTTGTATAAGAATAGGGATGAGAAACTTACTTAGAAGGTGTTTGAGTCACCGTCTGAAAGATAAAACTTACTTAGAAATATTGGAAGAATTATTTATTAAGCTATGAAGGATAGCAACTTACTTATTACAAGTGTCGAACAACCTTGCTACAAAATACATCATTAAAAGGTCACAAATATCGCAAGTATATGTGATATTTTAATTATGGAAAATAGAGGAACTTACTTGTGTTAGACTGTAAAATATCAGTTAAAAGAAAACAAATCGACGAGTAGCAATTTTCATTTTATACAAGTAATCAAATTACAGAAGGTGAATACTTAACTGGTAAATCATCAAAAAATTTGCATATACTAATCTGTACGTTAGTTTCAATTCATAACTTCAATTGTTAATCTTTAAAATTTAGAGGGTGTAGTTATTAGTTAGCTTTCACCCGTAATTCGTAAAAGTTGGAAGCTTGTATGTCGAAGAGAAGTTGTTGTCCTCCAAGTTGACTTGTGATAATTAACAACCCCTAATGAAATCTGTAAAAAGCAAACCTTGACAAAACTTTTAAAAGTCTAATGTTGGTTGTAATGGTAGAAGAATCTTGAAAGTATTTGTTTATCTTGGTTGATTACAAAAGTCCTTAATTATATCAATCAATATATAAATCTTATAAGCTTTCCTATATAGGCTTATATTATAAGTTTTATAATATAAGGCTTTATTACATGGCTTCAATAATCAAAGCTTAAACCTTTCTAGCAAATGATGGTGGCGAGTACACAATAGTGAAGAGATGGGCAATTGCCAATTTGAAACTGAAGGGAAGAAAGGGGCGCTAGAGATAGCAATATATATTTATATATTTAAAAGCCTTGAAATAATAATAATAATAACAATAAATAAATAAAATAAAACTTGGCAAGGCTTATAATCTGAAACGGCCATCGCATAGCACTGCGACTCTAAAATGGCCCGTTAAAGGTGGATATATATATATACATAAGGCTTGTTATATAAAGCTTATCAAGCTTTATTATTAAAAGCTTAATAAAGCTTTTAATCAAGTAAACTTTATTAATAAAAGCTTCCAAAGCTTTTGGTGGCCAGTTAGCGCAAACAGCACATGTCTCCTCTCTAAATCGCGTAGCGTATCACATCCGGAGGGAAGTCGGCGAATTGGCGGCGGCCGCATCGTGAGAAAAGAGAGAGAAAAATTCAACTCTGCAATGCGCTGCCGTTAGTCATCAAAGGAGAATGGGTGGAGAGAAATAATATATATTTATATTTATATTTTCTAGCTTACCCACAAGCTTGGGTAGAGAGATTTTCGGATAAAAATAAATCCCAAAAGCAATTTTGAAAAATCAATTCTTTGAACAATCCTCATCCGTCAATCTGGCTCTGGCTCTCCATGCTCCTCTCCTTGCTGATTCAATCCATATACTGATAGATTATGAAGAGGATTAGTATTGAGAAAGGTGGTTTTGTGGTTTTGGAAACCGCTAATAGTTTTCCACCTAGTTTTATCTTTTGGGCTATAGATTGATGGAGATTGGTTATCCAATGGTTAAAAACAAGCCTTCTTTCAACCATACATAAACATAAATCCATAAACTTATTCTTCTTCAATTTAAATTTAAAAAATTTACCAAAATCACATGTTTCTTTGTCTCTTTCACCTCTTTGACCACTTCAAGAAGATTAAATTAAACCAAAGCTATGATACAACTGTTACGGGACCCTTTTGTACTTCTAGAAGAAATAATTAAAAACTTATAAAATATATCAAAAATTAAAACAAAGACTTGAATTAAATTGAAATCAATTAATATAGCACAACACAAGGCAAAGGAAATAGAATAACATCACCATCAAGAATTCGATGAAATCTCTCTCTCTCTCTCTCTCTCTCTCTCTCTCTCTCTCTCTCTCCCCCCCCTCCCCCCATGCCGTGTAGCTCCACTTCCACGACATGAGTATTTAGAGAATTTTATTGATAAAAATAGCCCAAGGAGCTAAAAATAGATGAGCGTACAAATTGGGCTTGCTTTTTCCACTTTTGGGATATTGCTTTACATATTTTTAATCATACCAAAATCCCTAGGGATTGTACACATACAAACCTTTTGCCCAAATAAAATTGCTAGTGGGCCTTGTTACATAAAATGACTGTGCACATTTACATCTATATATTAATCTTGTGCCCACTTACACGTTCCATTAAGCTGAATCCTACACAAATTAAATATATTTTTGTACGATTATTAATTCATCAAAAATATGATAAAATATATACGTGTAATAGGAATTAGTAGAGAGATTGAGGCTTCTTCTTCCACTCTTAGAATTTCAGCAACTTTCCAAACCAAGAAACCCATATTGAATGGTGTGGAAGGATTTCCTTAATCCTCAAGTTTTGAAAAAAATAAAAAAGAGAGAAATTCTTTTTCTCTCTACATTGTTGTCGTCGTCAGCGACCTTTTTCTTCTTCTTCTTCTTCTTCTTCTTCTCTCTCTCTCTCTCTCTCTCTCTCTCTCTCTCTCTCTCTCTCTCTCTATATATATATATATATATATATATATATATATATATATATATATATATATATATACACACACACACACACACACACACACACACACATACATATGTATGTATCATTAGGTGAAATATGGACTCTCATTTTTACCCCTTAAGGATTTCCACACCTCCTCTCTCTAGAAAAATGGGCTCATGGTGAAATTTTGCAAATCAACTCAAAAGTGAGCGGAGTTTGGACATTTGGAATCTACTCTTTGAGACCTTTCCAATGATATATAGCATGATAAGCAATTTTGAATATTCAAGAAGTCCCCAAATTGGTGATGCCGTGTAGCATGTAACATACCACATCATCACCAATTTAGGGACTTCTTGAATATTCAAAATTGCTTATCATGCTATATATCATTGGAAAGGTCTTGAAGAGTAGATTCCATATGTCCAAACTCCACTCACTTTTGAGTTAATTTACAAAAATTTCACCATGAGCCCATTTTTTTAGAGAGAGGAGGTATGGAAATCCTTAAGGGGTAAAAATGAGAGTCCTTGTTTCACCTAATGAGAGGAGGTATGGAAATCCTTAAGGGATAAAAATGAGAGTCCCTGTTTCACCTAATGGTATATAAAACTTAAAAGCTTATAGAGCTAACAAGCTTTCTACTATAAAGCTTTCAAGCTTTTTCTTCAAGATCTACATTATAAAGTTTATCCCTTTTGTTTTGGAATTCCAATGCTTTTCCCTCAAAGCTAAGCGTGTTTCGAATGATCAAAAAGTCTTATCTTCTACATCTTTAAAAACTTTAAGAACGCCAAAACTTTCACAATTTCGAAGATCTTTTATCCCTCAAATTACTATATACTAAAGAGTTAAAATCTCATCTTTTGGCCAAGATTTACAAAAGCCATACAAAAAATTTATTCCTTCAAAAGCTTCTACAAAGGTTGCACTTCCTCTGAGATTTTCAAAGAGTTTTTCTCCAAGGTTAATTTTTGCACAAACAAAATCAAAGATTTCAAAGGCAATTTTGGACATCAAGGATTCTCATACTTCGGCTTCTTTCTAAGGTTTAACACCAAATCAGCATGGCCTCATAGTAAAACCTTACAAAAGTTTTTTGGAAATGAGCACTAAGGGCTATAAGCAACAAGGGGAGAATTTCAAAGGTTTTGTCAAGGTTTTCTTTTTAGAGATTTTATCAAGAGTTACTTTTTACACGAGTCAATCATGAAGATGATGACTTCTCTCTCGAGCAAGAGAGTAATTCCAAACATGAGAATATTTTTGATCATCTGGGTATGCCTAAACCTTATAAGAGAAGGAGACTTAAGTCTATATAGTAGAAAAGTTAGCTCCTAGATTTTATGCATCTTTCAAAATTATAGAACAAGAACATTTTGTCCTTGAGTGACCATCACTACACGCATCACTACACGCACAGGAAACACTTATGCTGAGCAGCTTGTGACTTCAAAGAATCATCCTATCGAAGATACCAAATGGATGCCAGAAACGTTTTTCTATTCTTACCAAAATCTCATCCACTCGTACCATCCATGTAATTGAGGTCAATTGCAAGCTGAGCAAGAGAGAACATTAGTCATAACCTCTATGGGGATGCCTATTATTTTATTTTGGGATATTTTATTTTGGATGCACTTTATTTATACCATTTACCAAGATTAATATGTTCAATCAACTATGTACAGTGGTATGATATAGTTAGGATTAATGTGTTTAATTAGTTGTGTGCATTGACTAATCTTTTTTTGGATATAGGCAATGATTGAGTGATGGATTATGTGTTGATCATGGGTGAAACATGTGTTACACCACAATGAGATATTTTGGAAGACATGTGAACACCTTTTATGGTTTCATATTTTGGTATTAGGATCTTTTGTAAGGCTAAGGCCTCAAACCTTTATACATACTAATTAGGATTTTAAACTTTTAGAAGGCCCAATAGGATTTTAAACTTTTAGAAGGCCCAAGAATTTATATTTTTAGCTTGCTATATTTTTTGTAAGAGATTTTACGCCCAAAAACTCAAAAGCATTTATGCTTTATTTTTAGAGTTGTCTTTTTGAAAAGTAAGCTTTCGAATACATATAAATATGGGTGAGTGGTACAAGGGCCATACTCATCCAGAGGAGATTCAAGCCAATCTTGTATTGACGGTAATCGATTCTTTATTCTCTAGCTCTCTTGTTTATTTAATTTTATTTATTAAGGTTTATGCTTTTAATTTATGAAAGTATATGCTAAGCTCTAATTTTTATGCTTGAGAATTAGAATTTCTTCTCCAAGTGTCTTAAAGGTCTTGAAAATTTCACACTTGTGCAATCTCATAAAAGGTGCTTAGATGGTTGTTAGAACTGCTAAGAGTGTGTCTATATATAAGGTAAGGATACTAAATTATATAGAGATGGGTCTCATAGTGTGTCTATATAGCCCTAGAGACATGCGGGGGACCATGAATAGACTATGTAGGTTTGCAATCACGATTGATAGCAATTTTCCATGGTGTAGACTCGGTTTATAAAGAAATGTTTGAGCTCATATTAGGCCCAAATCAGGACAAGATATTCACTTGAGCAAAGATTATCTATCCTGATCTATTTTGGTTTTTGGCTAACGATCTATACCACTACAATAGCTCACTAGAATTTCAAGGCTTTTTTCCAAAGTAAGATAATCTTTCGAGTATATTTTCAACAAGCATCGCTAGTAGTGATACTATTAGCAACATCATTAATAGCAAGGCTATTGGGACATTTTTCCCTCATAAATAGCAATGATGTGGTAAATTGAATTTGTGATGCAATGCTAAAAAATGTACCTTGCCATTATTCATGATTCCTATACTATTTACACCATTATCTATATTCATAATTATGTAGGCCTAGGCCTAGCTCTAAAATATTCAAATAGGCAAGCACACGAGGCAAAAAAAGTATACATAGCACTAGGAAATTAAAAACATAATTTAATACCAAAGTATAGCATTCAAAGAATCATCATAATTGGGCATGGGCATCTTTTGCTAGATCTTTAAAGCCCGTGATGTCTATCTTGAAATATATGGCTAAAGATAATCTTATAATAGAATGACTCATTATAGGAGAATTCGATCTCTAGCCACAATGTACCTCTATAGTCTTCTATGGTCTAGTGTTGTTTTCTCATTAACTTCACCCACAAATTCATCTACATCCTCCCACTTGTGTATGTTTTGTAAGTGGATGCAAAACATCTTCATAAGTAGCTTCATCCTAATCAGCTTATTCATTTATGTTAGATAAGATAGGATGGTCATTGTGTTGACTCCATCTTATGTGTGAATGATGTCTTCCTCATGCACATGCATTTCCAATGGCAAGGGAATATATGGTATTTCTTCTCTTACTTCACCTTCCATTCCTTGATATATTCATGTGCTCTTGGGATAATATATGCCATCTCCGTGCACTGCAATCTAGATGGGAAACAACCTGCCATGCACAAAAAGTGTAAGGCAATGGTAAGTCACTTTTGACAATTGAGCACATCTTATTTATTTCCAAATCAATATAACTTCATTGTTTTGGGAAAAACACAATTGTCACTTTGATGGAGTCTATAGCAGAAAAAATCACTTGCATCCTTTTTTATTTTGGCTCTTGGACCTTTGTAGAATTATATCTTTAACCATTTGACATCAAATAAAAATATTTGGAATTGTCTAAAATTGACCTCAATGATCTCTTGTATTTTCCCATAGCACTCTATTTGAGCCATCACAAGATGAGAATCCCTTGTGCTAGCCCATGATTCTTGTCACTCGAAAGGAATCACGATGTCCACAATCATACGTATTTCTTCACTTATCTATGTGTTCCACATAAAGGTGCTACCCTTTTAACCATAGCAAGGAGAACTTCTTATATTGTGTCCGTCACACACAATAATCAAGTTAATATATGGCAATAAAATTAAAGGATAATTTATTCTTATTGTGTGCAACACAAATTAACAATGTAAGCACATGAGAGACCTTGCACACTTACATGGAAATCATACCCTTGTTTATACTTTCATTCTTTATTGCCTAACAATCTCTCCCTCCCCCTCAGCAGTTTTGGGAGAATCTCTTAATCATTCCATTGTGTAATCCTTTGATAGAAAACAAAGGTTGTTTGGAAGTGGTTGATTTCCATCCCTTCTTCATAATGCTCTACACACCACATCTCTTCCAAATTTAGCCTAATCATATCTATCATTCTATTTTTACATCTCTTGCAATTTTATAGAAATATATTTAAAAAACTTTATCTGATGGTATGCATCCGTGTGAGTGTGTGTGTGTGTATGCTTACAAGAGCTCAAGCTCTCTCTCTCTCCTCCCCCTAATCTTTTCATGGTATCAGATCTTGGTTCAAGCTAAGGAGCCGAGCAGTAAGCAAAGAATGCTATGAAGGCAAAGGAATCGATACATGGGTAAGAGCATTATCATCTCTTTCCCTTCTTTCTTAGGTACGACACCCCCTGGGTAGCTCTGGGAGCTACACATCTCTGATTAAAGAGCTGTCTTCGTATGTGTGGAGGTGCCTATGTTGTGCTCAATACTTTGTACTATAGTTTGTGGCCAAATTTGCATTTAGGACACAATTTGACCTCTGTTTGGCCATTTCAAGGTGTTTTCGGCAGTTTCAAGAAGTTCTGATTGAAACCTGTCTCTGCTCGAAACTTGGTTATTGTAGTGCAGTGGGAATTTAGGGAGCGCAGATAGTGTTTTCACATGTATTGTTGATCTTGGGTGCATGTACATATACTCTAGTCACATTTGGTGACATACAGGTTGTGCAAAAGTACCATCGACAATCACAGAAGATACTTCTGTGTTACAGGTTACATACAAAAATTTTAGTTTTCAGGTTTCTGGATGTTATAGGCAAACATGTCTGATGGACTCAATCAGATTCAATGAGAAGTTGGACAAGAACAACTTCCATGCTTGGAAGTTTACAATGACCAATTTCCTAATGGGTAAAGGATTTTGGGACTATGTCAAAGGAGATACCTGAAGGGAATGCCACTCCAGCATATGTAAGGGCATTCAAAGACTGAAACCAGGGTGCAAGGAAAGTCATGTATTGGATTTCAATCAGTGTTACAAACAAATTGATAGGACACATACAAGATGCCAACACTCCAGCAATTGCATAGCAGAACCTAGCAGATGTTTCAGACCAACACAAAGGCAAGGAAACTACAGCTAAAACAAGAGTTGCATACTGTGAAGAAGAAAAGCATTTTTATCATTGAAGATCAAGGGAATTGTTAAATCCCTTGGGTCTATCAATGTATTGATGGAAGTGATAATTTGGTGTCTGTTTGAAAGGGCTTGGCAAAGAGTTCAAGCCATTCGAGTCCTCCATTATAGTCAGGGAAAATGTTCCCAACTTTTGGAACTTAGTGTCTATTAAAACCCTAAGATCTCTCTCGATGATTAACATGCATAAATCAGGCATAAACTCTACCACACTGAACCACCCCCGAGCCTAAGGGTTGCACACATGAAATATAATGGAGTACCACATACCTTAACCTTGGTGTCCCATACCACCAAGAGGTTTGCTATTGTGTTCCTTCACTTCTTGTTTTCTTACTTTAGGCCTTTTTGTGTACATAAAAATTCAATTGGGGAATTTTTGCCTTCAATACATTGTTTTAAAAACAATAAAGCATTACAAAAGCAATGTTCTGAATAGATAAGTTTATTGCATATGGAAAATACATCGTCACCGTATACATATACATGGTCACATCATATATCTTCTAATGCCTCTAATTCATGTGGGGCTGCAACATCTTTACAAATGATCTGATGCTCTCTTCTTCTACTTACCTTCCGACTATCGAGCTTGAAGCAAAATTGATCTGGAGGATTCTGAATAGCTACTTCTAATTCCTTCCTAACATATTCGAGAGTCCAATTCTCTTCCACTTCCAATGTCAATGATGGGTGACCCTGTCGAATCATAACTATATCTATCAAGCAAGAGTGGCTGCCATCTCTTGTATCTTGGTCCATGCTTTCCCAGTTGTTGTTGATCCATCGCCACCTTCTATAAGTAAATGACATGCACAGATGTTGCCTGGCAATATAGTATCTGATTCCAAAATATCATTAGGATAATTTCCCGAGTATAATCAAATAAGCTTTGTAACTGTCTCACAAAAAGACATTTGAATGTTATAACACTCACCGAAATGCAATGTCGGAGGTGTTCAATCCATTCGATCAAATCATCTCCCTTTGATGATTTCACTCTCCAACCTTTATCAAACAAATGATCAAGCCAGGCTTCATCTATATCTTTGCACATGAAAGTTGTTCTAGTTTTTCTCAATTGATTACAATCAAAAAATAAATCAACAAAGCATGCAATTGGAACAAACAAACTTAAGTGGACATTTCTTGCACCAATGCTAGGCTTCATAGCACATTTAATATCATTAAACATTTTGGTCCTGTATGACTCTATCACTTCTGTATCAAGCAATGGCCACTCAGGAGGACTATCAAGTGCAGGCAAAGGAATACGTTCCAACTTTCCATGTCGACTTGATTGAGTGGGCAAGGTATAAAATGAGTCATAGAAATATGTTCTACTTCTTGCGAGATCACTTGGTGCACGACCTTCATATTGAAGTTCCCCCACCTCACCATGTACGACATTCAAGAATCCCATCAAGCATTGTGCAGGCTCCCACTCCTGGAGATTGGATGGGTACAAATTTGTGCAAGGCAAAAAAATGTATATCAATCACCTTATTTGCAACATTGGAATACAAAACACAAGCACTTACAATGTGGTCTTTGTCTTGGAAGTCCTTCCAATGGTCCCACGTTGATCTCTTTTTGCATGAATACATGCTGGATCAACACTTCTTTGACAGTTTTCCCTCCTAGTGTCATCTTGAAGTCAAGGATCCTTCCTAGTGCCATCTTGAAGTCAAGGATCCTTCCTTTTCAATGTTTGGCCAAGTCTTCAGATGCCTTTCCCTTCACTCGGTAGTGGCCACGTTTTCCTGGCTGCATAGTGACCCAAGAGTACTTCCTGTATACTTGGGGAATCCATTCTTCATTCTCGTTTTTTATGTTATACAACACAACAGATGAGATACTGCTCCTTGCTCGTTTCAGTCCACTTTCGGTTGCCATGAGAGATTAATAGATGTATGAGAAAGAAGAAGTAGGAGAAAGTGGATGACTGAGCTAACCACTTTTGTGGATCAAGGAGGGAAGAAGAAATGAGGGACAGTGTGTCCTTTTGGGCGCCAAAGATGTTTCGAGTTTCAAAAGTGGAACCAAGTTGAGGGAATAACCAGGAGATTGGGTATCTATCTATTCCAAGCATTCAAAATCATTAGTTCTAGGGGTGGTGGAAAGAATTTTTTAGTGCTCCACGTCTAACATAGGAATGTGGAAAACATTCTTTTATTGTGTTAGGTGCTGACAAAAAAAACGGTTTAAAATATTTTAAGACAAGGTGATGGTTTTTTTAATATTTCATGAAGATAAGAGTTTCTCCACATTTTAGGTGGGTTTGTACAGAGGTCCCACCACCGGTGAATATCGTTGCTAGATTTCATGTCACTCAATCTATGTGTCTATTATTATATTATTATTGAAACAGCCCTCTTTTGAGTCCAAAATTTTCCTAATACGAGTTAGTCAGTCATGGCTAAGTAGATCAACAACCACCACTCTTGTGGCAACAATTGGGACATGTTTCTTTTGTAGCAACATAGAGGGAAACCCATAGGGCAATCCATAATCCAGTTTGCAAAAGCACACTGCAAGGGAGAGTACCATCTCTGAAAATAGGCTGATACACAAGCCTCCAGGTCACCTCAAAGCCAGGCATGCATAGGACCAGTGCCATTGGAAATGACACAGCCTAGTCCCATGGGGAATGAAACTTTAAACCCAAAGGGAAAGGGCTCTACACAATCATTCCCTTACATTTCACCACCACCATGTGAATATGCAAAAGACATGCAAAGGATGGTGTTTGAAATAGGAAGGGGTTTGCTACTAGGTGAAAATGCAGAAGACATGCTAAGGATGGCGTTCAAAATGGGTAAGGGTTTGCCATGGATAAAGCACCTAGAGGCCTAGATTTTGGCAAAAGACTAAGCCAATCCACATCTCAAGGATGACCAAATGTGATAGAATTGGAGATCCAATTCAATATCTAGAGAAGTTTGATCAAGTTCATGAATCCATAGGAAGGATTGATGATTCCACTAGGATCTACTCATTTTCACTTTGCCTTGAGGGCAAAGCAGGCCAATGGTTTAGAGCATTAAATCTACTTAAACAAGCCAACTATGACTTACTCGTGTTTCTTACTCTCCACTCTATTTCTTGCTATTTCACTATATTTTCTTAATTCACTCTATTTTTAAAATTTTGGTAATACTCACATATCCCATTCCAAATTTATTACTTGCTCATGCTATTACTAACTCTTTATTAGTCTTTACTTTATTTTCACTCTAATTTTTGCTATTTTTCTTCCATTTTGTTTTTTATATTATCACCTCATTTTTTAGAACTCTTTCAAATTTCTCCCAATATTCTTACTCCCAAATCTCTTCTCTACCTATATCGCTATTATATCTCTATGTTTTGCTATTTGAAACTTATGTAGCCATTTTCACCTCAACATATTCTTACTAGTTCATTCTATTTCAAGTTTTTCAAGGTTTTGCCTATTTATGGAAAAATTTTGATTAAAAAACCACAAACTTCTTCCAAAATCTCAACCCTACTTTTAATCTATCTCTATTTTTTTTCTTTCCATTTCTAGATATTTTAAAAAATTTGAAGTCTACTGAGAGTTTCTTAGGTTGAAATATTTCTTCTAGTTTCTTTCTCCTTCAATCACATTGTCTAGTTGTGTAAGTTACAATCTACTAATTGAAGATATAGCACAATCACAAAGTGAATCGAAGGATAGAAGGAAAAAAACAAGTTTTTGGGAACCAAATTTCATATTCTGTTTTGATAATTTGCTATTTCATTTTATTTCACATTTTTCAAGATTTTTCATATATGAAAACTTTTTTGTTGAGTTCTCCTCCAAAATCTCAACCCTAATTAATCTCTCTCTTTTTTATCTGCCCATTTCTAGAAATTCCAAATTTTATGAAGTCTACTAAGAGAGTACCCTAGTTTAAAAGCTTTCTTCTAGTTTCTTTTCAATCACATTTTGTAGGTATTGATTTTGGGAGTTACACCCTACAAATTATCGTAGAAGGGAAAAAAAGCAAGTTTTTTCTCAAGATTTCATCTAGTTTGCTATTTTATTTTATTTTTAAGTTTTTCAAGATTTTGTCCATTTTTTAAAAGTTTTTTGTTGAGTACATCTTTCAAAAAATTTATTTTACGTTTTTCAAGGTTTTGTCCATTTTTCAAAAGTCTTTTGTTTAATTCTTCCCTTATAACTATTAAGGCTCACCCTAACCCTCCTTGAAACACATCCAAAAAGAGCTTACCTGATGAACCGCCAACTGTCGTGAGGATGTTTCCAATGGCCGAGCTCGTAACCCTTGAGGTCTCCAAGCTGTACAACTCCTTGAGAAGCAATTCCACCGCATCTCCCCCGCGAGCGTTGTCACACCGCCGCGTTGCACTACAGGTCCTCGTCCCTCCTCTCACCTCGCTTCACTCACACACACTCACTAGCATGTATTAGGGAGAGAGATTAGCCAAGAGGATTAGCAAGAGTAAGACTCAATTGCACAATGGGAGAGTATGTTGTATTATGAGAAAAATTCACTTATATACATGGCCATAAGTGTTCACACTCACTTAAACTATGGCCGAGCACTTTAGGCTCATAAGAGGCCTAATGCTATTACAATGACTACTTCATAATATATCCATGAAGTACATCACTTAGGACTTCATCCTAACTTACTACCACATGCTCTTAAAGCAGGAATCGCCATAAATACTCCATCACACCATTACGGACGCCTGTTCAAGTTGTAGCTTTGGACACTATTGCTTCATATCATGAATGTATGACCCTTTGGTGTATCTACTGCCGTGACTTCTTGATGTAAGAATGGTGATAGCTCTTGTTAATCCTAAAATTGGATTAACATTCCTCTCTTCCTGTGATGTGATGATCGCGTCCGCGTGATTGCGCTTTGAAGACCTTTGTGTGGGGAGAATGAACCAGCTTGTCGATGGCGTTGATGTTGAATGATGTTCAATGGTCTTTGTTCCTCCAGAGGAAATACGAAAATCTAGTTAATGAATGAAGAGGTTAGTTGTGTATTGGGAATTCCTAATGGGTGGGGGGTTTTTGCAAATGATTGCATTTTTATATTTGTGTGAGCTCCTTTTTTTTTCTTTTTTCTTTTTTTTTAGCCCACTTTGTTTTTGGTAATCATCGGCAAAGTTACATGTGTTTTTGTTAGTGGGGACACTAAGAGATGTTAATAATGGGAGAGAAGAGAGAGAAGGATCCGGAGGAACGTAGACTTAATCATCAGAATGAGATAGTGATTCTCAGTTCATCATTTGATTCATTGAAGCGACATTCATTATTTGAAGTAATTGGCTTTTGATGATGTCTCTTTGTGTTGCAGGATTTTTGTCAAATGTTGTTGATTAGGACCTGATCCTGTCTTCTTCTGCCCATGTGCTTTTTATATTTTTATGCATAATGAAGTGCTCTTAGAAGCAGATTTTCATAAAGTATAAGAATTGAGTCTTATAGACTCTTCTTGAACTGCTATGTGTTGAAGTAGCCACTTGTTGGTGAGGATTGAAAGAATTACGTCGACTTGCGAGGCTAATATAGAGATCTTCACTAGGGATTGAAAATCATTGAGTTGTGAAGATTGTGGCGTAGTTTGGAGAGGTTTGTAATTTGAAGGAAAATTCCAGGCGATGGGTTGTACCATTGACTAGGCTTTCACCCACCATGGCCCCCCCATCCAGAGATGTACCTGGAAGTTGTCGATGGTGAGGCTTTGGCGCAAATATTCTCCAATGCATGAGTATGGATATGTAGTCATCATGAAGTAGCTGTGACATTAATTTAGCCAAAAGAATAGTAAGCAATAAGCTTAACAAACATATAGTGGCTATTATGTAATATGGCTTAATCCATGATGAGGCTTAAATGTGAAAGCGTGGGTTCTTAAGCCGTGAGATGGAACTCTGTGAATTGTAATTCCGTGATATGGAACTCTGTGAATTGTAATTCCGTGATATGGAATTCCATGAATTTGTAGGTTTTGACCTAGAGGTGTGTTTTTTTTTTGTTCTTCTAGGTAAGCTCTTGTGTTGGTGCTGGATGCATGAGAGTAGTCGAGGGATTTGCTTGCTATTGTTTGTGCCTCCATTATTGTCGAACTATAGGTGAAGTTGTTGGGGTTGAAGTCGGTGGTGAGGTTTTCTTCAAATTGTTCGATTTTGGCAACCATATGATGGAATTACCATCATAGTATCCTTGTTGTTGAAGTACATGCACAAGCACCCATCTTTGATTTTGAACACTGTAATTTGGTTGCCGATGTGCTTGGTATTGAGGCTTTCTTCTTTGTGCAAGCTTAGGGGACTTTGTGATGCGCTTGGGAACCCAAGCTTTGGTATTTCTTTGGTAGTACCCTTGTGCTTGCAGCAATGTTTTTGGTACCCACACTTGTTGCATTGGTGGAGTTCTTTGAGGAACTCGCTGGGCTCTTATGGTGGACGGTGTTGTGGAGTACTTTTCTTCTTTCTTGGCTTTCGAGTGCTACGTTGAGGAAGAGGTTTTGACTATCGAGGCACCCAAATTTGATTGGCACCTTCATAGTAGCCTTGAGCTACAAGTAGCTGCTTCTCCACCCACATTTTGATACTATTAAGATATCGTGATTGTGGGAATCTTGGTGGAGTTTTCTTTTGGGTTGGTGTGGAAGGTTTGGGGCCCTCCTTGACTTGGGTTGGCGCTAAGGCTACAGGTTTGAGACTCATTGGCATTGTTGATGATGAGGTTAGAGTCTCTTGTGGAGTGGCTATCGATGATGAGGCCTTTGAGCATGTGGTTGTCTCCTTTGGTGAGGTTTGTTGATGAAGATGCATAGGATCCAGGGCCTTTCTTTTGAGTTCCTTGTTAGAGTTAGATGGTTGGGGGCTCTGGGAACTTCTTCAGGAATAGCTACTGATTGCAAGGTTTTGGCATCGAACTTCGTAGGTGAGGATGGGGTTGAAGGAGTAGAGGCTTTATCAGAGTTGGTTGTTGATGCATATGGTAGGTCATTATGTAGAGAGGCTTTTGTGAAAGAGTCGTGTATCCGTTTGCGTCTAGCATCATAGATATCCATTAAAGTTGGATCCTCTTCCTGGCAGTATGGTATTGTTAACTTTTTGTCCTTGACCATCATGATGACTCTATCGCTAGCAAAGCACAGTGGTGCTTGGGCAGCAACAGTCCATTTATGCCCCAAGATTAAATCTACTTCCAACACATACTCAACCACAAAAATGTTGAAATATACAAGTGAATAGGGTGTGTGCGGGAACAAGCCCTTGGCTAGAGGCTGTAAAAGAGAATGTGTAAATGTGAGAGAACCTGTGAAAAGGTGAGAAGAATCTACTAGGAGAGAATAAAGGGTAGCATGAGAAGATTTAGGAAGTGTGGAGATATTCTGGGAGAGGTGGAGAGAATCGAGCAAAAGAGGTGGAGTGAATCAAGGAGAAATCGGTGGGATTAGATGCTTGGATGTAAACTCTATAAATTGAGGCATTGGCCTAATGAGAACTTGCTGGTTTTTTATTATCCATGCTTACATTAAGCTATTAGTTAATTACTCACTAATCACGTCTTAATTATCATCTAATCACTTTGTTAATGATGTTGATTCTAGCATTTGATCTACCATAGCTCATCACATTGCTGTAATTTTAACATGGTATCAAAGCCAAGCCTAGAATCCATCAATTTGTGGACCCATTATCTTGCTAATCACTTGGTTAATTAGAATTAGTAGTTAGTTAATATTTTTACCTCTTTTTTCAACTAACCTCTACACCCCCAGCCAGTGGGGGTGGAGGAGCTCTATCTTCTTACATACATCAAATTAGCCCAAACCCTTCTAGCCCAACATAGCTACTTCATTGGTGCTCCAGCCCATCGAATCAGCGCAGCAAACCGCTGGCGTAATCAGGAGAAATCACATTTTTTTTTCAACGCTTGTTTTTCTGAAGAAAATGAAGATCTTGGCTGCTCCAGTTGCAATGGATCTAATTCCTCTTAGCCTTGGGGGTTTTCAAGCATGCTCTACAAGCTGGTGAAGTCGGAATTTGATTTGATCAAGTCTACAGTGAGATCCAAGCTCTTCATCAAATCTACAGGTGACTTTGGTAAAACAAAGATTAAGCATTCAATGTTTGGTCAAATCTTGTGTTTCTTGGCTTAATCCTCTACTAGACTAATTGCTATTGATGGCCTTGAAAGGATTTGAGCTCATTTGAACTCTAAGGCCTCAGATCTGGGCTCCTCGCATACTCTATTTTCTGCACATAAAACATAGGATTAATTTGCTAATCAGTGATTAATCAATGCTAATCACTATATTTTGGTACAATTGAGGGTTCAAATTAACCATTAGGTATCTGATACAGATCCTTATAACATCAGATTGCAATTCAGAGATGGTTTGATACTCCAACCATTCCGTACAAATTGGTTACCCTTGATTTAATGTAATTTCTGGTGATTTTATGCTTATAAATCTGTTGTAATCATCTCCTAAACACCAGATTGAGTTGTAAAAGGATAGACACTACCCTTGAATCTTGAAATTGGATCAAGAGGTAAGACCCCCTTCACATCATCATGAGTACAGCACAAGAAATAGCCAAATTTAATGGGGAGCAGTTTTACACATGACACACAAAAACCATGTATATGCTCATGAGGAAAAATCTGTGGGGGCTAGTTGAGGGAAGAGATGAATGCCCAGAGGTGAGAGGGGAAAATGAGTGGAAGAGCAAGAATGAAAAAGCATTGGGACTTATTGCACTCAGTTTAAATGATGAAATCATTCATCACATCACAGGGATACAATGGGCAAAAGATGCATGGGATAAACTCAATAAATTATTTGGCACACAAGATAAAAATTCAAAGATAAATCTGTTAATGTAATTCTACAAATTGGATATGAAGGAAAGTGAACCTTTAATCACACACTTGAACAGATATAAAAGCATTAAGCAACAACTGGCAGCTATTGGCAAAAAGGTAGAAGATGATGAGGCACTAGCAGTGCTTCTGAAGAGTGTGGATAAAGGTGAATATGAAAATATTGTAGCAACACTAAAGAATGTACCTGAATTAAAGCTACACGAGATAGGAGCTCTACTAGAGCAAGAGAGCAGAGGCAAAGAGAAGAAATGGCTCAACTCAACAGTAAGAGAAGAAAAAGCATTCTTCACCTGAGGAGAATTCTCTCGAGGACGAGGACGAGGAAGAGGCAGAGTAGGAGGAAGGACCTTCACTTGCCACAACTGTGGAAAGCCAGGACACATGGCAAGAGACTGCTACAGCAGCAAACCCAGTGGAGAAGGAACGACATCGGCAAACTTCATGGAGGCTCCTAAAGGAAGAGGAGTCGGATCATCTTTTCTGAGAGACAGAGAGAGAGAAACCCCACAACCCAATGTAACCTGCCCCAACAGAGTAAAACCACCTCTAAGCCACCGATGATGTAGGCCATGTGGTAGATGTATGTGTGAGCACTTTAGTCAACGTCACGGGCACTTATAGTAGCCTTGGACACATAGAGAGAGAGAGTGTGTGTCAAGGACTATGAGTTTAGGGACTTGAGGCACTGGTCACGGACTATCAAGTAAGAGGTAAACCTGGTATAGGGCCCCAGTGTGCTAGGAGTATTCATTTGAGGGGAGGTGTTGAAATATACAAGTGAATAGGGTGTGTGCGGGAACAATCCCTTGGCTAGAGGCTGTAAAAGAGAATGTGTAAATGTGAGAGAACCTGTGAAAAGGTGAGAAGAATCTACTGGGAGAGAATAAAGGGTAGCATGAGAAGATTTAGGAAGTGTGGAGATATTCTAGGAGAGGTGGAGAGAATCAAGCAAAAGAGGTGGAGTGAATCAAGGAGAAATCAGTGGGATTAGATGCTTGGATGTAAACTCTATAAATTGAGGCATTGGCCTAATGAGAACTTGCTAGTTTTTTATTATCCATGCCTACATTAAGCTATTAGTTAATTACCTAATCACATCTTAGTTATCGTCTAATCACTAATCACATCTTAATTACTCACTAATCACTAATCACATCTTAATTATTGTCTAATCACTAATCACATCTTAATTACTCACTAATCATATCTTAATTACTAATTACATCTTAATTATCGTCTAATCACTTTGTTGATGATATTGATTCTAGCATTTGATCCACCATAGCTCATCACATTGTTGTAATTTTAACAAAAAAACTTACAAGTGAGGGGGTTAGTTTCAATATACATTGTATGTTCAAAGTACCCCAGACATGGCATATTCAAGACTTGTGTAAAGGTAATCCTTTCAGGATGTGCCGTGAGTGTTGGTTGACCTAACAAATCTCATAGCTCGAGGATCATGAGATTGTGTTCTCGTGTTGGATAAAGCTGTGCTTGAGCTATGGTGATTTTATTTGCAATTTCCAATCCAATAAAAATCCTAGGGATCTTTTCAGTAAGATATGTTGAAGGTTCCAGCTCCTGCAAGGTTTCTTCCTCCCGTAAATAATAGCAATTGTACATTGCATGCATGAGTGTTCAAGATGGATTCATCTAGTGAATACAACGATTCACTTATCCAAGGTCCACCAAAGATGACATTATACTCAAGGGAATCTAGGGTAACATGAAATGTAAATTCCATATCGCCATCGATTATTTGAGTAGTGTATCTAAAGTAACCTGGAACTTCAATGTTTTGTTCATTGGTTCCTTTTGCAAGATTATTGCTGGTCAGGGTGAGTTTAGGTTATCCCAACAATGACACCCAAGTGTCTATTGTCATGATGTTATGACTTGCTCAAGGGCTAATCAATGCGCGTTTGCGTTGAACATCATTGCTTGTATAGGGAAATCCAACCATACCATGATAGAATCTTCCAAAGGAACCATGGGTGTTTTGGTTATTATTTCAGCTTTAGATCCTATGTCTGTTTCATATTCCCATTCACTTTCATCCTCTGTTTGGGTCTCAGCTTTTTCATCAAGAGTACCCAATCCATACAATGGCACACTTGGCCCTCTGACAATTCTTAATGAGGGATGTTTGGAAACTTGCGAATCCTGGCATTCCTTTTTTATGTAGTTTGTTATGTCCTTGTATAACTCAGGTTGAGCCATTAAAGGTGCAAGTGTTGATGTGATGCTGGCTTTATCTCATGAGAGAAGAGCATTCCTCCGAATGAGGTTTTGAGAGACTGTTTTAATCTTGTAAGGGAATTATCAAATTCCTCACGTGCTTTCTCAAGCCTATAGTTTGTACACAGTTTGTTTCAAATGACTCTTCTGTAGAGAGTATGTCTTCCTCTTGAAAGGGAAAGCCATACTCCTCTAGGCAACCGATGACCCTATAAGACATTCAACCAAGCTAAGCATGCTCTCCTGAGCTTGCTTTTTACATTCCACATATGTTATGTGATCATCATTATCCATTTGGGGTGGTTGGGTGGGTTTTAGTTTCTTGATTGGTCTTTGTGGTACATTGAGTGAAGAGTAAGAACTTGTTTCATCCTCACTTAGTGATGTACTAGAACTTGTTTCATTCTCTGACTTTCTTTGATTTGTCAGTTTTTCATTATGTTTACCCATGCGACGAGATCGAATTTTCTTTTGGGTTTTTGTATCCTGTGTCGCACATATGGGTGTTGTGGTCTTTGATGTGGATGCTTCTGCATCCTATATAGCTTTTGGGTCTTTTGTGTATATGTTCCTTTTTAGGTCTTTGTCCTCTATAGACTCCTTTTCCTTGTCTTTTAATTCGACCTTGATTTTCGACAGTTTGTTGTCCCTTGTTTTTCTTGGGTTTAGAAGGTTTGGTTTTCTCTTTTGGGTTCTATTTAAAAGCATGTTCTTCTACCCATGTTAAGGTATTGTCTTTTGCTTTCCTTTTGACTGTTTCTTGTGCCTTTGCTTGAAATAAGCGTGTAAGCACATTCAAGGGCACCGTGGGCACTTACCTGTTTTGTACACTTAAGATGTTAACAGTTGTATTTTGTGAGATAAGTTGCATTGAAGCAACTCGTCTTGGGCAATCTTGGAACATGTGATCAATGCCACATCGTTCACACATTGGTCGTCTCGCGAGGTGTTAGTGACTATGGACATGGAAGTATTCCAAACTGTGCAATCTACCACCTTGTGAGGTCCACGATAATAGAAACCCTGAAGTGTCTAATTAACTGCTTCCTAAGTAGTTTCTACCCTTTGGACTATTTCTGTTTGGTGCACTGGTGGGGATGGAGGTTTTGAATCCATTATGGATGAAGTAGGACACTTTTTAGTATCATGGTCAAAGGTTTTACAATATATGCATTATAGAAGGACAGGTGCCTTGTATGCACAATGAGGATTGGGATGGACAATGAGGATTGGGATGGCCGTATTGATTGCATTCAACACAAGGCATTTTACTCCTCACTATTAGAGGCATTAAGGATGTCTAGTTTTGAAGGTTTTCATTCTGTCTTATAGATGTCTGCTGTAATGTTTTCAGCAAGGCTACATAAAATTCTGGGAATGTCAATTCTGAGATCGATCTTTTTGTTGCCATTACTTCACTTGTTTTAGATGTAGCATGATCATCTTCTAGCATGTTGTCATCTAAACGTATTGTTTCTTTACAACATTGATCGAATGTTTTCGGATTGGATACAATGATCAAGTTGTGTAAGTTGTTATTCTATAAGCCCATCATAAAACATCTCCTCAATTGAACATTGTTTAATTTTTCCAATGACTCACAATGCGAGTCCAAGAGTTTTATCTGAAGGATAAAAACTCATGGATTCATTAGGTTGACGGTCAATTGAATAGAGTTCTGCTGTTGCACTCCACCGATCACCTTGTCTGGAAAAGCCATGTATAAAGGCTGATTTCAAGGTTTTGAAGTTGGTCTTGACTGCCGGCATTAATGCGATGAACCATCGACTAGCTTTTCCTTCTAAGCATAAGTTCAATGCATGTACCTTAGTGGGGCAGTAGGGATTCCAAAGGCTTCACATCTCTGTTCAAACATTTGAATGAATTGAACAGGGTTTGTTGTTCCGTCATATTTGCCCATAATTTTAGAAATTTGTACGGTCGTATTTCTATATGAATCATTGAGGCCGTATGTGAGTGCCCTTGTTGGAAGAGACTCACTAAGTCCTTGGGCCATCCCCCTTCCTAGACTAGTCAGTATGTCCAAGGTGTGGGCATCTAGGAAAGAGTTAGTACTTGTAGGATTTGTGGGAATATTAGGCAAGGGACCAAAGCCTGGTGGGATCGAAGTCATAGGGGGTATAAAACCCAATGACACGCTTGTTATAGGCATGGCCAATGGATAGGAAGGTGAATTGGTGGCATAGATCTCAATGGCTCGAAGATGTTAGCCATTGGGTTGAGTCCTTGTGTGATCCCTGGCAATCCCTCTATTGTGCTTATGTCAGAGTGCCTAAATGCCCTAATGGAGCAATCATAGTGTCTTTTTTTGCTTTTTATACTTTCTCACAGCCCGTTTTACAGAGCCTCAAGAGGCTTGGTGTACTCTTCGTTGGATCAAACGGGTGTTCGTTGGCCCTAATTAGCTTAGGCGCTATACGCACGTGAACGACCTCTTAGAGGTATTTTTCTAGAAAAAGCCTATGCTAGGAACTTCCCAGATGGAAGAGGAGGTCCTAAAACCTATTCTCCATCACTGTCTCAAGATGAAAAAAAAAATTGAGATTTTTTTCCCTGTTTCACAGCACGTTTTTGAGGGTGTTCTAGAAGGAATTTTGAAAAACTCTGTATGAGGGAGTTGTAATATTTTTGGAGTACTACAACGTTGTTTCCCTGAGTCATCCCCGTGATTTTGTCGTTTACTCTCAAAAAGTAGTCCAAATATGGCTCGTCGTTTTCACGCTGTTTTTTACGATTTTTCGTGGTTTTTGGACTATTTTTTGCCTTGATTTTTGGATCGAATTTTGAGGCTGCTAGTCGGAGGCCAAAATGGTTGTTTTGACTTCAAACGACGGTCCAAAGTCAAAGAGCTCGATGTCAGCTTTTCGATGAGCCCTGGAGCGGCTTCATTGGATATACGATTTAGGAGATACGGCCCTCCAAACAAGGGTGTTTTCTATAGCCTTTTTTTTCCCCACAGGAACTAGTGTTTCACGCCGTGAAACAGTTTTCACGTGTGAACCGGACTTCACGTGGAAATTAAAGTTTGATTTTTTTTTCACGTGAACTAGTGTTTCACGCTGTGAAACGGTTTTCACGCATGAATCAAACTTCACGTGGAAATTAAATTTCGTTTTTTTTTTAGTATAGTGGGACATACGAATTTCCCTTTTGGAGGGAATATTTTTTGAATTTAAAATGAAAGGGATATGGGCATTTTTTCCAAAAAGGTAAGTGGAATCAAAAAAGTCAACCTTTTAATGACACCTCTTACACCCTTCATAAATGACCCCCAAAATGGACAAATTGACAACTCATGAGCATCTTCTCATTGAATGCTCATTAGCCTTAATGAGATGTTAAAAAATAACATCTTTCAAAATCTTAACTCTAATTAATATTTTCCTTTCCTTTCTCACCATTTCTTGCTATTTCAAAATCTTGCGAGAGTTCCATAGTTTAAAAGCTTTCTTCTAATTTTTTTCTCCTTCAATTACATTATCATACAAATTAAAGATATGACATACTCATAAATTAGAGATACGGCATAATACAAAGTGAATCACATCATACAAATTGAAGATATGGCATACTCATAAATTGGAGATACAGCATAATACAAAGTGGATCACATCATACAAATTGAAGATATGGCATAATCACAAAGAATATAGGGAAAATGTAAGTTTTTATTATTGAAGTTCATCTTCTTTTTTGATATGTTTCTTGATACATCTAGGTACTTAGAGTGGTTCCTTTCTTTCAAGGTGAATAGCGATGATGAAGCTGCTGATCTTGCTTCGTGAAGCTTGTGGTTCAATGGAAAATCCCATTGACCTTTACAATAGTTGACTTGGATGTGTAAGTTGATGATGGGATGGTTCCTTATAATTTCTCGTCAGGCAGAAGGTAATGACATTCAAGAGAGTAGGGAAAAGTGAGACTCTTTTATCATTATTTGTGATACTATAGGAGAAGCTTTTCTCTGAATGGGCTTGACAAAGCCATGCGGAGCCAACTTGTTATGGTTTTTAGTTTTCAAAGCTTTGTACATAACACCTTAAGCTTGTTATGTGCAAAAGAAAGCTTTATAAATAAAGTTTGGTTTATGTATAAGCAGTGCATTGTTCTATAAGTTTTTAAAATTCAATATTCTACCACCTTACATGACTCATTTTGTAAGCATCTAATTATGTTTCTAGAGGCTTGAATTCGTTGATTTAATGATAGGTGGCTTGAGTGTTGCTAGAGCTAGCTTTTAGTTAATACAAACTAGTATTGGACCCGCGTGTTGCTGCAGCGACCAAGGTTCCAAAAAAGAACTGGTTCTCTCTCTATAGCCATCTCTCGCTCTCTCTCTCTCTCTCTCTATCACACACACACACACACACACACACACACACAGCCCCCATCTCTCTCTCTCTTCCCCCCTCCAGGCATGTCCCCATCTCTCTCCTCTCTCTCTCTTCCCCCCTCCAGGCATGTCCCCATCTCTCTCTCTCTCTCTTCCCCCCTCCAGGCATGTCCCCATCTCTCTCTCTCTCTCTCTCTCTCTCTCTCTCTCTCACACACACACACACACACACATATACTCACACACATTCTCTCTCTCTCTCTCTCTCTCTCTCTCTCTCTCTCTCTCACACACACACACACACACACATGTAAATATTAGTATATACAATATTATGTTTTAGATACATATAGCTATACAGACACATATACTTATACATATATATATATAGGTGAATTTAAAAATATAAATACACACACATACATAGTTTTGATTAAATTTTAATGTATGGAGATGGGTGGTAAGGTGTGCTCACTTTTAAATATATAGATAGATATATTATACACACAAACACACACACATACACGCACATAGATATATATTTCTATATATATATATGTGTGTGTGTGTATACATTTACACATATATATATGTATACACACACACACACATCTGTATATACATACACATATATATATGTATGTATGTATGTATGTATGTATAAATGTAAATAAAAACACACATACATGTATACACACGTATACATATATATTTTTATTTTATTTTATTTTATTTATATTTTATTAAAAGCTACTTTTTATTCTCTATCTCTCGCTCTCTTTCTCTCTCTTTTCACCCTCTCCCTCTTTGCACCTCACTCTCTCTCAAGCACACACACAGATGCAGATGTACACACACGCATGCACTCTCTCTCTCTCTCTCTCTCTCTCTCTCTCTCACACACACACACACACACACACACACACACATACACACAAACACACACACATGCACTAATGCAAACACACACACTCTCCTCACACACAAACTATCTCACATAGAAACTCTCTCTCTCTCTCTCTCTCTCTCTCTCTCTCTCTCTCTCTCTCACACACACACACACACATGTAAACACTTGCACATGCACTAATGCAAACACACACACACTCTCTCCTCCCACACAAACTATCTCACACATAGAAACTCTCTCTCTCTCTCTCTCTCTCTCTCTCTCTCTCT